>NC_139940.1:4156627-4211627 GCF_963454915.1 Gymnoscopelus microlampas
AGATCTACAAAATCACAACGCGTCGCATCGCGACGCATTGTGAGCTTGTAGATCTGCTATTTTCAAACATTTTAGTACTTTTACTTTTGGTACTTTAAGTACATTTTGATGCCAGTACTTTTGTACTTTTACTCAAGTAAATTTTGAATTCAGGACTTTTACTTGTAACGGAGTACTTCTACATTGCAGTATTGATACTTTTACTCAAATAAAACAATTGAATACTTTCCCACCACTGCTAAAAGCCAGCATTGAGATCATGTAGTATTTATACCATGTAATCAACTTTGTCTGGTGAGCTGCTATGTGGTACGTATAGTATCACCGTTTCTGTACAAGGAACCTGTAACACCCTATAGCACCATTTGACAAAGGTGCCATACGTGTGTGTGTGTGTGTATGTGTGTGTGTGTGTGTGTGTGTGTGTGTGTGCGTGCGCGCGTGTGCGTGCGCGTGTGTGCGTGCGTGTGTGTGCAAGTGCGCTATTCTTGACCATTTTACGGTTCTGCTCACACATTCCCGGGTGCGGTCTACGAACTTAGGAGATTGGTGCACTTTGCCATGTGTGAAGCTGTGCGTGTGTGTGTGTGTGTGTGTGTGTGTGTGCGCGCGCGCGTTTGTGTGCGCGCGTGTGTGTGTGTGTGTATTGCTATACTTGTGAGGGCCCAAATGTCCTCCACAACTATAGTTTGAGAAATAGACAATTGTGAGGGAAATCTTTCCTGGTCCTCGTACGAGAGAAATGGTTGTTTTATGGTTAAAAATATGTTACTAATAATACAATTAGGAAAAGATTCAGGTTGGGGTTAAAGTTTCATATGTTTTAAACTTAGTTGTGTGGCGATGTCTCACTCCGGAAAATATGCATGTGTGTGTGTGTGCGTGTGTGTGTGTGTGTGTGTGTGCGCGCGCGCTCGTGCCGTGTCGAGCCGTGTCGTTAAGGCGTGGGCCTCTTTTCTTTTAACCCATCGTGCCTTTCTTTTTTTTCTTCAGCGTGCGTATAGCCTCCGGGACATTTTTTTTACCTCTGGCCCCGCCCACTCCTTTACTACCTGTCCCAGAATGCACCTGACCTCAAATTGTCAATCACCGGTTTTAACACACGCCGCAAATCACCACCACCGCACGTCATGCCACACACACACACACACACACACACACACACGCACGCACGCACGCGCACGCACGCACACACACGCGTACGCACACACACACACACACACACACACACACACACACACACACACACACACACACACACACACACACACTATATATATATATATATATATATATGCAATTCCTTTTTTTTTTCACTACATTTTTATCCCACGATTTTGTAACCCTTATTTTTCACCCGGTGCCAATTTTCTAAGTGATCCTGGGCACTACACTCCCCTCACCAGCCTAGGGGATGGTGAGACCTTTATAGTATATGGACTTCCTAAGTATATGGCATGGTTCATGCCAGATTTACACTACACTGTCTGTAACCAGCAGAACAGATGATCAAAATGAATGAATGCAGGGCAGGGTTTCTCAAAGTGGGTGCCGTGGCACCCTAGGGTGCCGTGATGCAAGTCCAGGGGTGCCGCAGGATACTTTGATAACATTTGGAATTCGTCAATATCACCTCAGTTTAACCACTGAGACCCTCTATGCTTATTAATTACAATGTACTTGGTGCATTCATTTTCAATCTACACCAAAAAATCTCTTCGCCAAAAAATAGCAGATCTACAGGCTCACAACGTGTCGCAACGCGACACGTTGTGAGCTTGTAGATCGGCTATTTTTTGGCGAACGTTCCCCCCCAGAATAGGGATACTGGGGTTCAAGTGGTTAAACGTCAAGTTATTTTCAATCTGTCCTAATGGAAACAGAATGATATTCTCTCAGGTTTTCCTCGTGACATGCTGTATTTTAGGGGAAAATGTTTGTATATTTACGTACCTTAATAAGACATAAATGTAAAGGTGCTGTAAAGTAACAATGTAATTCATGGGTGCCGTGCCGTGGATGAAAACGTTATTTAGAGGGGTGCCCTGAGCCAAAAATGTTTGAGAACCACTGGTCTAGGGATAAAAGCCCAGACCTGGACCATTGTCTGCGTTGTGTAGCGCTGACCAGTGACCTGTTTTCTCATAAAGAGTAATGATAAGGTTGTAGATCAGCAGTTCTACTCTGACACTTGATAAATAAGCCCCCTGAATTTATTGTTTCAAAGCGGATCCTTATTTGTTCATGTTCTGTTTGCATAAAGGAGTGGCAGGCAGGGTGTACAGGACGCTACTGTCACCTTGCGTGATCTTTTATTCAAAAGCATGCCAAGCTGTTTGTAGATTTCTCATCATCTTTCAACGCCATTTTGTGGATGAACTCTGTAAACAACTTTGGTGTTGACTCTAGTTGTGTTGATTGGATCCTCTCCAATAGACACACATGTAGAGTAAGGTTTGCCATGTGAAGGAGGTGATGTGTTAAGAAGCACAACAGTGTGCATTTATATAACACTTTTCTCAAAAGTGCAATACTGTACACTCACACACACATTCACACAGCTCTTACTTACTTAGGCCTTTAAATTCCCTGAGGAACATAGGCCATTGATGAAACTCCTCCATCCCTTTCGGTCTTGTGCCCTCCGCTCCAGTTGTTGCCATGACTGCCCTTGCGCCTTCATCTCCTGCTCTGTGGTTCTTCTCCAGGTGGCTCTAGGCCTTCCTCTCTTCCTCTTGCCTTGCGGGTTCCATGTTAGCGCCTGTTTTGTAATTGATTTATTTTGTCTTCGCAGTGTGTGCCCTATCCAATTCCATTTCCTCCTCCCGATTTGTGTTCCTATTGTGTCCTGTCTAGTGAGGTCCCACAGGTTGACATTGGAGATGGTGTTGGGCCAGTATATTCCTAGGAGGCGTCGGAGGCAGCGGTTGAGGAATGTCTGTCTTTTGTTGAGTATGGTGGTTGTTATCTTCCAGGTTTCTGAACTGTAGAGTAGGGTGGATTTGACGTTTGAGTTGAAGATTTGCAGTTTGGTCTTGTGTGAAATGTCTTTTGCTTTCCAGATTTTATTTAATATGTTGAATGTGGTCCTGGCTTTGCCTATTCTAGCACTGACATCCTCATCCGTTCCTCCGTCCACCGCGATTATGCTTCCTAAGTATGTAAAACTGGTTACCTCCTCTATATGCTTTTGGTCCATGATTATTGGGGTGTTGTTCTTATTGTTGATCCGTATTACCTTAGTTTTTGATGAGTTGATTTTAAGCCCAAGTGAAGCAGCTGCTGTCTCTAGTTTGCCTGATTTTTCCTGCATCTGTTGGTGTGTGTGTGCTAGGAGTGCTAAATCATCAGCAAAATCCAGGTCTTCCAACTGTTCGGTCAGGCTCCACTGAATGCCAGTTCGGCTATTATTCGTTGCTTTTATCATGATCCAGTCAATACAGAGGAGGAACAGGAAGGGCGAGAGCATGCATCCCTGCCTCACCCCAGTCAGGACCTCAAAGGCCTGTGATAGGCATCCCTCATGGAGGACACAACACTGCATCCCTTGGTAGGTGTTCTTAATAATGCTAATCAACTTTGGGGGAATGCCATAGTGCGCCATCAGTCTCCACAGCATCTCCCGATCCACACTGTCGAAAGCCTTTTCAAAATCTATGAAATTGACATAGACAGGAGAGTTCCATTCAATCGATTGTTCGATGATAACCCTGAGTGTGGCTATCTGATCTGCACAGGATCTATTATTCCTGAAGCCAGCCTGGTTTTCCCTCAGTTTCCCATCGACTGCCTTTTGAAGCCTCTCAAGTAGGATGCGGTTGAGCACCTTCCCTGGTGTTGAAAGCAGCATTATACCTCTGTAGTTCTTGCACTCCCTGAGGTCTCCTTTCTTGGGGATCTTAACAATGATGCCATCTCTCCAATCTGATGGGACATTTTCTTCCTCCCAGATGGTTTGCATGAGCTGGTAAAGCATGTTGGTGGAGGTTTCGATGTCTGCCTTGAGGGCTTCGGCTGGGATCTCGTCTGGCCCCTCTGCCTTGCCTCCTCTGAGGGCCTTGATGGCCTTCTTGATTTCTGTTTTGGTGGGAGGGTTGCAGTTTATCTCCAACAGGTTTGTGGCTGGTGGGATCTCTGCTGTCAGTTGGGGGGGGCTCTCTGTTGAGCAGTGTTCTAAAGTGTTCTGTCCACCTCTTTAGTTGGTCTTCCTTAGTTGTGAGTAGTGTACCCTGTGTGTTTTTAATGTGCGCTTGTGTCTGTTGAAACTTGCCTATGAGTTTTTTTGTAGTCATGTAAAGTTCTTTAAGATTGTTTTTTCCTGCTGCCTCCTCTGCCTGTTGTGCCAGATCCTCTATGTACTTCTTTTTATCCCTTTTGACACTTTTCTTCACGTCTTTGTTTACTGCTTCATATTCTTTTTGTGCTTTGGCCTTTGTTGCTCTGGTTTTACTTCTGTTTAGTACCTCCTTTTTCCCCCTTCTCTCACCCACTTTCTTGTACGTCTCCATGGAAAGCCACGGTTTGTTGTTTACCTTCTTTCTCCCTACCACTTCTTCACATGTCTCTTTCCATATCGTTTTCAGACTAGCCCATTTATCCATCAGTGATCTAGGGGTTTCTTGGTTTTGTAGACCTTGTAGTGCTTGGAACCGGTTGTGTAGTGTGACTTGGTACAGTTCTGATGTGCCTATATCCTGAAATTGCTGGATGTTGAATTTGACTCTACCTTCTCTATGTGTTGCGCGTTTTAATTTTAGCTGGATTTTTGCTGTAACTAGATGATGGTCAGATCCAGCTCTCTGACATCCAGCAATGAGCGCCTAAACTTTTGGCTAATGCAGATGTGGTCAATCTGGTTTTCTGTTACATGGTCAGCAGACACCCAGGTTGCTTTATGGACATCCTTGTGTTGGAAAATTGACCCACCAATGACCAAGCTGTTGTCTGCACAAGCCACTGCAAATCTTTCTCCGTTTTCGTTCATGGTTCCTAGTCCCTGTCTTCCCATGTTCAGTTCAAAGCCATTGTTGTTTCCTCCTATCTTTGCGTTCATGTCTCCCATCAGAATCATGATGTCTTTTCCTTTTTTGGTCTCAAGTATGTGGTATAGTTGGTTGTAGAAGTGTTCCTTGATTTCATCGTCTGCGTCGTTTGTGGGAGCGTAGCATTGTACTACCTGGAGGTTTATTTTCTTATGTGTAGTTTGGAATTTGGCTGTAATAATCCGTGAGTTGACGGGTTCCCAGCTGATGAGGGCCCTCTGCGCTTCTGTGGAAAGCATGAACGCAACTCCCTCTGTATGTGGTGCCGAGTCGTCTGGGTGTCAGTACAGTATGGATTCTCCGCTTGCCAACTTGACCTGCCCTGACTGGAGCCATCTGGTTTCACACAGACCAAGGAGAGATAGTCTGTACCTCTTCATCTCCTCCGCTATTATAGCCGTCTTTCCGGCTGCGTACATAGTTCTCACGTTCCATGTAGCAATGTTGGTGGGTCGTCTAGGGGTCAGAAGCTTCGGACGCACTGTCTCCTTGCGGTTTTCCATGTACGTCGTCATGTTCTCTTCGGTGAGGGACACTGAAGAGGCTTCCTTTCCAAGACGTTGGGGTTTTAAGTTTTTCATCAATGTTTCTGTAGCATAAGAGTTTTTTTACAAGTTCGGGTTGCTAGCCCAAAGCCCAACCTTCCACCAGTTATGGCTTCTGGAGTTTTGGAGTTGGTTTGTTAGTCCCCTCCCCCTAACCTAAAGTCTTCCAGGCAATGGATTACAGACTCATACCACGTGAGACCAGACAGGTTTTGGGTCGTGTACAAGCTGTCCCGGCACGTCAAGCCCAACCAACTCCTGCTACTGTGTAATGAAAGCTGCGGCTAAGGCAAGCATTTCATACCAGCAGCGCGAGACAGATTCATTCATTCACACAGCTCATCCTCCTATAATTTGACAAACCTCTGTAACTCTGTCTGTTTGTAGTGGTGAAGCTGCCCGGTTCTCCTCAGTGGCTGGAGACCAGCAGTTGTTGCTGGTGATTCCGTCCTGTGGAGAATGATCTGAAGGAGGAGGAGCTATGAGCAGGGACGTGCACAGATAGACTCTATGTGGTGCTGGAGCACCTGCCCTTTGCCCTCTTGACCAGAAGTGCCCTCTTGAAAAAAAGAAAACTTTTTTTTTTTCTTTTCAGTTTACATCAGGGGTCTTCAACAGGGGTCCAGGACCCCTAGGGGGTCGTCAGAGTTCCTACAGGGGGTCCGCCAAATCTTTATGTGATACGATTTTTCTTTTTACCATAACCACTCGAAACCTAGCATCCCTTTTCTGAGGAGAACTTTAGCCAAAAATAGCAGATCTACAAGCTCACAACGCCTCGCAGCGCGAGGCGTTGTGAGCTTGTAGATCTGCTATTTTTATTTTTTTTGTAGATCTGCTCTTTTTCAAAGAGGTATAGGTGTAGAGGGAAAAAAGAGCAGACCAAGTAAACAAAAAAAAGTTAAATTTACTTACTGCCCCTCAAAATGTCTGTGCACGCCACTGTATAGGAGAGACAGACAGGCTGTCCACTGGTTCTAATGAAGAGCTAGGAGAGACAGACAGGCTGTCCAATGGTTCTAATGAAGAGCTAAAATGTTTGAAAATTGCAGATCTACAAGCTCGCGTCACGAGCTTGTAGATCTGCTATTTTCAAATAGCCTAGGTTTAAAATAGGGCTAAAGTGGTTAATGTATGTTTTATAATATAATCATTTATATCTGCAAAATAACTGGTAACTAAAGTTTTCAAACAGTTGTAGTGGAGTAAAAGTACAATATTTGCCTCTGAGATGTAGTGGAGTATAAGTAAAAGTACTGAACACTGGAAATACTCCAGTAAAGTAAAAAATTAGTTCATTAGTTAAACGTGACACTTATTGGCCCGCGGAAAAAGATATGCCAGGGACCCCCATAATAAAAGAAGATTTTTACCACTCTACCATGGATTCTCAACCATTATAATTTCAAGGACCCCCAGTTTGACATGCATTTAGGCTACGGACCCCCATTTAATCTCTGGGACCCCAATTTCTAACGTAAAATCTATGTTAATTTACCATCAGGGTCCATTTGGTTCCATTTGTACACTCTCAGAGTTACAGACCCAAGTACAATGAGTACAATTTTGAGGTACTTTTACTTTACTGGAGTATATCCAATTGTCTATACTTTTACTGCTACTCCACTACATCTCAGAGGCAAATATTGTACTTTTACTCCACTACAATTATTTGAAAACTTGAGTTACTAGTTACTTTATAGATATAAATGATTACATTATAAAACATACATTAACCACTTAGCCCTTTTAATACCTAGGCTGTTTGAAAATAGACGATCTATGCGACGCGCTGTGAGCTTGTAGATCTGCTATTTTCAAACATTTTAATATAATATATAATATAATAATTCATAGCACTTTTACTTTTGGTACTTTAAGTACATTTTGATACCAATACTTTTGTACTTTTACTCAAGTACATGTTTAATTCCGAACTTTTAGTTGTAACAGAGTAATTCTAAATTGCAGTATTGATACTTTTACTTAAGTAAAACACTTGAGTACTTTTTCCACCACTGATGTTCTGCATAGTAGTGTTTATCTGTCTGTTTTTTAATGTCATGAATTGAGTACATTTGAAAACAAGCCATTAGGCTTTCATGAGCTTTTTAATCCATTTTAGTTTACCTTGTATTTAAACTGTACTTCATGTACTTTATCTCTGCAACCTTCTGAATAAAGTATTCAATCAATCAATCAATCAATCAATCAATCAATCAATCAATCAATCAATCAATCAATCAATCAATCAATCAATCAATCAATGTCATGAACCGACTGGAAAACTCTGGACGCCATCTAGTGTCCATTAGCAGACACTACATGTCATTGTGTCTGAAGATTATTATGGATGCTATAAATCAGTAGAGACCCCCACTTTAACGTATGCTTTATGGCCACGGACCCCTAGGGACCACCTGGCCCAGGGACCCCCATCTGAAAATATTTAGTGCCAGGGACCCCCAGAAGAGAAAAGTTATGTTAAGAAATTCAACATCATTCAAAATGTTCCAAACATTTTCAAGATGTTTCAAAACATTTTTAAAAATATCAGATGTACAAGCTCGCTGCGCCGCCTCAAAGTGACGCGTTGTGAGCTTGTAGATCTGATATTTTTGAATAGCCAAAGTATAAAATATGGATAAAGTGGTTAAAATGATTGTGATGCTGTATTTTAAATTGAATCGATTTTTTTTTAAACATACTGGTTTTAAATAGACAATTTATTCAAATATGTAAATGATCTCATTAAATATACACGATTCACATATGCAAAGTACAAAAGTATTCACATTGAAATATACTAAATTAAGTGCTGAAAGTAAAAATAAAAGGATTCCCTTTGCTTGCAATGAGGGAACAGGGCGCATGCACACGCAGCGACCGGCAGTGAGAGATATGTTTAATGTAGGCCTATGTAATATGTTTTGCTAACTCTTGCTGTAAACCTATTTGCCCTTTTGGGACATTAATAAAGTTAAACCTTGAAAGTAAAAGTACTCATTTTTCAGAATATCCCATTTCACACGTTTCCAAATGTGTAAAAATGCTTTGAAAAGAAGAAAAAAAAACAGCAGATCTACAAGCTCACAACCATTGTGAGCTTGTAGATTTCAAATAGCCTAAGTATAGGCCTACATAGGACTGTAGTGGTTAATGTATGTTTTGTAATAATATGAAAAATCTATAAAGTAACCAAAGTTTTCAAGTAATTGTAGTGAAGTAAAAGTACAATATTTGCCTCCGAGGTGTAGTGGAGTAGAAGTAAAAGTATTGGAAATACTCAAGTAAAGTACAAATAACTCAAAATTGTACTTAAGTACAGTACTTGAGTACATAGTTACTTTACACCGCTGCTCTGCACAGGTGAAGATGATTTAGTGTTGATGAGGGAAAAGCAGTCTGTGGATCTATTCACTCTGCAGAATGAAGATCCGGTCAGAAAACGGAAATGGTTTGTCCATGTGACGTCCGGGTGAACGTGCTCAACGCACCGGATCCAGTAGGCGGGGCTTTAGACCGGATGTGAATACGGATTTAGACGCAAGCGCACTACGTCTGCTTGGCAGTGCTTTCAAACATTTTGACTTGCAACATGTCGCGCTCCTCTGCTGAAGGTAAACTAATGTTTGATTTATATCTAAAGTTTAAACACTCACTGTGTGGGGGTTTGTAGATCTAACCCTGCCATATGTTCATGTGCGTTTATAAATCTACTTTAGCCTTGGATCAAGACGGCCCGTCAGGGATTGTATTATTTATGGTGGTCGAGTCTGATGTTTGTTGGTAGTTTTAAACGGATCATAAATCCCCATAAATGAACCCAATCCAACATATAAAGTGTTTAAACACAAAGACACGGGTGTTACCCATCCATACGGGTCTGTTGTGTTCCGTAATATTACGTAGAGTTTAATAAAGACGCGTTTTAGTCACGTGTGTGTCTGAACGCCGTTCTAATTCCACATTTACATGGACATTTACCTGCTGCAACAGCGCCACTTTACCAAATAGTTTGTGGTTCTGTGTTTAAGGCTCGTGCGTCTATACTTATGTATGCATTGTAAATATAAAGCGATCATCTTAAAGCCACAGATGTTATCCGTACATACGGGATGTTAGTGTTCAGTTAATGTTCAGTATAGATTAATAAAGAAGTGTTTTAATGCCCTCTGTGGATGAACGTCATTGTATTTCTTGGGTTACATGGGGTGTAATACCGGTGTTCACCTGCAACAGCGCCACGTACACCCATTGAATGATATATACAGTGATGTTCAGACAGACCAGATTGAAACATTTATTTATTGAATAATACGGAATATTACTGAACATAAAGGGTCTGTATGGTGGGATAACATCTGTGGCTTTGGGATAAACACGTTATATTTAGAGTAACATACATTTATCAAGATGTTTGAGACTTTAACATGGAACTAACTACAAACACTATTTTTGGAGAGTGTTAAGAATGTCAAAGATAGGATAATAATATGACATTTTATTTGTACAGCACTTTTCACATTTCATACTTTTCATGAAATATCTAGAACAAAACAAATGTAAAAGCCTGAGGATAGAGATTAAACTGAGCTAAATTGTAACATAAGATAAATAACACTCAGGCAGGATAATAAAATAAGTAATCTAAACTAAATATCGTTATCAAAATCGATAAGAAATCTGAGTCTTGATCTAAGGCTAAGATGAAATATCGTCTCTATCGGGAGGAAACCATAGAATGTCCCAAACTGTTACTTTTCAGGATTAAAAAATGGCAACAGTAGCAGATCTACAAGCTCAAAACGTGTTGCTTTGTGCCACGTTTCAAGCTTGTAGATCTGCTACTGTTGATGGTACTACTTGAAAATGTGTCCACATTTTTCAATATGTTTTTTTAAAGCGAACATTTTAACACTAATATTTGCTTCTGGGGAGATTCTACAAATGTCTTCTAAATCAGTGGTTCTCAAACTTTTCCGTGCCAAGGACCCCCAAATAGACATTTATTAGCCCGCGGACCCCCATTTGAAAAGATAAGCCAGGGACCCCCATAATAGAAGATTTTTACTGCTCTCTAGCAGTGATTTTCAACCATTTTAATTTCAAAGACCCCCAGTTTGACATGCATTAGGGCTACAGACCCCCATTTAATGGCATGTATGTCTCTGGGACCCCAATTCATATTGTAAAATCAATGTTAATTTAACTCTGAGAGTGTACAAATGGAACCAAATGGACCCGTTAGGGTCCATTTGGTTCCATTTGTACACTCTCAGAGTTACAGACCCATAAGGGTCCATTTGGTCCCTGTCCATCATTTAGCTGGGGACACCCTGGAACCCTCTCAAGTACCCCTGGGGGTCCCCGGACCCCACTTTGAGAACCAATGTTCTAAATCATACGTCTTTTGAAAAAAAAACTCATGTTGCTATAATCAAACTTTTTCATGTCAAGGACAAGGACCACCTAAAATGATATGTATATTTGTTCCAGGGACCCCCCAGAAGCAAAAATTTGAGTAAAAGAAATTAAGAAATGTTCACAATTTTTCAAAAAATAGCAGATATGCAGGCTCATAGCGCCGCACTCGGTGCCGCACTCTCGGTGAGCTTGTAGATCTGCTATTTTTGAATAGCCAAAGTATAAGATGATGGTTAAGGTGTTTACACTGACGCGTTCCCGATCTTAAAGGGTTGACACTATAGCATACATGGGCAACTGGCGGCCCGGGGGCCACACGCGGCCCTCACCTTAACTTAATGCGTCCCGCAGGTTAATGGTGATATATATTATTGATTTCAGCTGTTCCAATTCCAAACATGTGCAATCATGACCCGCTTTAATTACTTCAGTCTATATTATTAGTTCAATGACTTTATATCCAATGTATTTGTATTTAAGTTCATAAAGTTAACTTAAAGGTAGGGTAAGTGATATTTTTTGGTTAAAACAAAAAGTATTGTGTTAAAAGGTTAAAATACTATATTCTGATAGTAATCATTGCAATAGAGTGTTTGTTCAGTAACAGATGTCTCCCTGTCTCTCCAGCTCTTTAATTAACAGAAAATACATTTTCCGGTAGGTGTCAAAATCTCAGCCAATCAGGAGAAAGTACCAATTTTTAAGCTTAATTTGTATAGTGTTTCAGTTCCAATTTTGTCTGCTCATTTCTTAGTGTCATCACTTCCAATTTCACTTGTTTAATCTATATCCTGATTGAGTTCTCTGTCCTGGTTGGATAAAATTGGAAATGAAACTGAAACGAAAATGCATTTTCTGTTTTATAAAGAGCTGGAGAGACAAGGAGACTCCTAATACTGAACAAACACTCTATAGCAATGAGTACTATCAGAATATAGAGCTATTTAACAATTATTTTAACCAACGCAAATCACTTACCCTACCTTTAATTATAAGCAAATCCATTTGAAATTAAATTTAAAAAAAACTTCAGGATTCCAATTCCAAAATAGCTGATCTACAAGCTCAAAACGCGTCGCGATGCGACGCGTTTTGAGCTTGTAGATCAGCTACTTTTGTGTGACATACTAGAATGACGAATTTAATTTACAAAAAAAGTATAAAAAAATATGGAGATAAGAGGTGTCTGCCCGCGACAGCAACAATAATATGCAAATGTGTCCCTCTGGAGTGAGTGTGGAAATATAGTGGCCCTCTACACCCCTGCACTATAGCCCATTGGTTCTCAAAGTGGGGTCCGGGGACCCCCAGGGGTCCTTGAGGGAGTTCCAGGGGGTCCCCAGCTAAATGATAGATTAGGCACCAAATGGACCCTTATGGGTCTGTAACTCTGAGAGTGTACAAATGGACCCTAACGGGTCCATTTGGTTCCATTTGTACACTCTCAGAGTTAAATTAACATTGATTTAACAATATGAATTGGGGTCCCAGAGACATACATGCCATTAAATGGGGGTCCGTAGCCCTAATGCATGTCACACTGGGGGTCCTTGAAATTAAAATGGTTGAAAAAATCTTTGCCGTAAAAATCTTCTATTATGGGGGTCCCTGGCTTATCTTTTCAAATGGGGGTCCGCGGGCTAATAAGTGTCTATTTGGGGGTCCTTGGCACGGAAAAGTTTGAGAACCACTGCTATAGCCTACTTAAAAACTGTATTTTCTATTATTATTGTTATTATTATACAATGTATTAAATTTAATGTTGGTATATATCTGTGTCTTGCAGGTTAATCATGTGACCTCCTGCAGAGTGGACTAAATCTACTTCATACAGTGAGTTAAAAACGCTGAGTCATGGCTCCTAGCTATGACTCAGCGTTTGACTCACTGTATGAATGCTTGGGGGAAGGTTCAAAGGATGGATGGAGTCATCAGGAGATAGCTGGTAATAGAGTGTCTGTAACTCAGGACAAGGGGCTTGAAGATGGAACCTCGATGGAGTCGACGCAGCAACGAGGCCCTGAGAGCTGAAACGTATAACGGTGCCAACGAACGCTCTCCGTTTGAGATACAAGGCGTACGGTGCTCGGGACGTGGTGCCATACAACCTACGCGGCTCTATTAATACCAGCTATCTTCAACCACGCGGCGGGAGGCCCCGCACGGTACGTACCTGGATCACACCTGGCCAGCAGTGGTGGAAAGTAACTAGGTGCATTTACTTGAGTACTGTATTAAGTGCAATTTCAAGGGATTTCAATGTCACTACATTTATTTGAAAACTTTATTTTAGTTACTTTGTAGATTTTTACTATAATTAAGAAAAAAATGTATTAACCACTTCAGCCCTATATACATTTTGGCCATTTGAAATTAGCCGATCTACAAGCTCACAATGCGATGCAACACATTGTGAGCTTGTAGATCGGCTATTTTTAAAAGATTTTAATATATTTTGAAAACTTGTGAAATGGGATATTCTACATAATGAGTACTTTTTATTTTTGGTACTTCAAGTACATTTTGATACCTGTACCTTTGTACTTTTACTCAAGTGAATTTTGAATTCTGGACTTTAACTTGTAGCAGAGTATTTCTACATTGCAGTAGTGATACTTTTACTTAAGTAAAAACAAATCAGTATTTTCTTCCACCACTGCTGGCCATTATAAACTAGGGCTGTGTCACCATTACAAAATGGAAGTTGACGATTCATTGTCACATGATTGATTGTGATCAAAGATTTAATTGTGTTTGACGTTGAGCATTGGAACATTATGAATACAAATGCAATTTATTTTTGGCTTTTAGGGCTTCGTAAACAAAAGTTGCACAAGGTAGATATGACACATATTATACATCATTTAAATACAAAAAATACATATATAGTGGGATTAGCAGAGTGGAAATAGCCAATCTACAAGCTCAAAACGTGTCGCATCGCAACACGTTTTGAGCTGGTAGATCTGCTATTTCCACAAAATGTTTGAAAATATATGAACATTTTTAACATGGTAATGATTATGACGATTATGCAAAACATAATTGCAAATTCAAATAATTGCAATTAGGCTATTATCTAATAATTGTGACCGGTCTAGTATAAACCCTAGGGTTTATACTCATGGTAACTGATGACTGGTATGAGAGCCACTGGTCTAGCGCCTGAGAGCTGAACCAAGACGTCTGTGGTTTTATTTTCAAGCCGAATCCCAACCCTCAACATTCTGCCTCCTCCAGTGTTATGGAGAAATTGGTGACCTGACAAAAGATGTGTCCATCGTGTCCATCACATGTCAAACATCCAAAGTAAATCACTGCTGTTAGTTCATGAACAGAGTTGCTCTGTTCATAAACAAATTGTTATTTACATTTGGACATGGTGATGTTTTTGTGAAGTCCACGAGATGGTCGCATGTTTTCTGAAGGTCACCAATTTCTGAAGGTCACCAATTTCACTGTAACACAACACCACCATGCTGGAGGTAGGAGGCACAAACTGGAGTTTTGGAATCAGCGGCCATATTGGAAATACATCGGGCCTTTTCCTCACTTCCCTTCACAGGTGTTACGATGATGCTAATGAAGGCTCTATTCCAAATGGACCCTTACGGGTGTGTAGCTCTTGAGTGTACAGATGGAAACAAATTACAGGTCCATTTGTACACTCTCAGTTATGGGTGTCCTTTGAGAACCACTGTGCTACACTAAATAGAACAGAGACTTCATTTGTATCATTGGTAACGTGGTAATGTGAAGGAAGTAAGGAAGAGGCCCAATCCTTGGCCAAATGAATATTCATGTGGGGGTCCTTGATATGAAAACATTTGAGAGCCACTGTCTTCAGTTGTTTCTGAAACTTGATGAAATGATAAGCATTGTAGACTTTACTTGAACATGGTGTTTGATACAGGAATAGACGGCACCTCTTTGCTAAATTGGCAATGTTATTCCCAAAATGTAAAGCAAATGAAGAATTTGCAAAATGTTCTTAAAGCAGGGGTCTTCAACAGGGGGTCCGGGACCCAGAGTTACTACAGGGGGTCCGCCAAATCTTTTTTTACATTAACCACTTGAACCCTAGCATCCCTTTGCTGAGGAGAACTTAAGCCAAAAATAGCAGATCTACAAGCTCACAACGCCTCGCGCTGCAAGGCGTAGTGAGCTTGTAGATCGGCTATTTTTTAGCAAAGAGTTATAGGTGTAGAGGGAAAAAAGAGCAGCAAAAGTTTATCCCAAACACAATTTTATACAATATAGAGGGGGTCCCTGCTTCATCTCTCTCTCAGCTAGGGGGACCTTGGTCTGAAAACATTGAAGACCCCTGTCTTAAAGGGATAGTTTAAAACAGTGGTTCTCAAACTTTTTCATGTCAAGGACCCCCTAATTGACACTTATTACCCCGCGGACCCCCATTTGAAAAGATAAGCCAGGGACCCCAATAAGAGAAGGTTTTTACGGCTCTCTAGCAGTGATTCTCAACCATTTTCATTTCAAGGACCCCCCAGTTTGACATGCATTAGGCTACGGACCCCCATCTAGTGGCATTTATACCTCTGGGACCCCAATTCACATTGTAAAACCAATGTCCATTTAACTCTGAGAGTGTACAAATGGAACCAAATGGACCCGTTAGGGTCCATTTGGTTCCATTTGTACACTCTCTGAGTTACAGACCCATAAGGGTCCATTTGGTTCCTGTCCATCATTTAGCTGGGGACCCCCTGGAACCCCCTCAAGTACCCCTGGGGGTCCCCGGACCCCACTTTGAGAACCAACGGTTTAAAACACTTTTTCCTATGGATTAGACATGAATTCATGAATTTGTTTTTGTCTCATTCCTAAACCAATAATTTGATGACCGGCAGCGGTTCCGGTAGGAGACACAAAGAGTCTCCTTTGTGCCTACCGGTCCATAATTCAAGGTTCCGTGGGGTGACTAATCGAAAAAAAGTATGTTTTTGCGTGAACTATCCCTTTTTAAGTAATGTAAAGTATACATGTACATCATTATCAGACCTAAAACGTATTGTTTTATGCCCACAGTGGCTGTAGGCCAGTCAAGCATCTTCAAAGCATGTACTTAAAGGAGTAGTTCACCCAAAAAATCACTTATTTTCTATAAATTGCACACCCCATGAAGCCTTGAATTCATGATTTAGTTTTTGTCTCATTACTAAGCCAATAATTTGATGACCGGGTGTATTTCCGGTAGGAGACACAAATAATTTACTTTGTGTCTCCTACCGGATACATTAGCCGGTAGGAGACGGGAATCTAATTATTGGCATAGGAATGCGACAAAAACAAATCCATGAATTAAGGCTTCATGGCGTGTGCAATTGATAGAAAATAAGTCATTTTGTGGGTGAACTACTCCTTTAAGTTACTTAATTACTTACTTTGAGGAATAGAAATGGCCAATTACACATTGAAGTGCCCACTTTTCCCGGGTGCCCACTCTTCTAGTTACAAAAATGTTGATTTATTTTCAAACATGTTCAATGTTCATGTACAATACAATTAAATCCTTAATCACAATTATTTGTGACAATTACTCAAGTAAAATGCCATAATGGTGACACAGCCCTGTCAGTGACCAGCTTATGGCTCTACAGACCATCTTGGCTTCCAAAATGTCACCCTGTAAGGCCTGCTCAACTCAACGTTTTTGTTTTCTTTTTTTTGTCTTTACAGAACACGAAGATGACAAGAAGTAGACGTCCGTAAGTGAAGATGGCAGGAAGGTAGGAACCTTTTGATTGCAGCTGCTGCTTGTTAAGGGGGCTACATGCTACATGCTACCATACCATGTATGTGGTCATTTGCGTCGTCTATCGTTTCACGTCATTTGCATCGTGTCATTTGTGGGTAAAGCTTCATCACGTCGGTCCACATCACATAGGACCATGTGCCTTTCTGTGATGTGGATTAATGTGATTTTATTTATTGTTTCACGTCATTTGCACCCAAAACTTTGATCACATCGGTCCACATCACATATGACCATATGTGGTCGTAACTTCTCCTCTTTTTCTCTATTCTTTGCTTTAATAAAGCAATAACAAGATTATTTGTTTTTATTTACTTTTGTGTCTGAGTTATTTGATCGATTTTTTATTTTTGTCTATCTTTCTTTTCACAAACACATTTCTTTCTTCTTGCCTGTCTATTGCACTAGTTCTTCACTAGTGGTTTGTGTGTACAAATGTATGTGATGTGGAGCTATGTGATTTATGTCTGGTATCATTATGGTAGCATGTAGCCCCATTAACACTGTGTTAACAGTCATCTATGCTGTAGGTCTGTGCAAACTAAAAGAGAAAGCAAATGATGTCCGATGTGTCATTTGCTTCTTTCTTAGTGTTTTTTTAATTTCATCTGCTGTTTGAGTCGTGGCTGCTGTTCAAGGTAAGTGATAGTAGTGACACGGTCTATCATTGGTTGTCGGGCAGAAACCTCATATATGTATATATATGTGTATATGTATATGTATATGTATATGTATATGTATATGTATATGTATGTATGTATGTATGTATGTATGTATGTATGTATGTATATATATTATTGTTTTGTCGTAAATACATTTCTTTACTTGGTCATACCGTGTGACGGTGTCACACACTAAAGCAGTACAAACAGACGATCTACAAGCTCACAACGCAAAGATCATGATAATTACATTGGATCCATTGGCACACAGGTTATTTTGTGTCTATTTTAAAAAGTAACAATTTTGGACATACAAGGTTTCTGCCTGACCTCCATACTTTAACTTCCCCTCTTTTCTCTTCATTATCTGCTTGAATAAAGTTATAACTTTTTTTCCTTCTAGTGTGTCTTTGAGTTTTTTTTACAAATGGAACCAAATGGACTCTGGTCCATTTGGTTCTATTTGTAGTACTGACAGTATACGTATCCAGGCTGTTTATGTAATGACAGGGTACAGTATATGTAGGCCTACGCTAAGCTGTATAATATAGTGACAGGGTACAGTATATGTATACTAGGTTGTATAATATAGTGACAGGGTATAGTATATGTGGCTCTTGGTCACATAGCAAACTCACATAGTTAAACCTATTTGTGCTTTATCTATTTTTGATAAAGTTAAAAATATAGCTTTTTTTTTTGCCCTGTCATAGTATCAACTAAACATTTTTTTAGCTTTAACTGTAAAATTTGCACTATCAGCGCCGCTTGCGTTGCGTCATTTAACGGGTGGCGGGCCAGCGGTTTGCGTCGTTTGCGTTCAATGCCCGTCATTCGTGAAGAATATGTAAGGGACTGGACCAGTTTTTTTTTATTGGGTCACAGCCAGCGTTTGTGTGATTTATGTCTCGTAGCATTTCGCGTCATTTGCGTTTTGATTTGATTTGCGTCGCGTCTCAGGATTTCACGTCATATCCGTGCAGGTAAGTCTTCATCACGTCAGCCCACATCACATAAGTCCATGGTGTAGTGTAGTGTAGTATGTGATGTGGATTGATGTGATGTATGTGTTGTCATTTCACAACACATGCGGGTAAAAATTACATTTGATTTCACGTCGCTTCCGTCATATGCAGGTAAGTCTTCATCACGTCAGCCCACATCACATATGACCGTACACGGGGGCCGTATGTGATGTGCATTGATGTGATGTATGTCTTGTGTTGTGTCATTTCACAACATATGCGGGTAAAACATCATCACGTTAGTCCACGTCACATATGAACATATGTGGAGGTATGTGATGCATGTCGTCCTTTACGTCGTGTGTCGTTTCGCGTAATTTTATTGCCGTTGTACCGTTTCAGGCTATTTGCGAGTAAAGCTTCATCACGTCAATCCACATCACATAATAATAATAATAATAATAATAACATCACATTACTGGTCGTAGGGTTAGGGTTATATGTGATGTGGATTTATGTGATTTTGTGATTATTTCACGACATTTGCGGATAGCTCGTCATTCACATCGGTCGGCATTTTTTTCTTTTAGGCGAGGTACACGCCGTTGTTTACAGTAGGTCAGAACAGGGAGAGATGTAGGGCCATCATTCATATCATATGCATTTAACCCATTAAGACCTGGAACTGTGTCTTTTTTAGATTTGAGCTAAAAAGCTTTATTTTACACTTTGGCTATTCAAAAATAGCAGATATGCAAGCTCATAGCGCAGCACCGAGTGCCGCGCTATGAGCTTGTAGATCTGTTGTTTTTGAAAATTCGTGAAAATGTGTGCAAATCTTTGAATATATATATTTAAAGCAAATATTTTTTAACTCAAATCTTTGCTGCTGCGGGGGGGGGGGGGGGGGGTCCCCTGGAACAAAATATTTTGATGGGTGTCCGCGGCCAAATACATATCATTTTGGGGGTCCTTGACATGAAAAAGTTTGAGAACCACTGATATAGAAACTTATGTTTTTCAGAAAACTGTTGGGATTTAGGAGACATGTAGAATCGGCTTCAGGTCTTAAAGGGTTAATGACTTTGGTTATTCCTGTTGCTTGTGTTGTATGTTGTGTATTAATGTCATTCATAGTGTTGTATATTGTGTACTAATGTCATTCATAGTGTTGTGTACTAATGTCATTCATGCTGTTGCTGTATTGCTGACAAATATTGGCACAATTGATTTTGCGTTGCGTCATTTGCGGTAAAGCTTAATCACGCCAATCCACATCGCATATGACCAGTATGTGATGTGAAGGTGTTTTACGGATGTCGGCATGTGCATCACGTATAGTTACTCGTTATTTGTGCCGTCATTTGCGAGTAAAGCTTCATCACGTCAATCCACATCACATAATAATAATAATAATAATATAATAATATAATATAAACGATACATACAACCATATGACCAGTATGTGATGTGGACTTCGTTTCACGTTGTTTGCGTACAATGCTCGTCATTTGGCAGGAGAATAATGAAGAAAATGGACTGATGCTGGACTGAGACTGATGCAGAGAACATGAAACAAAGAATGCTGCTGCCATTGCGTCATATGCGCCTCGTATGATTTATGTCAATCGTTCACAAATGATGTAAATTATACGAGTCTCTCTATCTATCCCTCTCTCTCTCTTTATCCCTCATCTCTCTATCTCTATCCCTCATCTCTCTATATCTCCCCCTGCTAAGTATGTTGGTGAATGTAATGCACATTACAAAGTGCTTTGGTTAAAGGTACTATAGATAAATTCACCATTTAAATTGTAAACTTTGAAATTGAACTCATAGGCATCAGCTAGCAGCCACTGTGACACTGTGTAAGAGGCAGTTCAGTCACTGTAGACTGTATTACTCCTGGAAAATAAACCTTAGTCATAACTGTGATTGCATTCTAAACATTACAGTCATAACTGATGTCATTCAAAATTTGTAAGCTCTATATTTAACAGCTACCAGGCATTGTGCCACTGCAGAGGTTCCCAAACCTTTTAGCTCAGGACCCAAACTAGTGAAGATAATAGATTTGCAAGCTCACAACGAGCATGTAAATCTATTTTCACAACCTCTTTTTTTTGTTTTGTTTCTAATTTATTGCTTAGATTTGTTGTTTTCACGAAATAGCACATGTTCTATTTTGCTTGCTTCTTATATGTGCTTTTAATTCATTTTAATTTTACTATTTGACCCCAGAAAAAATAGTCACTGTTTGAATCTGGATCTGAAATTATCAATAAACAAGCAATGGCAAAAACACACTGGAATGTAAACATTTCAGTGTAAAGATTTTCATAACGTTTTAGCTCGAGACCCAAAAGAGAAATGTGATGTCTCCCTGGGACCTAGTGAGAATAGCAGATCTGCTGCAAGCTCGGCTTGTAGATCTGCTATTTTCATTACTCTTATTTTAATATTTTAAATGGAATTTCTTTGATTTTTGTTTTTAAATGTATCTGGTTCTTTTGAAACATAAGAACGTTTTACTACTCTAAATATGTTATTTTATTCATGTAAAACAAATGTAGGATACTAAAAGGAAAGAGGAATATTTACTGACTGATCTCAAAAACAAATGAAAACTGGCAGAAATAAAGACTCACTCCATAAAAACCTTAAGGAAAACTCCTTAGACAGAGACTAAGAACATATATTTTTATTTTATTTTTTCTATGTTCATCAAGTGCTCCAAGTGCTCAAAGTGAAAAGTGCAGCAACACACATTTAGGTCGTAGGACCATCGTCAGTGCAATTAAAGCTTCATCACGTCAGTCCACATCACATAATGACCGTAATGTAGTGTAGTGTAGTGTAGTATGTGATGTGGATTTCTGTGTTGTCATTTGTGGGTAAAGCTTTATTATTCATGCCGGTCAATAGGCGAGGCACTGACGATGGTCCTTTGACCCAAACGTTTGCTGCTGCACTTTTCACTTTTAGCACTTGGAGCTCTTTATGAGCATGAAAATGAAAACACTAATATATTTACTTAGTCTTTGTCTAACGAGTTTTCCATAAGGTTTTTGTGGAGTGAGTCTTTTCTTAAAATATTTTTTATAAAGATGTTAACATGGCTACCCATTTATGGTCTGTAAATGATTACATTATTACAATTTTCAAAAATATAAAATTGATTGGAGGAGTCAAGATTTTATATCACACTTGTAAGTTTTGTGGACATTTTTGTTTTTTTGATAACAAATATGATCTATATGTCGTTTACCCGATTAAAAGCATTATCAGGTTTTTATTAAAACAATGTCCACAGAGCTTTAAAAAAGTGTTAAATAAAATGAAGTTCCTCTAAAAATGTCAATCTTAATTGTGAAACTTAATTACCAATTATCCATATGGTTAGGTTTTCATCTGCCGTAGTTGTAGATCTTTAATTAAATGTTCATTTCTGCTGTAGTTGTAGATCTTTGAAATGTGTAAATCAGTGTTTCTCAACCTTATTCTGGATCTGACCACTTAACATGGCAGCCGTGTTAAGTGGACAGATGGGTGGGCCTTTTCAGAGCATGCTTTAAAGACCAATCAATCCATTGGTACTAACTTAGTATAAATCATTTATTTAGTATAACTTTTTTATATTAAATCTTAATGTTTTTGCCAAATATTTAGGAGGAGAACCACTGGTTTAAATTTCAACTAAATGTAAGTTGTATGTTAAACAAATGATTCCCCTACTTTATGGAATTGCTTTTTTTTTAATTTACTTTATGAAATGAGTTTGAGCTTGTAGATCTTCACTCTTGTAGATTTTCATTATTTTCTTTTCTTTATGGAATTTCTTATTTAGCATTTTCCTAAATTACATTATTTTGAATGTTGTTCTTTATTTTTGTGACATTGATCTTGTAGATCGGCTATTTTCACAATGTATAATGTTTTTTGGACATCAACAATATTCCAATATGTCATATCTGCTCTATTCAGAACAAACCAATGTAATTTTCAAATTTATTTAATACATTACAATGTTCAATGAACCGTAATCCACAGGCCAATCACCTGCTGGAAGCTTTGATTGAATACTTTATTAACAGGTTCGGGGGGGGGGGGGGGGGGTTATTTACTCATGACCCAAGAAAATGTGTCCACGACCCATTATTGAGTCCCGACCCATAACTTGGGAAACAGTGGACCAGGGTCCATTTGTTGCCTTAAATGTATGAGGTTCTTTTGAAATATGAGAACTTTTTATTTCTGTAAATGTTTTATTTAATAAAAATGTAGGAAACTAAAAGGAAAAAGAGGAAGATTTATAGACGGAAATTAAGAAAATCTATTTTTGTTTTATTTGTTTCATGATCATAAAGTGATCCAAGTGCTCAAAGTGAAAAGTGCAGCAACACACATTTAGGTCATAAGACCATCGTCAGTGCTATATCATCAGATCTAATCATTCGCGGTTAAAGCTTCATTACGTCAATCCACATCACATAATGACCATAGTGTATGTCTGGTGTAGTGTAGTGTAGTATGTGATGTGGATTTATGTCTTGTATCATTTTGCGTAATTTGATTTGCGTCTCGTCTTATCATTTCACGTCACTTATAATTCATTTGCAGGTAAGTCTTCATCACGTCAGTCCACATCACATATGACCATAGGCACTGTATGTGATGTGGATTTATGTGTTGTCATTTGCGGGTAAAGCTTCATTATTCACAGCGGTCAGTAGGCGATGCACTGACGATGGTCCTTTGACCCAAACGTTTGCTGCTGCACTTTTCACTTTTAGCACATGGAGCTCTTTATGAGCATGACAAATTAAAACACTAATATATTTACTTAGTCTTTGTCTAAGGAGTTTTCCATAAGGTTTTTGTGGAGTGAGTCTTTTCTTCAACCGTTTTTTATTTTTTATAAAGATGTTAACATGGCTACCCATTTATGGTCTGTAAATGATTACATTATTACAATTTTCAAAAATATAAAATTGGTTCGAGGAGTCAAGATTTTATTTCACACTTGTAAGTTTTGTGGACATTTTTGTTTTTTGACAAATATGATCTATATGTCGTTTACCCGATTAAAAGCATTATCAGGTTTTTATTAAAACAATGTCCACAGAGCTTTAAAAAAGTGTTAAATAAAATGAAGTTCCTCTAAAAATGTCAATCTTAATTGTGAAACTTAATTACATGTTGCTCATGTACTTAATCCATAGGGTTAGGTTTTCATCTGCCGTAGTTGTAGATCTTTAATTAAATGTTCATTTCAGCTGTAGTTGTAGATCTTTGAAATGTGTAAATCAGTGGTTCTCAACCTTATTCTGGATCTGACCACTTAACATGGCAGCCGTGTTAAGTGGACAGATGGGTGGGCCTTTTCAGAGCATGCTTTAAAGACCAATCAATCCATTGGTACTAACTTAGTATAAATTATTTATTTAGTATAACTTTTTTTATATTAAATCTTAATATTTTTGCCAAATATTTAGGAGGAGAACCACTGGTTTAAATTCCAACTAAATATAAGTTGTATGTTAAACAAATGATTCCCCTACTTTATGGAATTGCCTTTCTTTTTTTAATTTACTTTATGAAATGAGTTTGAGCTTGTAGATCTTCACTCTTGTAGATTTTCATTATTTTCTTTTCTTTATGGAATTTCTTATTTAGCATTTTCTTAAATTACATTATTTTGAATGTTGTTCTTTATTTTGTGACATTGATCTTGTAGATCGGCTATTTTCACTTTTTATAATGTTTTTTGGACATCAACAATATTCCAATATGTCATATCTAATCCATTCAGAACAAACCAATGTCATTTTCAAATGTATTTAATACATTACAATGTTCAATGAACGGTAATCCACAGGCCAATAACCTTGTTAAGTGGATAAACTAAATTGGTAAATGGATGAACTGTGACGGGATAGATGAGGGAGGTCAGCAAGAGTTTTTTTTTGTGCAAAAATTATATTTTATTTTTGTAATGTTAATTATTGACATGTATTTGGGGTTATTGTTTTCCTGTTTTCTTCTTGGTCGTCATGACTTCATAGGCTTGTCAAAATCACATAATAGCATTAGTCTTTGATGGATAATATCATTGGAAATGATGTAATACTTGCACAAAAAATATTTCAGTTGTAATGTGTGTTTTGTTTTAACTTCCATTTACTGTATTTGAATGTGATGGTATTCTATGTATGTGTTTACCTTGTTTATTGTGAGTCACTCTGGACAAAGAGTATAGATGAATATTGACATTGAAAATTGTGAAGTGACTTTACTGTTGAAATGTAAATGAGTGAATGTTACCATGTGATTTGTAAATAACAACATAAAAACAAAGGCCCTGGTGTGGTTCTCCTGGTTTACCGGGATGGGGTTCAATTCCCTGCAGTGCCCTACTCATAGTGTTGTATTTACCATTTTATATGGTCTGTTTTATTTATGTTCATAGTGTTGTATTTACCCTTACATTGTTTGTTTAATTCTTTGTTCATAGTGTTGTATTTCCCCTTATGTGGTTTATTTTATCTTTATGTTCATAATGTTGTATTTACCCTTACATGGTTTGTTTTATTCTTTATGTTCATTGTGTAGGGTTGGGATCCTTCATTATCATTATAATTGTTGATGACCAAATGGACCATTACAAGTCTGTAACTCTTTAGTGTACAAATGGAACCAAATGGACCCGTTATGGTGGTCCTTGAAACGTAAAAGTTTGAAGACCACTGGTATTGTAATGGTTTAAGAGACGTGAAGTCCACACACCAGCTCTTAGTGTGATGGATACGGTTCCAAATGCTAACGCAGCTACAAGCTCTTAGCCTGTCTCAAAGTGGGGTCCGGGGACCCCCAGGGGTCCTTGGGGTATTTCAGGGGGTTCCCAGCTAGAGTAGTTAAGGTAGCATCATAAACATTCTAACCACTTTATCCATTTACTAGAGTCTCGGGGGACTACGCCCCCCGAGACCCCAGCCGTTGCGCGGGGCTTTGCGTTCGCTGGTGCCTACGTGTGTCTGTCTTCGTGTTTCGCTGTAGCACAGAGTGGGCATTAAGATGGGATGTATGCTCCTTTAAGGGAGGTGGATCGTGGGATTCTGTTGTTTGCAAAGAGGCGTTGTGAATATTGGCTCATTGCAGACTCACCTTATTGCCACCTGATCGTGTGAGTGAGTGTTGTGTGTACGTAGGGCGGAATAGCTTGCGGGGTTGTGTGCTTTTTTGTTTGCTACTGGGCCTTGCATAGGAATGGATATTTTGAAAAGATGTAACCGTGTAAGGAAGCGTCTTTTGTGTGAAGTGGTAGGCCTTGACAATTATGTAGTGCAAGCATAAATGACACATGGAATAATGCAACAGATGTACCTCAATGGGGAAGAAGCAGATGTCCATGATGTAAGGAAGTTGGCACGTCATCAGGTTCCAGAGATTGGCAACGCAGGGCCTGCAGAATGGGAGTGAAAGAGCAGCCAGGAATCAACCACACAATGTGACATGTTGAAGAGGGATTATGTGAAAGGAAAGGCATTGATATGTGTGTGAAGTGTTAAGCAGCAGCACTATTAGTTATGTGGATTTATGAGAAAAGAATGTAACAATGCATGAACCTTGCCTCAAGGGGGACGAAGCAGTAGTCCAGGAAAGAAGCTGCAAGGCCGGCAGGTGGCGCGGGTTGTCATGAGAGGCTCTGCAGAATGGCTGAATGGCAGCGGTGACTTTGATGACAGCGGTTGTGGTGCTGTGTGATGAGCAGAAGGGGGTTGTGACCTATGTGGTGCCAGAAGTTGTTGGAACAGTGCAGGATAAAAGTGTATCCCTGTATCACAACGACTTTGGCAACCACCAATTGGTCAGCTCATCGTCACGTTGATTAGCGGGGAAAACTGTAGTAATAGTAGTGGATTGTTTGTTTGACGGGGGGCCACTGCAGGTGGTGGAGGACTGCTGTGAGATGGTCTGTGGAACGGGCGCTGGTGTGCGGGCAAGGCAGTGAAATGTCTGTGAAGTGGTAATTTGCATCATTGTCAGCAGCACTTATGTAGATGAATGAGAAATGGCACATGTGACAATGCAGCAGACGTACCTCTTTGTGAAGGAGCACTTGACCATGAAGGGAAGTTGCAACGGGCTGATGTTACACAGATAGTCATCCATGACAGAGGCTGCAGAATGGGAGAAATGGAGAAGGCGGGAAGGAAGCACACAATGTGAGACGTCCACCATGGATCATGTGACAGTGAAGACAGTGATTTGTGTTTGAAGCGGTAGCTATTGTCAATTATGTAGAGCAATTACAAATGGCACATGGAAGAATGCAAGACTTTTACCTCAATGTGGAAGAAGCACTTGTTTGAAAACCACATTTTCAGTGTGGTCTGTCTGGTGCGGTATGGCAAACGTCAGGGCTGCTGGGTCACCCGTCCTTGAACTGGCAACATAAAGCTGTCCGTGGCTGAAGACAGGGGACTGTAGCCAGACTCCCACTCTTCTGAGGGTCTGCCCTTGGGACTTGTTGATGGTGATGGCAAAAGCAGTGCGGATCGGAAACTGTCGTCTGGCCCAGTCAAAAGGGAACTGTCCAGCTTCAGGAAGGACCTTGATGCGAGGGATCAAGACTTCCTGTTGTGTGGCTGCAATTGTGCACAGCAGGAGCTTGTTGTTGAGGGACCTCTGGAAGAAGAGTTTGGTGCCATTGCACAGTCCGTCTTTAGGGCTGATGTTGCGGAGTAGCATCAAGGGCATTCCAGGCTTGAGGGTGATGATGTGGCGGGGAAATCCACTGGGGCAGAGGGTGTTGAGATATTTGATGGTGAAGCGCATAACATCTTGGTAGTCCAACAGATAACAGATGTTATGTGTCAGCACTGGTGAGCTTGGTAGCCATACCTGGCATCCAGGTCTCCATGATGTCATTGATGGTGTCCACCTCTTTGTTGGTAGGGGCAAGCAGTGATCTGCCGTGCAGCCAGTCAGTGCGTGCGTAATTGGTAGGCAAGTCTGGAAACACTGTGTTGCAAAATTCTTTCATGGTTGTGGCCTCTGCGACGTTGTTGCGATCTGTGTTAGGTTGAATGTGGAAACGCATGCTTTCAGGGATGGAGACGAAGTCGTTGGCATCATTTGCTGTGCCATCGCCAAGGCTGAGGGTCCACGTGTCGAGGTCCTCCAAACGTGGGTCTCCACTGGCCTTGACGCGCATGTTTTCTGTGAGGGAGAAGACGGAGAATTTTTCCCAGAGTGTGGAATTGTTCAGGCAGCTGTCTATAATCTGGCCCTCATTGGCCCCTCGAATCACTGGGAGACACTGTCGGAAGTCACCTGCCAAGACAATCATTTTGCCACCTAATGGAGTGTTTGGCTTCTGGAGTAGGTCTTGCAGTGAGCGGTCAAGTGCCTCTAGCAGGTGGCGGTGCATCATGGTGGCTTCATCAATCAGCAGGAGGCGTGAGCGGCGTAGTAGTTTGGCCAGGCTGCTCTGTGCTGTGATGTTCAAGGTAGTGTTCTTTGTGAGGTGGAGAGGAGCTTTCAGGCGCGAATGGAGCGTTCTGGGAGTAGGAAGGAGTTGGGCTGCAATACCAGTGGTGGCCATGGCAAGGGCAATGCAGCCACCTGGTTCCAGACTCCGCACTGCATCTAGGAGGGCATTGAGCAGGAAGGTTTTACCGCAGCCTCCACGTGCAGATATGAAGACTTGTAGGCTTTGTTGTTGTGTGACAGCTGACATGACTGTGTCGTAAATCTGTTGTTGTGCTGTAGTGAACTTTGGTATTGTTGCCTCCACAGTGGCGGAGAGCTCGCGCACATCGTAGTTCATTTCTTCACGGATGAGGGCGTCTTCCATGTTGACCAGCCCATGGACAGTGGCCTTTTCAGCATCAGTCATTGGTTCCAGGAAAACGTTGTGGAGGTCCTGGTGATGTGACTGGAGTGAGGCTTGTAGATCCAGTCGGACCATGGTTTTCAGCTGGTCCTCAGTGAAGGAGAGATTCCTACGCTGTGCTGTGCGCTTGAAATCATCAGTCCACTGTGACCAGTTGTCGTTGAACAGTGTTTTGGGGTCAGCTGGTTGGCAGAAGAGGAGGATGATTATGAATAAGAGACGAATCTGTGGGCACAGCTGTGTGATTGCAGCCTCAGTGAGGACAGTGGCCCACTCGTTGTCATCATCCAATAGGCCGAGCTCCCTGCACACTTCCTTGTAGGTTTCCAGGGTCCTGCCATTGATGGAGTAGAGGTCGTCAAAACTTGTTTTCCCTCTGCAGTGGTCATGGTGGAGTAGCATTCTCAAGTAGAAGACGTCGCCTGCCACGGGGTTGACGGTGTGGACGCGACCAATGGTGACTGCCTTTTTTTTCCTGAGCTTTCATTTTTTGGTTTGTGGTAGGTAGGTGTATTTCTGAGGCATGCCAACATAGCGCGGCATGGTTGTAGGGTCGAAGTGTGGAAGGGCTTTCTGTTTGTCATTGTTGTCGAAGAAAGCAGTCAACTCTGTGGCCCTCTCCTGCTGCACCACAGTCTCCTCATGACCATGGGCAAAATAGACTTGCTGCTGCTCTTTCAGATGCAGGCGGAGGGCTTTGACAGGAGGGTGGTTCTTTGATATGTTGAAGGAGAAGAGTTTCCAGCAGGCCTCACTGGATCCAACTGAACGCATGTCCACATACTCGCGAATCTCATCACGTGCCGGTTGGACGCCATCCGCTTCAGCAGATACCATTGCACGGTCAGGCCCTTTGGCAGGCAAATGTAGATAGGGGTGTGGGTGGAGAGAGTAGTACATGCAGGCGTTGCATGTTGGTGTGTATGTAGTGTGGCGTGCTGTTTGTGGAGGGGGAAGCAGTGTATTAGTTATAGGGCATGTGTGAAATGACTCTGCCGTCATGTGGAATGTGAAGTGCATGGAAGTGCAGAGGAGGGGCAACTGAGGAGCAGAGATAAGGGCAAAGAGGGCTGTGTGTTGCAGACAGAACATGCACACACACACACGCACACACGCAATGCACAGGGAGACACATTCCCAGACTGTGTGCATGTATGTGGTGTGTGAGTATAGGGTGTATGACAGTGCAGTGGAGAGAATGTGTGCAAGAGTGGAGAAGAGCATAAGGCATTACCTTGTTTGGGAGACAGCTGCAAGGAAGGTTGTGCTGTGGCTGCAGCCTGGCGCAAAAGTCTCAAGGAGCGTCTCGGTGTGTTGGGCTGCGGTTGGTGCTGCTGGCAGCGTGTGTTCTTTGCGAGGAGTTGAGCTGAGAAGTGAAGACAGTTGGCTATGAAGTAGTGTGAGGAGCAATTATGCAGTGTGGATGAGAGGTGCGTGAATTGGCAGTAAGGCAGTCTGTGTGATGTAAGTGATAGATATTGGGGGCTGGTGTAGTAGGTAGCTAGTGTTCAGTGTGAAGATGTACATAGGAATGTGGGGTGGAGACGGAAATAATTGCACACACATGTATGTTGCGGTGTATATAGTGTGTGGTGCTGTTTGTGGAGGTGAAGCAATGTGAAGGTGAAAGGCAATGAGGGCAAAGAGTGTGATGTGAAGGCCAATGCAACAGCAGAGGACGTCCACCTGAGGACAACAGATGTGCGCAAGGACGTCTGTGTCGTGCAGACAATAGATTGAAACACAGACACTCTGTGTGACAGAGAGACACAGACACACACACACACACACACACACACACACACACACACACACACACACACACACACACACACTGCCACACAGACCAGGAGGACCTGAAAGGTATGGCTTACATGAGCCTTTGTCACCATTTCGTCCATACATGGTACATGGTAGTCCGGTTGTCCTTAGGTTTCTTCTGCATGAATAAATAGGCATAGACTACTCATGACACATCACTATTATGTCACAGTACGAATACAGATGGTATATATACTGTAAGACACAAAGGGTTAGGCACAGACACAGGCTGACATGTCATGTGAAGTCCGGCTTAGCCTGGGTCTGGCAGAACCAGGTCTCCTGGTCTTGTTTAATACATCCTTAGCACTGTGGAATAAGTGGTAAATGTACGCGCAATAATGGTGAGAACGGTGAAACCGTGATTATTTCTCTCACTATAATCGTACCATCAAAACCCCATACTGGTCTCCCCTGCTGCTCCAGGTTCATGGTGGCTTCGCTGAAGTTCATGGTGCCTTCGCTGAAGTTCCAGAAGAAGTTCGACAGCGTCTACGTCCAGGCCTCCCAGCCCACCCAGGTCAGGGTGCAGAACGGGAAACGCCAGGACCTCCTGAAGCTGAGCCGGGGGGAGACGGTGGAGGTGGAGCTCAGACCCCCCGAGTCTCTCCACATCCAGGCCGACCACGGCATCCAGGTACAGACACACTGTTGAATGTCATCACTGCTGCTAGAGTAGAAACATACATCCAGGTACAGACACACTGTTGAATGTCATCACTGCTGCTAGAGTAGAAACATACATCCAGGTACAGACACACTGTTGAATGTCATCACTGTTAGAGTAGAAAAAATACATCCAGGTACAGATGAACTGTTGAATGTCATCACTGCTAGAGTAGAAAACATACAAGGAAAACCGTTGTTATTGCTGTTATTGCGACCGTAGGTCGCACTTACTACAGAAAGCTGCTCCAGGTGTCCGTCCGTCACTCCGTCACTCCGTCACACACGTCACACTTTTGCCCTGCTCATATCTCCGCACCCATTGCCCCGATCCATGCCACATTTTGCACACACACTCCTTACCTGCCAAACTACACCCTCCAAGGACCCCCGGAGCTCCAGGGACCCCCAGCTGCCTTGGGGACCCCCAAGTGTAAAAAATGAGCACATGTGGACAAATTACCAAATGACCACCCCAACGGGGCTGCTCACGGGGCATTCCCGGGGACCACCCACTCCTGGTGCTCCAGAACGGATGCAAAAGTGGTGGCGCCCCCAGTGGAGGACCCCCTGCCACTGCAGCTCACATAAAATGCCGTAACTCCAAACAAAACTATCCATTGCCCACACAACTAGGAACCAATCGCCGTTACAGCCCTCTTCTGTATACATGTGACCTACGGTCGCTTATCTCCCGATTAGGGAGTCTTACTGGTATAGTATATAGATACTAGGTATGGTATCTTGCACATTTGTCACATTGTTGTGACCACCATCAATGCTGTCAGGTAGAAACCTTGTATCTCCATATTTCAACTTTTTGTGTTTTTTTTTCATAAAATGAGTGTTGCACAAACATAGTGAAAATAGCAGATCTACAAGCATACAAATCAGCTATTTTAACAATTTGTATCCAAAAGATTATGGTTATATTTTAAAAAGAAAATAACTATTTAAATCAGTTTTTTATTGTCATTGTTGTTGTTAGCCCTTTACTTTGAGGATTTCTAGTATCTGTACTAATAGTGACAAATATAAGCTTGTTGCTTCTTCTTCTTACTTCAGGTCCCGATGCTCTTCAACGGCGTCCGTCTGAGCTGGTCCACATTCTACGACCCTTTCCTCACGACCATCCTCCCCACAGACCACCTCTGTTCCTCCTACAGTCTGCAGGGACACGAGGGCTTCCAGAACCAAGTGAGTTCCTTCACCTCAACATGAGGACATAGAGACTGGTTTCTTCACCTCAACATGAGGATATAGAGACTGGTTTCTTCATCTCAGGCTATAGAGACTGGTTTCTTCACCTCAACATGAGGATATAGAGACTGGTTTCTTCATCTCAGGATATAGAGACTGGTTTCTTCACCTCAACATGAGGATATAGAGACTGGTTTCTTCACCTCAACATGAGGCTGTAGAGACTGGTTTCTTCACCTCAACATGAGGCTGTAGAGACCATGTTGTATTTTGTATTTATATCATTGTGTTTATTATTTATTTCATTGTGGTATTTATTATTGCGACCGTAGGTCGCACTTACTATAGAAACCTGCTCCAGGTGTCCGTCCTGTCCGTCCGTCACTCCGTCACTCCGTCACACACGTCCGTCACACTTTTGCCCTGCTCATATCTCCGCACCCGTTGCCCCGATCCATGCCAGATTTTGCACACACACTCCTTACCTGCCAAACTACACCCTCCAAGGACCCCCGGAGCTCCAGGGACCCCCAGCGGCCTCGGGGACCCCCAAGTGTAGAAAATGAGCACATGTGGACAAATTACCAAATGACCACCCCAACGGGGCTGCTCACGGGGCATTCCCGGGGACCACCCACTCCTGGTGCTCCAGAACGGATGCAAAAGTGGTGGCGCCCCCAGTGGAGGACCCCCTGCCACTGCAGCTCACATAAAATGCCGTAACTCGGGGGCTTGCCCCCCACAAACAATCCCTCCTTTCCCCTATAAACACACTCTCTCTCCCACACCACACACACACACACCAACAGCTCTTGCCTGCACACGTTTTCTGCCCACATAAACGCCACCATGTCACAGCTAACCCCACATTTACACCACCAAACTAAACTATCCATTGCCCACACAACTAGGAACCAATCGCCGTTACAGCCCTCTTCTGTATACATGTGACCTACGGTCGCTTATCTCCCGATTAGGGAGTCTTACTGGTTTAATTTTTGGACCTATGGACTTCCATAGACTGTATTGTTACGGTAGTGACCATAGTATTTTGTTTACAAGGCGGTGCCATAGTCACTTAACTCTTTTAGCTAAATATTCACTCATAACAATGTTATGAGTGAATATGTTTGCTTTATGTTAGAAATATAATGAAAAATGATCAATAGAATATAGTAATTCATTATTGAAGCCGTTGATTTTTATACATTTGAAAACTTGTGAAATATCCTTACATAATGAGTACTTTCTACTTTGGTGCTTTAAGTACATTTTGATACCAATACGCCTAGAACAGCCAAATAGAATAGATTCATCACAAAAAAGACAGAGATTTTTTTTCCATAAACATTGAAACATCTAATAAGCTAAACTAAATCATTTTAACTGCATATTTTGATATGTATTTTGTTGCAGTAATTACGGCTTGTAAGCTTGTTTATTACGGGGCCAGAGCTCAGCTCTGGACCTGTTTTATTATTGCCATTATTTTTGTTCTTCTGCCACTTTTGCCATTTTTTCACTTATGGAAAATCCGCTCCCTATTTTATGTCGGCATAGGTCCAAAGTTCATGTGTAAAAGGTTTCGTGCAAATTGCTCAAAAATCCCAGGATTCCATAGATTTTAACTATTGCAGTTTTATTGCGAACGCGGAAGGAGGCGCCTCCGACCAAGTGGAGCATACTATGACACTCGGCTCGGCTTGTGTGTCTGTCTGTGTGCAGTATGTGTGCAGCCGCGCCCCCATGTCACTCACGCTCTCATTGGCTGCCCCCATGTGAGTCACGCTCTCATTGCCTGCATGCACTACAGTGTGGCTGAAATTCGCCTGTGCCCCTGGGTGAGTAATTACACTCCTCTGAGAAAAATATAGCAGCGACAGTCAAAAATAACACATCTACAAGCATCTACACGAGTTCATCTATTGGGATATCTAAGAATTCCATGTCATTTGTGCATATTTCAGGCCGGATGGCAAGTAATTGCTCATTCCTTTCTATTCTTCTTATTGTTATCTGCGTTTGCTTCCAGCGTTTGCGCGTCTTACTTGTGAAAATTATTCATCTGCGCCTAAAACATACATGCAGACTCACATTTCTTTGAAACTTTGCAGAAATGTAGAGGGTCATTCCAAATATCACTGAAACCAATCTTACTCCAATTGGCCAAAGGGGGGCGCTATAGCATTTTTTTTTTAAATGCAAACTTTAAACAGGCATAAGTCATGCCTCGTTTGGCCGAAAGTCGTGAAACTTGCTTACACTTGTTCATTGACTCATGAGGAACACATGTATCACTTTGACCAGTAAGCTCCGCCCTTAGATTGTCCGCAATTTTGAGCAGTTTGAAAAATACTTGTTTTTGGCAGTTCTGGCTTAACCTTGCATACGCTTTTTACGAAACTCGGCCATATGGTAGATGCTCATGAAAAACTATCAAGAAATAATTCTCACACTCATTCGTCAAAGGGTGGCGCTATAGCACTCAATTGAAAGTGCCAACTTTCAACCGGTACAACTCATGCCCTGTTTGAACTACAACCATGAAACTTCGATACACACATGCGTCTCTTCATGCCCGACAACTTTCGTGGTCTGACTTTTGACCTCTGATCTTTAGATCGCCCACCATTTTGAATTATATGAAAAACAGCCATTGGCTCATAACTTCTGCATTCTTTCACTTATGGAAAATCCGCCGCTTTTGTTTTGTCGGCAAAGGTCCTAAGTTCATGTGTAAAATGTTTCGTGCAGATTACTCAAAAATCCCACAAGGAAATAGATTTTAACTATTGCAGTTTTATGAAAATTATTCATCTGCCCCTAACACATACATGCAAGACTCATATTTCTTTGAAACGTTGCAGTAATAGAGAGTCATTCCAAATATCACTGAAACCAATCTCACTCCAATTGGCCAAAGGGGGGCGCTATAGCAATTTTTTTTAAATGCAAACTTCAAACAGGCAAAAGTCATGCCTCGTTTGGCCGAAGGTCGTGAAACCTGCTTACACTTGTGCCTTGACTCATGAGGAACACATCTATCGCTTTAACCAGTAAGCTCTGCCCTTAGATTGTCCGCAATTTTGAGCAGTTTGAAAGACACTTAAACCCAGGATTTTTCAGCTATTTGCGTGAAACTGTATCATCTGTGTGATCTCCTTTTTCACAGGTATCTGTCTGTTGGTCCAATGGCGTCTCCCTTAAGTGAGTGCCTCACAATCTCAAGGTCGCCAGTTCAAGCCTCACTTGATGCAGACATTCATTTAAGTTGAATTGCAAACAACATGACTGTATCATTGAATACATGTGCAAATGGTAAAGATAACCTGAAATGCTTATTTGAGAGTACGTTTTTTCAATGTATGACGTACTTCATTCTGAAAATAGCCGATCTACAATCTCAAAACCTTTCACATAGCAACGTTTTTCTGAGCTTGTAGATCGGCTGCTTTCACTGTTTTCGGTTGCGAGGAGACATACAATTTATCTATTGGTAAAGGGTTTGTGAACGGGTGATCTTAGTGTTGGCTTGGTTCATGACAGAAGGCAAGAGTTTATGATCTTCAACAGACAACATCAGCCTGAACAAAGCTATAGCACTATAGATAGTGTTGCAGCCTATTAGTCCGAAGGTTGAGAGTTCAATTCCTGTTAATGGCAATAGGTTGAGATGTCCAATCAATCCATTCTGTTTCCATCTCTCTCTCTCATCAATCTATTCCGTTTCCATGTCTCTCTTCAATCTATTCCGTTTCCATGTCTCTCTCTCTCTCTCTCTCTCTCTCTCTCTCTCTCTCTCTCTCTCTCTCTCTCTCCAATCTATTCCGTTTCCATGTCTGTCTCTCTCTCTCTCTCTCTCTCTCTCTCTCCAGTTTCCATGTCTCTCTCTCTCCAATCTATTCCGTTTATCTCTCTCTCGCTCTCTCTCCAGTTTCCATGTCTCTCTCTCTCTCTCTCTCTCTCTCTCTCTCTCTCTCTCTCTCTCTCTCTCCAGTTTCCATTACTCTCTCTCTCTCCAGTTTCCATGTCTGGCCCCGTATTATCGCTGCTTGCGATAATAAGTATGTGAGTACTTTCCAACCACTGGCACACAACAGTTGTTACATCATGTGTAGGTAGTGATAGGAACCTATGTGTGTGGGCCGGGGGGAACAGTTTAGGTGAGGGACCATTCATTCACAGCATCTGAAGCTACTGAAAGGACATATACTCTAGTCTGTATATACACATTAATAGAGTTATCAAACACATTAATAGAGTTATAAAACACATAATTACACAGAGGCCTTGAAGAATGGGTACAATGGTTTGTTGAAAACTAAAACGGACGGTTATTATTATGCTGCAGTGGTCACAGCACTAGCACTAGCATTAGCATTAGAATTAGCATAAGCATTAGCAGCAGCAGCAGCAGCATCATCATCCTCCAGGTAAAGGGCCTTTTATTTTCCACAGAAACGCCACCAAATCATGTAACATTCGTTTTTAGATCGACCTGCAACCTGCAGCTTGGGCTTAAAGCTAACAACAGTCCATCTTAGACAAATATAATGATTCATAAACATGGTTATTCATATCTTTTCATTCATTTTCATGCAAGTATGCACTATGGTGTCAACATGGCAAAAAAGCGCTGTTTAAATGTTAGCACTCAATTCATTGATTCATAATACCTGAATGCACCTTTTATGCAAAGCTGTTCATGTGAATATTCACCACATGCTGACTGAATGTTTTAATTTCATTGTGGTTCAAGCATAGGCATAGGATGTTGCTGTGCATTTGATCACTTGGATCTGGGTGTGCATGCTTTCTTTATTATATATTTTTATTTATTCATCATGTACAATTATTTCATTTCATTGAGACCTATTTGTGTTTGCTATTAATTAGCCTACATATATTATGTGTGCGGTGTGCTTTTTGCAAACTGAAAAATGGAATGATGAGAAATGCCCATCAACAGAAGCAGCTATTGCATGCAAGCAATCAAACTCATCTGTGTCACATACTCCCCCTTCTTAGAAACGCTAGTTTTAACATTTCAGTGCTTTTTTTCATAATGGCTTGCAGCAGGTTTTTACATGAAGCAGAGGAGCAGTTGAGAGACACACTGCCGTAGTCTCGTCTTGAACCTGTGACCTGCTGCTCACCAGACAGTCACTGTGCCCATTCACCTATGGCTGCCTCTTTGATCGCAGTGGTTCTCAAACACTTTCATTTGAAGGACCCCCAACGTGATATGTATTTGGCCATGGACCCCCATATGAAAAGATGTAGTGCCAGACGGATTTATATTTAAAACTTTTTAGAAAGATTGTCAAGGAACCTTCTTTTTTGTTGTTAATCAAAGCAGAATAGAAGACTGTAGTGCAGAGAGAGAGAGTTAAAGTGTTTTTTTGAGGTCCCTTAACCCTAACCCTAACCTTCCATCTGCCTCCATTATAAATCTCTGAACTTTTAAAGGAGTACATCAAATTTCTCTTTTGGCCCTTGAGTCCAAAGACTCAAAGGCCCAAAAGAGAAATTGAATGTCTCCGCGGGAGTAATTGGTTCGACTCAAGACCCAAAAGAGAAATTTGATGTCTCCCCGGAATCATACGAGGAAGTAAAATGTATATTAAGCAAGAAAGGAAACATGGCCGCAATAAATGGATCCAGGGAGAAAGCGTGGCAAAGTATTGCCGACAAATTAAATGCACAAGTCTTCCAAAAATATGTACAATTTAAATACAAGTCCATAAATATATAATTCAGTTAGGCTTAAACATGAGGAGTGTATAGTGAATATTGGAATTATCGCCTACTAATCTACAATGCAATGTTCTTTATGGTAGTTATTTAATAACAATCATATCTTTGATTTATTGAAGTGAGGGAATGTATTCTACTATTTCTTGATACATTTCCAGTAATCCCATCAGCGTGTTTTTGCGACGAGGTCTGACTTTTTGATGGTTACAGCCTGTAAGAGACATCCAATTTCTCTTTTGGGCCTTGAGTCCCAACACTCAAGGTCTTGAGTCGAACCAATTACTCCCGCGAACGCATTAGATCCAAGTAGACATCAAATTTCTATTTTGGGCCTTTGAGTCTTGGGACTTAAATCCGAAAAAATCACTAAGTGTGGAGGCCAAAATCGTCCCCCCAAAAACCTGTTAGGAGTACGTTTCAGGCAATTTAGAGTTGATTGGTAGTACTTTGTAGTGACACTTTTTTTGGTCCCTAACATTCATCGAGCTCTGGACTTAGTAAATTTTCTTTTTCACCATTGGGTCACTACCGAAACGAAAGTTTGGCACTACCGAAACGAAAGTTAAATCCGAAAAAATCACTAAGTGTGGAGGCCAAAATCGTCCCCCTAAAAACCTGTTAGGAGTACGTTTCTGGCAATTTAGAGTTGATTGGTACTGTAGTACTTTGTAGTGACATTTTTTTTGGTCACTAACATTAATCGAGCTCTGGACTTAGTACATTTTCTTTTTTCACCATTGGGTCACTACCGAAACGAAAGTTTGGCACTACCGAAACGAAAGTTAAATCCGAAAAAATCACCAAGTGTGGAGGCCAAAATCGTCCCCCCATAAACCTGTTAGGAGTACGTTTCAGGCAATTTAGAGTTGATTGGTAGTACTTTGTAGTGACTTTTTTTTTGGTCCCTAAAATTCATCGAGCTCTGGACTTAGGAAATTTATTTTTTCACCATTTACCGAAACAAAAGTTGGTCACTACCGAAACGAAAGTTAAATCCGAAAAAATCACTAAGTCCAGAGCTCGATGAATGTTACGGACGAAAAAAAAAGTCACTACAAAGTACTAACATTCAACTCTAAATTTAAAATTACCGAAAAAAAGAAAATCGTTTCGGTAAAAAAAAAATGTACTAAGTCCAGAGCTCGATGAATTTTAGGGACGAAAAAAAAAGTCACTACAAAGTACTAACTTTCAACTCTAAATTTAGAATTTACCGAAACTTTCGTTTCGGTAAATTCAGTCACAAAAAAGTCACTACCAATCAACTTTAAATTGCCTGAAACGTACTCCTAACAGGTTTTTGGGGGAACAATTTCTTTTTTCGTTTCGGTAGTGTCACTACCGAAACGGAAAAAAAATTACTAAGTCCAAAGCTTGATGAATGATAGGGACCAAAAAAAAAGTCACTACCAATCAACTTTAAATTGCCTGAAACATATTCCTAACAGGTTTTTGGGGGAACAATTTTTTTTTCGTTTCGGTAGTGTCACTACCGAAACGGAAAAAAAATTACTAAGTCCAGAGCTCGATGAATGTTAGGGACCAAAAAAAAAGTCACTACCAATCAACTTTAAATTGCCTGAAACGTACTCCTAACAGTTTTTTGGGGGAACATTTTTTTTTTCATTTCGGTAGTGTCACTACCGAAACGGAAAAAAAATTACTAAGTCCAGAGCTCGATGAATGATAGGGACCAAAAAAAAAAGTCACTACCAATCAACTTTAAATTGCCTGAAACGTACTCCTAACAGGTTTTTGGGGGATTTTTTTTTTTTTTTTTCGTTTCGGTAGTGTCACTACCGAAACGGAAAAACATTTACTAAGTCCAGAGCTCGATGAATGTTAGGGACCAAAAAAAAAGTCACTACCAATCAACTTTAAATTGCCTGAAACGTACTCCTAACAGGTTTTTGGGGGAACATTTTTTTTTCCGTTTCGGTAGTGTCACTACCGAAACGGAAAAAAAATTACTAAGTCCAAAGCTTGATGAATGATAGGGACCAAAAAAAAAGTCACTACCAATCAACTTTAAATTGCCTGAAACATATTCTTAACAGGTTTTTGGGGGAACAATTTTTTTTTCGTTTCGGTAGTGTCACTACCGAAACGGAAAAAAATTACTAAGTCCAGAGCTCGATGAATGTTAGGGACCAAAAAAAAAGTCACTACCAATCAACTTTAAATTGCCTGAAACGTACTCCTAACAGGTTTTTGGGGGAACAATTTTTTTTTCGTTATTTTTCGTCACCAGCATTTTTCGTCATTTTTCGTCACCAGCATTTTTTCGTCACCAGCAGTTTTTGTCATTTTTCGTCACCAGCATTTTTTCGTCACCAGCATTTTTCGTCATTTTTCGTCACCAGCATTTTTCGTCATTTTTCGTCACCAGATTTTTTTCGTCATTTTTCGTCACCAGCATTTTTTCGTCACCAGCATTTTTTCGTCACCAGCATTTTTTGTCATTTTTCGTCACCAGCATTTTTTCGTCACCAGCATTTTTTGTCATTTTTCGTCATTTTTCGTCACCAGCATTTTTTCGTCACCAGCATTTTTTGTCATTTTTCGTCACCAGCATTTTTCGTCATTTTTCGTCACCAGCATTTTTCGTCATTTTTCGTCACCAGCATTTTTTCGTCACCAGCATTTTTTGTCATTTTTCGTCACCAGCATTTTTCGTCATTTTTCGTCACCAGCATTTTTTCGTCACCAGCATTTTTTGTCATTTTTCGTCACCAGCATTTTTCGTCATTTTTCGTCACCAGCATTTTTCGTCATTTTTCGTCACCAGCATTTTTTCGTCACCAGCATTTTTTGTCATTTTTCGTCACCAGCATTTTTTGTCATTTTTCGTCACCAGCATTTTTTGTAATTTTTCGTCACCAGCATTTTTTGTCATTTTTCGTCACCAGCATTTTTCGTCATTTTTCGTCACCAGCATTTTTCTTCATTTTTCGTCACCAGCATTTTTTCGTCATTTTTCGTCACCAGCATTTTTTGTCATTTTTCGTCACCAGCATTTTTTGTCATTTTTCGTCACCAGCATTTTTTGTCATTTTTCGTCACCAGCATTTTTTCGTCACCAGCATTTTTCGTCACCAGCATTTTTTGTCATTTTTCGTCACCAGCATTTTTTGTCATTTTTCGTCACCAGCATTTTTGGTCATTTTTCGTCACCAGCATTTTTTTGTCACCAGCATTTTTTGTCATTTTTCGTCACCAGCATTTTTTGTCATTTTTCGTCACCAGCATTTTTTTGTCACCAGCATTTTTTGTCATTTTTCGTCACCAGCATTTTTTGTCATTTTTCGTCACCAGCATTTTTTGTCATTTTTCGTCACCAGCATTTTTTCGTCACCAGCATTTTTCGTCACCAGCATTTTTTGTCATTTTTCGTCACCAGCATTTTTTGTCATTTTTCGTCACCAGCATTTTTTCGTCACCAGCATTTTTTCGTCACCAGCATTTTTTGTCATTTTTCGTCACCAGCATTTTTGGTCATTTTTCGTCACCAGCATTTTTTGTCATTTTTCGTCACCAGCATTTTTTCGTCACCAGCATTTTTCTTCATTTTTCGTCACCAGCATTTTTCGTCACCAGCATTTTTCTTCATTTTTCGTCACCAGCATTTTTTCGTCACCAGCATTTTTCTTCATTTTTCGTCACCAGCATTTTTCTTCATTTTTCGTCACCAGCATTTTTCTTCATTTTTCGTCACCAGCATTTTTCTTCATTTTTCGTCACCAGCATTTTTCGTCATTTTTCGTCATCAGCATTTTTCGTCATTTCTCGTCACCAGCATTTTTCGTCATTTTTCGTCACCAGCATTTTTTTGTCATTTTTCGTCACCAGCATTTTTTGTCATTTTTCGTCACCAGCATTTTTTGTCATTTTCCGTCACCAGCATTTTTTCGTCACCAGCATTTTTTGTCATTTTTCGTCACCAGCATGTTTTGTCATTTTTCGTCACCAGCATTTTTTCGTCACCAGCATTTTTTGTAATTTTTCGTCACCAGCATTTTTTCGTCACCAGCATTTTTTCGTCACCAGCATTTTTTCGTCACCAGCATTTTTTGTCATTTTTCGTCACCAGCATTTTTTCGTCACCAGCATTTTTTGTCATTTTTCGTCACCAGCATTTTTCGTCATTTTTCGTCACCAGCATTTTTTTCGTCACCAGCATTTTTCGTCATTTCTCGTCACCAGCATTTTTCTTCATTTTTCGTCACCAGCATTTTTTCGTCACCAGCATTTTTTGTCATTTTTCGTCACCAGCATGTTTTGTCATTTTTCGTCACCAGCATTTTTTCGTCACCAGCATTTTTTGTCATTTTTCGTCACCAGCATTTTTTCGTCACCAGCATTTTTTCGTCACCAGCATTTTTTCGTCACCAGCATTTTTTCGTCACCAGCATTTTTTGTCATTTTTCGTCACCAGCATTTTTTCGTCACCAGCATTTTTTGTCATTTTTCGTCACCAGCATTTTTCTTCATTTTTCGTCACCAGCATTTTTCTTCATTTTTCGTCACCAGCATTTTTCGTCATTTTTCGTCATCAGCATTTTTCGTCATTTCTCGTCACCAGCATTTTTCGTCATTTTTCGTCACCAGCATTTTTTGTCATTTTTCGTCACCAGCATTTTTTGTCATTTTTCGTCACCAGCATTTTTTGTCATTTTCCGTCACCAGCATTTTTTCGTCACCAGCATTTTTTGTCATTTTTCGTCACCAGCATGTTTTGTCATTTTTCGTCACCAGCAGTTTTTTCGTCACCAGCATTTTTTGTCATTTTTCGTCACCAGCATTTTTTCGTCACCAGCATTTTTTCGTCACCAGCATTTTTTCGTCACCAGCATTTTTTGTCATTTTTCGTCACCAGCATTTTTTCGTCACCAGCATTTTTTGTCATTTTTCGTCACCAGCATTTTTCGTCATTTTTCGTCACCAGCATTTTTTTCGTCACCAGCATTTTTCGTCATTTCTCGTCACCAGCATTTTTCTTCATTTTTCGTCACCAGCATTTTTTCGTCACCAGCATTTTTTGTCATTTTTCGTCACCAGCATTTTTTCGTCACCAGCATTTTTTGTCATTTTTCGTCACCAGCATTTTTCGTCATTTTTCGTCACCAGCATTTTTTTCGTCACCAGCATTTTTCGTCATTTCTCGTCACCAGCATTTTTCTTCATTTTTCGTCACCAGCATTTTTTCGTCACCAGCATTTTTTGTCATTTTTCGTCACCAGCATGTTTTGTCATTTTTCGTCACCAGCATTTTTTCGTCACCAGCATTTTTTGTCATTTTTCGTCACCAGCATTTTTCTCGTCACCAGCATTTTTTCGTCACCAGCATTTTTTGTCATTTTTCGTCACCAGCATTTTTTGTCATTTTTCGTCACCAGCATTTTTTGTCATTTTTCGTCACCAGCATTTTTTCGTCACCAGCATTTTTCGTCACCAGCATTTTTTGTCATTTTTCGTCACCAGCATTTTTTGTCATTTTTCGTCACCAGCATGTTTTGTCATTTTTCGTCACCAGCATTTTTTCGTCACCAGCATTTTTTGTCATTTTTCGTCACCAGCATTTTTTCGTCACCAGCATTTTTTCGTCACCAGCATTTTTTCGTCACCAGCATTTTTTGTCATTTTTCGTCACCAGCATTTTTCGTCATTTTTCGTCACCAGCATTTTTTTCGTCACCAGCATTTTTCGTCATTTCTCGTCACCAGCATTTTTCTTCATTTTTCGTCACCAGCGTTTTTTCGTCACCAGCATTTTTTGTCATTTTTCGTCACCAGCATTTTTTTCGTCACCAGCATTTTTTCGTCACCAGCATTTTTTGTCATTTTTCGTCACCAGCATTTTTTGTCATTTTTCGTCACCAGCATTTTTTGTCATTTTTCGTCACCAGCATTTTTTCGTCACCAGCATTTTTCGTCACCAGCATTTTTTGTCATTTTTCGTCACCAGCATTTTTGGTCATTTTTCGTCACCAGCATTTTTTGTCATTTTTCGTCACCAGCATTTTTTCGTCACCAGCATTTTTCTTCATTTTTCGTCACCAGCATTTTTCGTCACCAGCATTTTTCTTCATTTTTCGTCACCAGCATTTTTCTTCATTTTTCGTCACCAGCATTTTTCGTCATTTTTCGTCATCAGCATTTTTCGTCATTTCTCGTCACCAGCATTTTTCGTCATTTTTCGTCACCAGCATTTTTTGTCATTTTTCGTCACCAGCATTTTTTGTCATTTTTCGTCACCAGCATTTTTTCGTCACCAGCATTTTTTGTCATTTTTCGTCACCAGCATTTTTCGTCATTTTTCGTCACCAGCATTTTTTTCGTCACCAGCATTTTTCGTCATTTCTCGTCACCAGCATTTTTCTTCATTTTTCGTCACCAGCATTTTTTCGTCACCAGCATTTTTTGTCATTTTTCGTCACCAGCATGTTTTGTCATTTTTCGTCACCAGCATTTTTTCGTCACCAGCATTTTTTGTCATTTTTCGTCACCAGCATTTTTCTCGTCACCAGCATTTTTTCGTCACCAGCATTTTTTGTCATTTTTCGTCACCAGCATTTTTTGTCATTTTTCGTCACCAGCATTTTTTGTCATTTTTCGTCACCAGCATTTTTTCGTCACCAGCATTTTTCGTCACCAGCATTTTTTGTCATTTTTCGTCACCAGCATTTTTTGTCATTTTTCGTCACCAGCATTTTTTGTCATTTTTCGTCACCAGCATTTTTCGTCATTTTTCGTCACCAGCATTTTTTTCGTCACCAGCATTTTTCGTCATTTCTCGTCACCAGCATTTTTCTTCATTTTTCGTCACCAGCATTTTTTCGTCACCAGCATTTTTTGTCATTTTTCGTCACCAGCATGTTTTGTCATTTTTCGTCACCAGCATTTTTTCGTCACCAGCATTTTTTGTCATTTTTCGTCACCAGCATTTTTCTCGTCACCAGCATTTTTTCGTCACCAGCATTTTTTGTCATTTTTCGTCACCAGCATTTTTTGTCATTTTTCGTCACCAGCATTTTTTGTCATTTTTCGTCACCAGCATTTTTTCGTCACCAGCATTTTTCGTCACCAGCATTTTTTGTCATTTTTCGTCACCAGCATTTTTTGTCATTTTTCGTCACCAGCATGTTTTGTCATTTTTCGTCACCAGCATTTTTTCGTCACCAGCATTTTTTGTCATTTTTCGTCACCAGCATTTTTTCGTCACCAGCATTTTTTCGTCACCAGCATTTTTTCGTCACCAGCATTTTTTGTCATTTTTCGTCACCAGCATTTTTCGTCATTTTTCGTCACCAGCATTTTTTTCGTCACCAGCATTTTTCGTCATTTCTCGTCACCAGCATTTTTCTTCATTTTTCGTCACCAGCGTTTTTTCGTCACCAGCATTTTTTGTCATTTTTCGTCACCAGCATTTTTTTCGTCACCAGCATTTTTTCGTCACCAGCATTTTTTGTCATTTTTCGTCACCAGCATTTTTTGTCATTTTTCGTCACCAGCATTTTTTGTCATTTTTCGTCACCAGCATTTTTTCGTCACCAGCATTTTTCGTCACCAGCATTTTTTGTCATTTTTCGTCACCAGCATTTTTGGTCATTTTTCGTCACCAGCATTTTTTGTCATTTTTCGTCACCAGCATTTTTTCGTCACCAGCATTTTTCTTCATTTTTCGTCACCAGCATTTTTCGTCACCAGCATTTTTCTTCATTTTTCGTCACCAGCATTTTTCTTCATTTTTCGTCACCAGCATTTTTCGTCATTTTTCGTCATCAGCATTTTTCGTCATTTCTCGTCACCAGCATTTTTCGTCATTTTTCGTCACCAGCATTTTTTGTCATTTTTCGTCACCAGCATTTTTTGTCATTTTTCGTCACCAGCATTTTTTCGTCACCAGCATTTTTTGTCATTTTTCGTCACCAGCATTTTTCGTCATTTTTCGTCACCAGCATTTTTTTCGTCACCAGCATTTTTCGTCATTTCTCGTCACCAGCATTTTTCTTCATTTTTCGTCACCAGCATTTTTTCGTCACCAGCATTTTTTGTCATTTTTCGTCACCAGCATGTTTTGTCATTTTTCGTCACCAGCATTTTTTCGTCACCAGCATTTTTTGTCATTTTTCGTCACCAGCATTTTTTCGTCACCAGCATTTTTTCGTCACCAGCATTTTTTCGTCACCAGCATTTTTTGTCATTTTTCGTCACCAGCATTTTTTCGTCACCAGCATTTTTTGTCATTTTTCGTCACCAGCATTTTTCGTCATTTTTCGTCACCAGCATTTTTTTCGTCACCAGCATTTTTCGTCATTTCTCGTCACCAGCATTTTTCTTCATTTTTCGTCACCAGCATTTTTTCGTCACCAGCATTTTTTGTCATTTTTCGTCACCAGCATGTTTTGTCATTTTTCGTCACCAGCATTTTTTCGTCACCAGCATTTTTTGTCATTTTTCGTCACCAGCATTTTTCTCGTCACCAGCATTTTTTCGTCACCAGCATTTTTTGTCATTTTTCGTCACCAGCATTTTTTGTCATTTTTCGTCACCAGCATTTTTTGTCATTTTTCGTCACCAGCATTTTTTCGTCACCAGCATTTTTCGTCACCAGCATTTTTTGTCATTTTTCGTCACCAGCATTTTTTGTCATTTTTCGTCACCAGCATTTTTTGTCATTTTTCGTCACCAGCATTTTTTCGTCACCAGCATTTTTTGTCATTTTTCGTCACCAGCATTTTTTGTCATTTTTCGTCACCAGCATTTTTGGTCATTTTTCGTCACCAGCATTTTTTGTCATTTTTCGTCACCAGCATTTTTTCGTCACCAGCATTTTTCTTCATTTTTCGTCACCAGCATTTTTCGTCACCAGCATTTTTCTTCATTTTTCGTCACCAGCATTTTTCTTCATTTTTCGTCACCAGCATTTTTCGTCACCAGCATTTTTCTTCATTTTTCGTCACCAGCATTTTTCTCGTCACCAGCATTTTTTCGTCACCAGCATTTTTTGTCATTTTTCGTCACCAGCATTTTTTGTCATTTTTCGTCACCAGCATTTTTTGTCATTTTTCGTCACCAGCATTTTTTCGTCACCAGCATTTTTCGTCACCAGCATTTTTTGTCATTTTTCGTCACCAGCATTTTTTGTCATTTTTCGTCACTAGCATTTTTTGTCATTTTTCGTCACCAGCATTTTTTGTCATTTTTCGTCACCAGCATTTTTTGTCATTTTCCGTCACCAGCATTTTTTCGTCACCAGCATTTTTTGTCATTTTTCGTCACCAGCATGTTTTGTCATTTTTCGTCACCAGCATTTTTTCGTCACCAGCATTTTTTGTCATTTTTCGTCACCAGCATTTTTTCGTCACCAGCATTTTTTCGTCACCAGCATTTTTTCGTCACCAGCATTTTTTGTCATTTTTCGTCACCAGCATTTTTTCGTCACCAGCATTTTTTCGTCACCAGCATTTTTTCGTCACCAGCATTTTTTCGTCACCAGCATTTTTTCGTCACCAGCATTTTTTGTCATTTTTCGTCACCAGCATTTTTTCGTCACCAGCATTTTTTGTCATTTTTCGTCACCAGCATTTTTCGTCATTTTTCGTCACCAGCATTTTTTGTCATTTTTCGTCACCAGCATTTTTTGTCATTTTTCGTCACCAGCATTTTTTTCGTCACCAGCATTTTTTCGTCACCAGCATTTTTTGTCATTTTTCGTCACCAGCATTTTTTGTCATTTTTCGTCACCAGCATTTTTTGTCATTTTTCGTCACCAGCATTTTTTCGTCACCAGCATTTTTCGTCACCAGCATTTTTTGTCATTTTTCGTCACCAGCATTTTTGGTCATTTTTCGTCACCAGCATTTTTTGTCATTTTTCGTCACCAGCATTTTTTCGTCACCAGCATTTTTCTTCATTTTTCGTCACCAGCATTTTTCGTCACCAGCATTTTTCTTCATTTTTCGTCACCAGCATTTTTCTTCATTTTTCGTCACCAGCATTTTTCGTCATTTTTCGTCATCAGCATTTTTCGTCATTTCTCGTCACCAGCATTTTTCGTCATTTTTCGTCACCAGCATTTTTTGTCATTTTTCGTCACCAGCATTTTTTGTCATTTTTCGTCACCAGCATTTTTTCGTCACCAGCATTTTTTGTCATTTTTCGTCACCAGCATTTTTCGTCATTTTTCGTCACCAGCATTTTTTTCGTCACCAGCATTTTTCGTCATTTCTCGTCACCAGCATTTTTCTTCATTTTTCGTCACCAGCATTTTTTCGTCACCAGCATTTTTTGTCATTTTTCGTCACCAGCATGTTTTGTCATTTTTCGTCACCAGCATTTTTTCGTCACCAGCATTTTTTGTCATTTTTCGTCACCAGCATTTTTTCGTCACCAGCATTTTTTCGTCACCAGCATTTTTTCGTCACCAGCATTTTTTGTCATTTTTCGTCACCAGCATTTTTTCGTCACCAGCATTTTTTGTCATTTTTCGTCACCAGCATTTTTCGTCATTTTTCGTCACCAGCATTTTTTTCGTCACCAGCATTTTTCGTCATTTCTCGTCACCAGCATTTTTCTTCATTTTTCGTCACCAGCATTTTTTCGTCACCAGCATTTTTTGTCATTTTTCGTCACCAGCATGTTTTGTCATTTTTCGTCACCAGCATTTTTTCGTCACCAGCATTTTTTGTCATTTTTCGTCACCAGCATTTTTCTCGTCACCAGCATTTTTTCGTCACCAGCATTTTTTGTCATTTTTCGTCACCAGCATTTTTTGTCATTTTTCGTCACCAGCATTTTTTGTCATTTTTCGTCACCAGCATTTTTTCGTCACCAGCATTTTTCGTCACCAGCATTTTTTGTCATTTTTCGTCACCAGCATTTTTGGTCATTTTTCGTCACCAGCATTTTTTGTCATTTTTCGTCACCAGCATTTTTTTGTCACCAGCATTTTTCTTCATTTTTCGTCACCAGCATTTTTCGTCACCAGCATTTTTCTTCATTTTTCGTCACCAGCATTTTTCTTCATTTTTCGTCACCAGCATTTTTCGTCATTTTTCGTCATCAGCATTTTTCGTCATTTCTCGTCACCAGCATTTTTCGTCATTTTTCGTCACCAGCATTTTTTGTCATTTTTCGTCACCAGCATTTTTTGTCATTTTTCGTCACCAGCATTTTTTCGTCACCAGCATTTTTTCGTCACCAGCATTTTTTCGTCACCAGCATTTTTTGTCATTTTTCGTCACCAGCATTTTTTCGTCACCAGCATTTTTTGTCATTTTTCGTCACCAGCATTTTTCGTCATTTTTCGTCACCAGCATTTTTTTCGTCACCAGCATTTTTCGTCATTTCTCGTCACCAGCATTTTTCTTCATTTTTCGTCACCAGCATTTTTTCGTCACCAGCATTTTTTGTCATTTTTCGTCACCAGCATTTTTTTCGTCACCAGCATTTTTTCGTCACCAGCATTTTTTGTCATTTTTCGTCACCAGCATTTTTTGTCATTTTTCGTCACCAGCATTTTTTGTCATTTTTCGTCACCAGCATTTTTTCGTCACCAGCATTTTTCGTCACCAGCATTTTTTGTCATTTTTCGTCACCAGCATTTTTGGTCATTTTTCGTCACCAGCATTTTTTGTCATTTTTCGTCACCAGCATTTTTTCGTCACCAGCATTTTTCTTCATTTTTCGTCACCAGCATTTTTCGTCACCAGCATTTTTCTTCATTTTTCGTCACCAGCATTTTTCTTCATTTTTCGTCACCAGCATTTTTCGTCATTTTTCGTCATCAGCATTTTTCGTCATTTCTCGTCACCAGCATTTTTCGTCATTTTTCGTCACCAGCATTTTTTGTCATTTCTCGTCACCAGCATTTTTTGTCATTTTTCGTCACCAGCATTTTTTCGTCACGAGCATTTTTTGTCATTTTTCGTCACCAGCATTTTTCGTCATTTTTCGTCACCAGCATTTTTTTCGTCACCAGCATTTTTCGTCATTTCTCGTCACCAGCATTTTTCTTCATTTTTCGTCACCAGCATTTTTTGTCATTTTTCGTCACCAGCATTTTTTGTCATTTTTCGTCACCAGCATTTTTTCGTCACCAGCATTTTTTCGTCACCAGCATTTTTTGTCATTTTTCGTCACCAGCATTTTTCGTCATTTTTCGTCACCAGCATTTTTTTCGTCACCAGCATTTTTCGTCATTTCTCGTCACCAGCATTTTTCTTCATTTTTCGTCACCAGCATTTTTTCGTCACCAGCATTTTTTGTCATTTTTCGTCACCAGCATGTTTTGTCATTTTTCGTCACCAGCATTTTTTCGTCACCAGCATTTTTTGTCATTTTTCGTCACCAGCATTTTTCTCGTCACCAGCATTTTTTCGTCACCAGCATTTTTTGTCATTTTTCGTCACCAGCATTTTTTGTCATTTTTCGTCACCAGCATTTTTTGTCATTTTTCGTCACCAGCATTTTTTCGTCACCAGCATTTTTCGTCACCAGCATTTTTTGTCATTTTTCGTCACCAGCATTTTTGGTCATTTTTCGTCACCAGCATTTTTTGTCATTTTTCGTCACCAGCATTTTTTCGTCACCAGCATTTTTCTTCATTTTTCGTCACCAGCATTTTTCGTCACCAGCATTTTTCGTCATTTTTCGTCACCAGCATTTTTTGTCATTTTTCGTCACCAGCATTTTTTGTCATTTTTCGTCACCAGCATTTTTTTCGTCACCAGCATTTTTTCGTCACCAGCATTTTTTGTCATTTTTCGTCACCAGCATTTTTTGTCATTTTTCGTCACCAGCATTTTTTGTCATTTTTCGTCACCAGCATTTTTTCGTCACCAGCATTTTTTCGTCACCAGCATTTTTTGTCATTTTTCGTCACCAGCATTTTTTGTCATTTTTCGTCACCAGCATTTTTTGTCATTTTTCGTCACCAGCATTTTTTCGTCACCAGCATTTTTCGTCACCAGCATTTTTTGTCATTTTTCGTCACCAGCATTTTTGGTCATTTTTCGTCACCAGCATTTTTTGTCATTTTTCGTCACCAGCATTTTTTCGTCACCAGCATTTTTTGTCATTTTTCGTCACCAGCATTTTTTGTCATTTTTCGTCACCAGCATTTTTTGTCATTTTTCGTCACCAGCATTTTTTCGTCACCAGCATTTTTCGTCACCAGCATTTTTTGTCATTTTTCGTCACCAGCATTTTTGGTCATTTTTCGTCACCAGCATTTTTTGTCATTTTTCGTCACCAGCATTTTTTCGTCACCAGCATTTTTCTTCATTTTTCGTCACCAGCATTTTTCGTCACCAGCATTTTTCTTCATTTTTCGTCACCAGCATTTTTCTTCATTTTTCGTCACCAGCATTTTTCGTCATTTTTCGTCATCAGCATTTTTCGTCATTTCTCGTCACCAGCATTTTTCGTCATTTTTCGTCACCAGCATTTTTTGTCATTTTTCGTCACCAGCATTTTTTGTCATTTTTCGTCACCAGCATTTTTTCGTCACGAGCATTTTTTGTCATTTTTCGTCACCAGCATTTTTCGTCATTTTTCGTCACCAGCATTTTTTTCGTCACCAGCATTTTTCGTCATTTCTCGTCACCAGCATTTTTCTTCATTTTTCGTCACCAGCATTTTTTCGTCACCAGCATTTTTTGTCATTTTTCGTCACCAGCATGTTTTGTCATTTTTCGTCACCAGCATTTTTTCGTCACCAGCATTTTTTGTCATTTTTCGTCACCAGCATTTTTTCGTCACCAGCATTTTTTCGTCACCAGCATTTTTTCGTCACCAGCATTTTTTGTCATTTTTCGTCACCAGCATTTTTTGTCATTTTTCGTCACCAGCATTTTTCGTCATTTTTCGTCACCAGCATTTTTTTCGTCACCAGCATTTTTCGTCATTTCTCGTCACCAGCATTTTTCTTCATTTTTCGTCACCAGCATTTTTTCGTCACCAGCATTTTTTGTCATTTTTCGTCACCAGCATGTTTTGTCATTTTTCGTCACCAGCATTTTTTCGTCACCAGCATTTTTTGTCATTTTTCGTCACCAGCATTTTTCTCGTCACCAGCATTTTTTCGTCACCAGCATTTTTTGTCATTTTTCGTCACCAGCATTTTTTGTCATTTTTCGTCACCAGCATTTTTTGTCATTTTTCGTCACCAGCATTTTTTCGTCACCAGCATTTTTCGTCACCAGCATTTTTTGTCATTTTTCGTCACCAGCATTTTTGGTCATTTTTCGTCACCAGCATTTTTTGTCATTTTTCGTCACCAGCATTTTTTCGTCACCAGCATTTTTCTTCATTTTTCGTCACCAGCATTTTTCGTCACCAGCATTTTTCTTCATTTTTCGTCACCAGCATTTTTCTTCATTTTTCGTCACCAGCATTTTTCGTCATTTTTCGTCATCAGCATTTTTCGTCATTTCTCGTCACCAGCATTTTTCGTCATTTTTCGTCACCAGCATTTTTTGTCATTTTTCGTCACCAGCATTTTTTGTCATTTTTCGTCACCAGCATTTTTTGTCATTTTCCGTCACCAGCATTTTTTCGTCACCAGCATTTTTTGTCATTTTTTGTCACCAGCATGTTTTGTCATTTTTCGTCACCAGCATTTTTTCGTCACCAGCATTTTTTGTCATTTTTCGTCACCAGCATTTTTTCGTCACCAGCATTTTTTCGTCACCAGCATTTTTTCGTCACCAGCATTTTTTGTCATTTTTCGTCACCAGCATTTTTTCGTCACCAGCATTTTTTGTCATTTTTCGTCACCAGCATTTTTCGTCATTTTTCGTCACCAGCATTTTTTTCGTCACCAGCATTTTTCGTCATTTCTCGTCACCAGCATTTTTCTTCATTTTTCGTCACCAGCATTTTTTCGTCACCAGCATTTTTTGTCATTTTTCGTCACCAGCATGTTTTGTCATTTTTCGTCACCAGCATTTTTTCGTCACCAGCATTTTTTGTCATTTTTCGTCACCAGCATGTTTTGTCATTTTTCGTCACCAGCATTTTTTCGTCACCAGCATTTTTTGTCATTTTTCGTCACCAGCATTTTTTCGTCACTAGCATTTTTTCGTCACCAGCATTTTTGGTCATTTTTCGTCACCAGCATTTTTTGTCATTTTTCGTCACCAGCATTTTTTCGTCACCAGCATTTTTTGTCATTTTTCGTCACCAGCATTTTTTGTCATTTTTCGTCAACAGCATTTTTTGTCATTTTTCGTCACCAGCATTTTTTCGTCACCAGCATTTTTTGTCATTTTTCGTCACCAGCATTTTTTGCCATTTTTCGTCACCAGCATTTTTTGTCATTTTTCGTCACCAGCATTTTTTCGTCACCAGCATTTTTCTTCATTTTTCGTCACCAGCATTTTTTCGTCACCAGCATTTTTTCGTCACCAGCATTTTTTCGTCACCAGCATTTTTTCGTCACCAGCATTTTTCTTCATTTTTCGTCACCAGCATTTTTTCGTCACCAGCATTTTTCTTCATTTTTCGTCACCAGCATTTTTTCGTCACCAGCATTTTTCTTCATTTTTCGTCACCAGCATTTTTTCGTCACCAGCATTTTTTCGTCACCAGCATTTTTCGTCATTTTTTCGTCACCAGCATTTTTTCTTCACCAGCATTTTTCTTCATTTTTCGTCACCAGCATTTTTTCGTCACCAGCATTTTTCTTCATTTTTCGTCACCAGCATTTTTTCGTCACCAGCATTTTTTCGTCACCAGCATTTTTCGTCATTTTTTCGTCACCAGCATTTTTCGTCATTTTTCGTCACCAGCATTTTTCGTCACCAGCATTTTTTGTCATTTTTCGTCACCAGCATTTTTTCGTCACCAGCATTTTTTGTCATTTTTCGTCACCAGCATTTTTCGTCATTTTTCGTCACCAGCATTTTTCGTCATTTTTTCGTCACCAGAATTTTTTCGTCACCAGCATTTTTCTTCATTTTTCGTCACCAGCATTTTTTCGTCACCAGCATTTTTCTTCATTTTTCGTCACCAGCATTTTTTCGTCACCAGCATTTTTTCGTCACCAGCATTTTTCGTCATCTTTTCGTCACCAGCATTTTTCGTCATTTTTCGTCACCAGCATTTTTCGTCACCAGCATTTTTCGTCACCAGCATTTTTCTTCATTTTTCGTCACCAGCATTTTTTCGTCACCAGCATTTTTCTTCATTTTTCGTCATCAGCATTTTTTCGTCACCAGCATTTTTCGTCATTTTTTCGTCACCAGCATTTTTCGTCATTTTTCGTCACCAGCATTTTTCGTCACCAGCATTTTTCGTCATTTTTCGTCACCAGCATTTTTTGTCATTTTTCGTCACCAGCATTTTTTGTCATTTTTCGTCACCAGCATTTTTTGTCATTTTTCGTCACCAGCATTTTTTCGTCACCAGCATTTTTCGTCATTTTTCGTCACCAGCATTTTTCGTCATTTTTCGTCACCAGCATTTTTTGTCATTTTTCGTCACCAGCATTTTTTGTCATTTTTCGTCACCAGCATTTTTTCGTCACCAGTACTTTTCTTCATTTTTCGTCACCAGCATTTTTTCGTCACCAGCATTTTTCGTCATTTTTTCGTCACCAGCAGGTTCCTATCCTACTACCTCCACACATGATGTAACAACTGTTGTGTGCCAGTGGTTGGAAAGTACTCACATACTTATTATCGCAAGCAGCGATAATACGGGGCCAGACATGGAAACTGCGGACAATCTAAGGGCAGAGCTTACTGGTCAAAGCGATTGATGTGTTCCTCATGAGTCAAGGCACAAGTGTGAGCAAGTTTCACGACCTTCGGCCAAACAAGGGTTTAAAGGGTTAAAGGGTCCGGGACCCCTAGGGGGTCCTCAGAGTTACTACAGGGGGTCCGCCAAATCTTTGTGTGATATGATTTTTCTTTTTTACCTTAACCACTTGAACCCTAGCACCCCTTTTCTGGGGAGAACTTTAGCCAAAAATAGCAGATCTACAAGCTCACAACGCCGCGCAGCGCGAGGCGTTGTGAGCTTGTAGATCTGCTATTTTTGGATAAGAGGTTTAGGTGTAGAGGGAAAAAAGAGCAGTACCAAGTAAAAAATTAAAAAAAAGTTTAATCTGAACCACAATTTTATACAATATAGAGGGGGCTCTCTGCTTAATCTCTCTCTCAGCTAGGGGGTCCTTGGCCCTGAAAAGGTTGAAAACCCCTGCTTTAGGTGTAACATCATACAGTGGCCAGCAGGGCCG
>NC_139940.1:4214597-4232097 GCF_963454915.1 Gymnoscopelus microlampas
CTATGTAAAGAGAGACATCTCTTTCTTTTGGTCGTGTAAAAGAAGTATCGTTTCTCGTCAACATTTCATACCTCTCTCTCTCTTCCTCTTCCTCTCTCTCTCTCTCTCCTCGTCTTTCATGTTCTGTCTATCTGTCTATCTGTCTTTTGTTCCGTCCTCTCTTCTTTATCCCTCTGCCTTTCTTTTATTCTGTCTGTCTTTCATTCTTTCCTCTACGCCAGGAACATTGTTGATAGCTGATACCTTCTGCCTGCCAAGGCTCACACATAGGATGACTCACACACACACACACGCACGCATGCACGCACACACACACACACACACACACACACACACACACACACACACACACACACACACACACACACACACACACACACACACACACACACACACACACACACACACACACACACACACACACACACACACACACACACACACACACACACACACACACACACACACACACACACACAGACACGTGCGTGCATGGAATGAACCTGTTGACTTGTTTACAGTAATGTTTTATACTGTGGGACGCGACCCAAACGTGGGCCGTGAGATGCTTAATTGCTATTGTATATTATTGTGTATTGCTGGATATTGTGGTACATTACCGTATACAGTATATGTATTTTTGTTGACTTCGAATATCTGGGTGGCTATGTTGACTGCAGTGAGTTGGTTGTGTACTGTTGTTCTGTTATTATTATAACTCAAGAGTTTTAGCAATTTTTGCGTTCTTTTTTACAGCGGGCTGGGGCATTTGGGCAGGTGGCTAAATATGTATCTTTTACATAATAACTAAGGTCCCGTGGTCTTTGATGGCCAGATGTGAGTTATTGGGGGCTAGAAGAGCTACTGTAAATAATAATAAATACATTGCAGGTTATTGTGTAAAAAAAAAAGGCATATTATATAGCCACCGAATGTCCCCGCCCACTGTAAAAAAAGATTGTGAAAATTGCTAAAACTATAGAAAGCAGTAAATGAAGATTTTCATATTTTATTTACTTTAATCACAAGCTAAACCATAAACCTCTAGTTGTCCTTTAAAGTGGTTAAACTGATGTCGACGCTATATTGACTCATTTCGCTTGGGACTCCCTGGAATCCTCTCAAGGACCCCCTGGGGTTCCCCGGACCACACTTTGAGAACCACTGCTGGTGTATACAGTGGAAGGCTAAGCAGAGCACCGCCTCGAGGGAGAGAAGAAGGCTGACTGCTACAAGCCTCTGTGTCTGGAGGTAAGGGATGCACCAATACACATGTGGTGTGATGCAAAGAGTTAACGTTTTATTGTGGCGAACAGGTTAAACACACGTTTGAAGTGCAAGGAAAACAGTGACTGCTTTTTTCTTTTTTTACAAGGTGTTGACAGCAGTGCAGTGGTGGATATGGCAGAGCAGGTGCCAAAGCAAATAATAAAACCAAGAGCATTGGTTCTCAAAGTGGGGTCCGGGGACCCCCAGGGGTCCTTGAGGGAGTTCCAGGGGGTCCCCAGCTAGATGATAGATTAGGCACCAAATGGACCCTTATGGGTCTGTAACTCTGAGAGTGTACAAATGGAACCAAATGGACCGGGTCCATTTGGTTCCATTTGTACACTCTCAGAGTTAAATTGACATAGATTTTACAATATAAATTGCGGTCCTAGTGATAGAAATGCCATTATATGGGGGTCTGTAGCCCTAATGCATGTCAAACTGGAGGTCCTTGAAATTAAAGAGAGAATCACTGCTAGAGCCGTAAAAAAAATCTTCTCTAATGGGGGTCCCTGGCATATCTTTTGAAATGGGGGTCAGAGGGCTAATAAGTGTCAATTTGGGGGTCCTTGACATGAAAAGGTTTGAGAACCACTGACCAAGAGGACACATTGTATCAGTGCAACCCCTAAAACTATTTCCTTAGCTAACTACTAACGAGAAAACAATAAACAAAACCTATACTATCTACCTACTCAAAAGCAAACACTGGGAACCGTTCTCTTACCTGACGTGCTAAACAAACAATTGTCTAACCAGGATATACAAATAAGGAATTTAGTATATATATATATTTACCCTGGCCCTCGTCCTCCAACTAATACACTTCAGAGTCAGTGAACCAAACACTCGACAATTCTAAATAGTCACTTATAAATCAAGGCAACACAATGTGACAGAATGGCGAGTTCTCTCTACTCTGACAAGGAACGCACCTTGGACAAGGAGGATCCCTGAACCCTATAACAATGTCCGTGACACTGATCTATGTAGAGCAGGGGTCTTCAACAGGGGGTCCGGGACCCCTAGGGGGTCCTCAGAGTTACTACAGGGGGTCTGCCAAATCTTTGTGTTATGATTTTTTTTTTTTTACCTTAACCTCTTGAACCCCAATATCCCTTTGCCGAGGAGAACTTTAGCCAATAAATAGCAGATCTACAAGCTCACAACGCCTCGCGCTGCGAGGCGTTGTGAGCTTGTAGATCGGCTATTTTTGGCAAAGAGGCGTAGAGGGGATAAAAGAGCAGTACCAAGTAAACACAAAAAGTTTAATCCGAAACACAATTTTATACAATATAGAGGAGGGGGTCCCTGCTTCATCTCTCTCTCAGCTAGGGGGTCCTTGGCCTGCCCCCTAATGTAGAGCAGTTCAAGATGGGCCTCGAACACTGCCGTATTGTCTCCACTATTGTTGCTGCGACGCGTTGTGAGCTTGTAGAACTGCTATTTTCAGCATGCAAACCAAGTGTAAAATCGTCCATTAAGACGCCATCAAGGCACCGCCACAATACATTTTAGTCGACTAAATCAATTGTTGATTTAGTCGACTATGATCTTATGATATTTAGTCGACTAAAACTAGACAAAAACTAAAACATTTCAGACGACTAAAATATGACTAAAACTAAATGGAATTTGATTCAAAAGACTGTGACTAAAACTGAATCAAAATTTTGCTGTCAAAATCAACACTATAGCGGATGGAAGTTCTAAGTCTATGCATTCACAGAGAACTCCAGTGGGCCATCTGTCTAACATCTGCAAACATGCTGGACAATGTCTGGGAGCATTGTGAACAAGCTTGATGTCTGTCTGTCTCTAAATGCTTCATACATTTTCAAACATTTTTCAAAAGTGGAGAAAGCAAATCATAAATGCATTGTTCAAACGACCCCAGATTTGAATGTTACATTCAGAATAATAATATACTGCTATTGACATAGGCTACTGGATGCCTATACTTGCAAAAGACTATGCTTTATTTCTTTGAGTACAAACACACTGTTTATATCTTACTGTACACTGTTTTGTTTGATATACGTATATTTTCTCATGTCTCTCTCTCTCTCTCTCTCTCTCTCTCTCTCTCTCTCTCTCTCTCTCTTCTCTCTCTCTCTCTCTCTCTCTCTCTCTCTTCTCTCTCTCTCTCTCTCTCTCTCTCTCTCTCTCTCTCTCTCTCTCTCTCTCTCTCTCTCTCTCTCTCTCTCTCTCTCTCTCTCTCCCTCCTCCAGGCAGTGGTTCAGTGGTTCAGTCAAATCAGTGTGTTGTCAACACTCAGTGAGGTCAGCTGATAGATGTATCTCTATTCTCACTTCCTGCTGTCATTCAAATCGCTTCCTGTTTCCTCTTTTCTCAGTCAAATCACCCAGGGAAGGAACAGCCCATGCACACACACACACACGCGCAGGCACATGCACTTGCACACACACACACGCACGCACGCACACACACACAGTATCTCAATCAGAACATTTGTGGTTGATTCATCCATAATTTTAGGAAACGTTACGATTCTAGAGGATGTGGTGTGTGTGTGTGTGTGTGTGTGTGTGTGTGTGTGTGTGTGTGTGTGTGTGTGTGTGTGTGTGTGTGTGTGTGTGTGTGCGTGTGTGTGACATTCTCCACTTTATCTTCCTGGTGACCTCCCAGTAAAACCATCGACCCTGGTTACCGTGGTAACACCAGATGTGAACTTGACCTTCCTTCAACGTTAACTCTGGAAACCGTTATCTCTCTCACACGCACACACGCACGCACGCACGCACGCACGCACGCACGCACACACACACACACACACACACACACACACACACACACACACACACACACACACACACACACACACACACACACACACACACACACACACACACACACACACACACACACACACACACACACGCAGTGTGCATGCGTGCACACAGCAGTAACTAACTTTAACCAACTTTAGGAAGGCTAAGAGAGAGACAGTAGCAAAGCTGATCTCCATGGTTTTAGAAGAAGAATCGTATCAAATGTAATGTCGACATTGGTGGATTCTCATTTTAAGACGGCCTTGAAACAGTATTTGTTTTAGCACACATTTCAGAAGCGATCTCTGTCCATACTAACAGGCCTTGGTGTTGGCTCTTTAGTAAACAGAGAATACATTTCCAGGTCAGTATACCAATTTCATCGAGAGAGACATCATACCTAAAGGATAAACAAGTGAAATTAAGTGATGACACAAATAACCTGGAACACATCTGTGTCACTTTTTCATTTGAGCTAAAAAGCATTATTTTATACTTTGGCTATTCAAAAATAGCAGATATACAAGCTCATAGCGCGGCACTCGGTGCCGCGCTATGAGCTTGTAGATCTGCTATTTTTGAAAAAACGTGAAAATGTGTGCAAATCTTTGAATATATATTGTTTAAAGTGAACATTTTTAACTCTATTCTTTGCTTCTGGGGGGTCCCTGGAACAAAATATTTTGAGATGGGGGTCGGCGGCCAAATACATATCATGTTGGGGTCTTTGTCTCCTTGACATGAAAAAGTTTGAGCACCACTGATATAGAAACGTACGTTTTTTTCAGAAAACTGTTGGGATTTAGAAGACATTTGTAGAATCGGCCTCAGGTCTTGTATAACACTTTTTTGAAGAAGAACACAAACTGATAAATTATGTTTGTGCGGTTCTCTCTCTGGATTGGAATGTGTGTCCCACTATCAGAATATAGAGCTTTAACTTTTTAACCCAAAAAAAACGTTTGTTTTTAACAAAAACAATATCAACAGCACTTTTAACTGCGGAGACGTGGATAAAGAAATGCCTCCGGGGTTAAACCACTGGTATTCAGGGCTGATTTGTTCTCTTCCATGGAAAGAGAGTCACATGCTGTGGGACTGTGTCCACACTCTCTCCACAGAGGCTTCTGAGAGGCTACATGAGCAAAGACAGGGGATCCTTACAAATAAGACTTTGTTCAGACCGCAGGCAAATCCCATTTGATTCTCAAATGTGATCTTTATCTCTGACTGTCCACACTGTTATTTGCAAGTCATCAGATCTGTATTTCTGTATTCAGACATCATCGACCTACTGTATAGTCTATCTGTATTGGTTGCTGTGGTAACCGTGTAGTCAGGTTTTTTTTCTTGATAGTCAGTGTGACATAGCAACATGAAGGTTAATTATGACACCAAAACAAAATAAAAGAGATTTACATTTGGTTCTCCCTGGTTCACCCTGCCCTCCTAATACGTGAGGGGGCTGTGTTTTTTCGATAACTTTTTTCATTTTTTTTCATTTTTTTTTTGGAAAATGAAAAAAATTAAATACAATAAAAAAATAAAATAAAATAAATGAAAACATTTATAGAAAAAAACACGGCCCCCTCACGCATTAGGAGGTCAGGGTGAGTCACTAGAACCAAGGACTAGGGTTGTCCGATATTGGCTTTTTTACCGATAACCGATATACCGATATTGTCCAGCTCTTAATTACCGATACCGATATCAACCGATACCGATATATGCGGGGATTATTGTGATTAGGGTAAGCTCAAATTTCATATCACACACACCATATACAGTAAGAACTCCTGTAACTTATTTATAAAGCAAAAAAAAAAAAATTTCATCAATTTTTATGCTAATATCGGCCGATAATATCGGGAGGCCGATAATATCGGACATCCCTACCAAGGACGGGTGTTTTTGATGAATCAAAATGTTAAAAATGGAGTTTGAAGTTATAATGGGTTTGTATAGGAAGGGGGCGTGTCTGATAAAATGATTATCAAATATCTAAATACTAAATCAAGCAACTTAAAAACTGTCTGGGGGGCTCACAAAAGCCTGAGTAGACGATAAAGTGACCCAAAGTGAAATATCCCTTTAACTCTGTCGTATCACAGTGTTGCTAAACTAAACTGCGCTGTTTCACAGATTGCACCCTTGGCCACTTGTTGCCACGGGCGATGATTCTGCTCACATGTATATTTTTGGTGATTCATATATTGCTGATGTTGGCATGTGAATGCCACTCATAATGTAACGCCTAATTGTTTTCATATTTGTCAAGGTGCACTGTGACAATGTTTTCGTATTGCACCTGCATGTTTTCATAGTGTGTGCGCATGAACGTGCGCGTTCACATGCATTACACTGGCAGGTGCTTCTAAAATTAGCACTGCAAACCCTCTGTGATAGACGACTGAGCAGTATTAGTAGTAGTAGCAGCAGCAGTAGTAGTAGTAGTAGTAGTAGTCGTACTAACTAGCACTACCTAGCACTCCTTATTTCCTTGTACCTGTATTTTTGCCTATTAGATAGATGCTAGTTAATACTAGTAACAATACTATAGTGCAGTGTCTTTAACCAATTCAATCCGGGAACACATCTCTGTCACTTTAGATGTATTTGGCTATTCAAAAATCATGAAAATTATGTGCAAATCTTTAAATATACATTTGTTTAAGGAAACCTTTGTAACTCAAATCTTTGCTTCTGGGTGATTCTACAAATGTCTTCTAAATCCTGACGGTTTTCTGAGAAATTGCCATAATTGCTATAATCAGCAGTTCTCTTTTTCATGGCAGGGACCACCCAAAATGATATGTATTTGTCCGCGGACCCCCATCTCAAAATGTTTTGTCCCAGGGACCTACCCAGAAGTACAGATTTGAGTTAAAAACGTTTGCTTTAAAAAATGTATATATTCAAAGATTTGCACACATTTTCAAGATTTTTCAGCTCATAGCGTGGCACTCGGTGCCGCGCTATGAGCTTGTATATCTGCTATTTTTGAATAGCCAAAGTATGAAATAATGGTTCAAGTGGTTACACAGATGCGTTCCCGGTTTGAATGGGTTAACCCATCCAAAGCATCAGGATCGCTGGGCGCTATGGCGGCTATAGGGTTAAGTGTCTTGCCCATGCAGGGACACCTCGAACATGTAGAGCGGGCCGGCGCGCGAACCGGCGAGGACCTTCTGCAGACGGCCTCTCTACCCACTCGCCACAAACTATACAGATATACGCATGTTGTTCACATACTGTTATTTAAAGGTCGACTTCGCCCATTTTCAACCTATCTTCGTATAATAGATCCTCACTAATGCTCCTGATAAAATGGTGTTATTTCTTTCTACTCAGTCTGTGTCTCATAGGAGGGCTGTGGACACTTCAGAAACCCGTCTACCAGTGACATCATCGTTAGGAAGGTTTTTATTTTAATTTTTGTTAATAACATGAGAACAATGGCTTCCAGTATAGCATGCTAACTTTCCAGGAATAGAAAGCCTGTAGTTTCTATTAGCTTGGATTCCCTATCGATGATGTCACTGGTAGACAGGTTTTCTGAACTGTCCCACAGACCTCCTCTGAGACACAGAGTGAGTAGACAGAAATGGCATGCCATTTTATCATGAGCATTAGTGAGGACCAATTATATGAAGACAGGTTGAAAATGGGTGAAGTCGTCCTTTAACATCAACACCCCACCCACACCCCTAACCTACCGTAGACATGTACGTTGGGGCTGATTTTGTTTAGACAGATGTTAGGGTTTGATGTTTACCTGGTATCCTAGTTACTTATTTGAGTCACTACATTGTTCTCTGTGCACTCTGTTTACCCATGGCTGTTTACCCTGACGTTTGTTGACTATTATCTCCAGTGGCGTGCACAGACATTTTGAGGGGCAGGTGCTCAAGTAAATCATACTTTTTTTTTGTTTACTTGGTCTGCTCTTTTTCCCCTTTACACCTATACCTCTTTGCCAAAAATAGCCGATCTACAAGCCCACAACGCCTCGCAGCGCGAGGCGTTGTGAGCTTGTAGATCGGCTATTTTTTGGCTAAAGTTCTCCTCAGAAAAGGGATGCTAGGTTTCAGTGGTTATGGTAAAATCATATCACACAAAGATAAGGTGGCCCCCCTGTAGTAACTCTGAGGACCCCCTAGGGGTCCCGGACCCCCTGTTGAAGACCCCTGCTGTAAACTGAAAAAGGGCACTTCTGGTCAAGAGGGCAAAGGGCAGGTGCTCTAGCACCACCTAGAGTCTATCTGTGCACGTCCCTGATTATCTCATGACATTTACTCTGATCGTACCCTTTGTATGTAAGCCCCTCTGCTACATAACGACCTTCCTGTCGGGCAGAAAACGTGTGTCTCCATGTTTCAGCTTTTTATGTTTGTTGGTGAATTAATGCCCTACTTTAGCCATACTACAGTATCACACTAAAGTAGCTGAAATAGCCGATCTGCAAGCTCGCAACGCATCGCGATGCAATGTGTTGCGAGCTTTTAGATCTTCTTTTTATGTGATTTTTTAAAGTGAAAGTTATAGTGGTTGAGTATGTCTGTGGGTTTTATAAATATTGAACCAATGCAAATTATTAAAAAGGTTATTTTTTTCCGGTTCCTGAAAAGTCAGCGTTTGAGCTTACAAGGTTTCACCCACAGCAACGATAAGAGCATCTGCCAGTGGTGTAAAGTAACTAAGTACATTTACTCAAGTACTGTACTTAAGTACAATGTTGAGGTGCTTTTACTTTACTGGAGTATTTCCAATTGTCTATACTTTTACTTCTACTCTCACTACATCTCGGAGGCAAATATTGTACTTTTTCTCCACTACAATTATTTGAAAACGTTAGTTACTAGTTACTTTGCAGATATAAATTATGACATTGTAAAATTAACCACTTTAGCCTTATTCTATACCTAGGCTATTCGAAAATAGAAGATCTACAAGCTCACAAGACGCGTTGTGGGCTTGTAGATCTGCTATTTTCCAACATTTTAGTAATTTTACTTTTGGTACTTTAAGTACACTTTGTGTGTGTGTGTGTGTGTGTGCGTGCGTGCGTGCGTGCGTGCGTGCGTGCGTGCGTGCGTGCGTGCGTGTGTGTGCGTGTGTGTGTGTGCGTGTGTGTGTGTTTTTCACACCTTGCCAAAGTGTTTCTCAGTTAATCTGAAAATGTTGTTGGACCAGACCTAGCTCTATGAAGGCAGTAAACTAGGAATGTGTGTACGTATGCGTGTGTGTGTTTCCAATTTATTTTGGTACCTTACTGGAATTAAAGAGAGAGAGAGAGAGAGAGACAGACAGACAGAATAATTACACACACACACACACACACACACACACACACACACACATACACACACACACACACACACACACACACACACACACACACACACACACACACACACAGCCAGCGCGTTCTGTGTTTAGATGTGTGTGTGTGTGTGTGTGTGTGTGTGTGTGCGTGCACATGTGATTTTGTGTGTGTGTGAATTTGTTTTTGTGCATTTTCCAGCTGCAGTTCGCCAGATGGATGTATTACACACAGACGCACACGCACACACACACCTCTCCTGAGTGGTTGTGGTTTTAATGATTGTGTTCATTTGTTGGACAGAGAGTGTTTTTGTTTTTGCAAAGGCAATGCATTCCTCCATTAGTTTGGCTGTAATGCCGGCCGTGTGAACCCAACGCTACAAATACATGTTTGTTAAATTATAGCAAATGATGAACCTTTTTAAAGTTAATTTGTAGAACTCTTTTTTTCCCCACACAATTCTTATACGTGAATACAAATACAAAGTCCTTAAGTACTAGGCCAGTGGTTCTCAAACTTTTTCATGTCAAGGACCCCCAAATGGACACTTATTAGCCCGCGGACCCCCATTTGAAAAGATACATTTTAAGGACCCCCAGTTTGACATGCATTAGGGCTACGGACCCCCATTTAATGGCATTTCTATCTCTGGGACCCCAATTCATGGTGTAAAATCAATGTTAACTTAACTCTGAGAGTGTACAAATGGAACCAAATGGACCCGTTAGGGTCCATTTGGTTCCATTTGTACACTCTCAGAGTTAAAGACCCATAAGGGTCCATTTGGTTCCTATCCATCATTTAGCTGGGGACCCCCTGGAACCCCCTCAAGTACCCCTGGGGGTCCCCGGACCCCACTTTGAGAACCAATGTACTAGGCATCAACTATATGAGATATGGATTGCTAGTTTCTGCTCCTCCCAAAGTGTCTGTCTGTCTGTCTGTCTGTCTGTCTGTCTGTCTGTGTCTTTCTCTGCCCCCTACAGTTTTATGGCCCCAACCCCCTGCTGTTAAGGGCCCAGTGACAATGGCCTTGTTATGCAGAGCTGTAGAGACTGGACAATAGAGGAGAGGAGAAATCTGGATAAATCTGGGTTGTATTTTGTTTGGGACAAAATGAGAGGAAGACAGACAGTTTACCGAAAGATAATAGATTGGATGGAAATATCAGAGAGAAAGAGAGAGATGAAAGAACATAATAATATATAATAAGTTTCACTGTTATTAAATGTTAAATACATGAATATAAATAACCCTTCTAACACTGTGATCTAGATCGAATTAATTCGATATTAGCTTATCATCACTTGCCTGCCAAGATCGAATTAATTCGATATTAGCAAAAAAAAAAAAATTCAAAAAAAATTCAAATTTTTTTTATTTTTTTTTTTTACTTTTTTTTATTTTTTTTGACCCAAAGACCAAGGAGATATGAATTTTCGAAGATCTTTACTCTCATCCACTTCCTTGTTAACTTAAAACTTTAAAATTTTGTATCTCGGCTCCTGAGTACTTTTTTTTTTCCCATTGAAAAATCTCTGGCATGAATAACAATAGGCAGTGAAAATAATGCTGGCAGTCAAAAAATAGACACAAATGTACTTTTTTTTTATCCTGTCATAAATACAGTATGGACATTTGAGATGATCAGTATGATCAGTCAGACAGACAGACAGACAGACAGACAGACAGACAGACAGACAATCAATCAACGTATTTATATAGTGCCAAGTTGTCTCAAGTCACTATATATGTTGAGCAGACCATACTCTATACTACAGAGACCTATAACAGCTCCTCCATGAGCTAGCACTTGGCAACGGTGACAAAGGAAAATCTCACCTTTAATGGGAAGAGACCTCGACCAGAACCTGGCTCTGGGCGGGCGACCATCTGCCTTGACGAGAGAGAGAGAGAGAGAGAGAGAGAGAGAGAGAGAGAGAGAGAGAGAGAGAGAGAGAGAGAGAGAGAGAGAGAGAGAGAATGATAACATTAACAATAATAATAGCATACTGTATAACAGTCTGCAACTATAATACATGGAAACCTAGGAGCTGCAGTCGGTGGTTTGCAATCAGGATCCATGGAAGCCTGTGAGATGAGAAAGCACAGACACCGATGGGACATGAATGTGTACAGATGGGGAGAGGAGGAGAGAGGATATCAGTGAGACATGGGATGTCCCCCATCTCTAAGGGCTAGTCCCAGGCAAGCCTGAGCCAGGCTTTATCAAAAAGTAAAGTTTTAAGCCTAGATTCAGTTAATTCAGTTCAATGAGACCTGTATATCAATTCATACAAAGGCATCATATTATTCTTAATAGTTTAGTTGTTTAATAGTTTCAATGCATTTTAATTTTTGTATGTTTGTATATTTATTTGTTTGTCTTAGTATGTTTGTACTTACTTTCTTGTTTTTTTTTTCTCATTTCATGCTGTGGCAACACAAATATGATTGTGCTGCCACAATGCACTTAACTTGCTCTGAGCGACTTCTGAATCCGTAAATGTGCTCTCCTAATAGTAAAGAAACAAGGGGGAAAGTCAGATAATAGGACAACAATATCAAATACTGTACATGCTCAAAAAAGGAAATAGAAAACGAGGCAGATTATTATCACAGTCTCGTGTGCAAGTAAGACACAACATATTGTACATGTACAGGTAGTAGCAGATTCTGTACAAATACCATAAGGGTCCTTTTGATTCCATTGGTACACTCTCAGAGGTTTGGGGGTCTTTGAAATTAAAATGTTTAAGATCAGCTTCCCCGATTGGTCAACGTAATGCACTTGCTTCACGGATTGGCAAAGCTTTGTGTGACATTTGTACCGATACACCGATATAAGTGTCAGCGTGCACTTTAGAACTCCATTCTTGTACAGAGCAAGTCCAATCTGGTCCAGGTTTGTGCTGATATTTGACATGTTGCACTGGATGGTGCATCTGAAAGGACCGAGGAGGGCCAGTCATGCTGCTGTGGCAGTGCGACACAAGGTCTACTCCTTCGGAGGCTACTGCGACGGGGAGACATACAGGTACAACGGGGGTCAGATCGACGTTCACGTATTCAACACGGTGTCTTTGCGCTGGGCGAGGTTGCCTCGAGTGACGTCCGGACGAGCGGAACGTCCCGTCGAGGTTCCCTCCATGCGGTACGGCCACACGGCCGTGCTGATAGAAGACATCGTCTACATATGGGGAGGGAGCACTTACACGCGGGAGGACAGCAAGGAGCTTTACGCTTTTGACGTCGACGCCCACGGATGGTTCAAGCCCTGGGTTTCCGGGCCCGTGCCGGTGGCGAGGCGTAGCCACTCGGCCTGTGTCTTGGGGAAGGTCATGTATATCTACGGCGGATACAACCAGCTGACTGGATGCACCAATGACATCTACAAGTTGGACACCGCCACGATGGTCTGGTCTCTAGTTAACACCAGAGGCACGACACCGCCCGTTTCATTTTATCACTCTGCCACCAGCATCGGGACGAAGATGTTTGTATTCGGGGGCCACGGGGACCAGTTCGAAAACATCAGTGTGTTTGACACGGAGACCGACTGCTGGCTGAGCTCGTCTTCTGCACAGCTTCTCCCAGAAGGACGCGGGGTCCATTCGGCCTTCGCCTACGACAGCGAGCTGTACATATTCACCAGCTACCCCATGACAACCTTCGTCGATCTGTGGAAATTCAACCCGGCGTCCCTCTCCTGGAAGAAGGTCGAGCCCAAGGGGAAGAACCCGTCTTCGTGGATGTCGAGGATGTGCTGTTGCATGGTGGGAGATCGCGTCTTCCTCTTCGCGGGATACAATCTCGACGATCTCGAGGGCGAGGACGATGACGACGACGAAGACGAGCTGTCCGACCTCTACATCTTAGACCTAAGTCCTAGTCTGAAGACGCTGTGTAAGCTGGCGGTTATTCAGTGCGGTCTGGAGCGCTCTGGACTCCCGCACGACATCCGGTGGGAACTGGCAGCCATGGCGACCAGCAGCCACAGACACAGAAAACATAACGTCAGCGTGCTCTCCGCCAGCGAGGCCGCTAAGAATCAGTTCAGTTTGTGCGTGTGTCAGCAAGCGTTTATGGCTGTGTTTGTTGTTGTGTGGTTTCACTTTTATACTATGCTGCTGTGACACTCTGAACCCCCCGGGAGATTATAAATGAAGTTTTATCCTATGTTGAAGATGAACTGTAAATGTTAGAAGTCAGGGGTCTTCAACGTTTTCAGGCCAAGGACCCCCTAGCTGAGAGAGAGATGAAGCAGGGACCCCCTACTCTATATCGTGTTTCAGATTCAACTTTTTTTGTTCAATTGGTCTGCTCTTTTTTCCCTGTACACCAAACACCTCTTTGCCAAAAAATAGCCGATCTACAAGCTCACAACGCCTCGCAGCGCGAGGCGTTGTGAGCTTGTAGATCTGCTATTTTTCTCCTCAGAAAAGGGATGCTTAGGGTTCAAGTGGATAAGGTAGAAAAAAAATCATATCACACAAAGATTTGGCGGACCCCCTGTAGTAGCTCTGAGGACCCCCTAGGGGTCCCGGACCCCCTGTTGAAGACCCCTGCTCTAAGTCCAAGGTGAGAGAAGAGAATCGTTTCCAAACGATGGAACAGAAGAAAGGTAAAGAGGAGATCACGACCCTAAAAAAAACCTTAAAAGAAGCTTCCTTCATTCAGATGGGGAGAAAAAGAAGAGCACAGGAATGTCCTCTGCAGCGATATATACTCACCAGGAACATAGAGAACTACTATAGCAACAGAACGGCACCAGGACAGACATGGCCGCAAAGGAGAAGATCTTGAAGAATAGAAACGTCTGTGCCCAGTTTGATCTCCATCAGCAATGAATACAGACACCACAAAGACTAGGTATGGAAGATGACTTCAGGACACACGTGTGTAAAAGAGCTGGGAGTGGAAGAGGAAATTGACTGCAAAGGTGGAGACCTTTGTGTTTCTGACATGTTTTTTTTTCCATGCTCATGTTTGAGGCGATAACACAGTGAGTAGAACATGAGATCAGAACTAGGACCAGGAGACCTGGTACTGCCAGACCCCTAGTGGTTGAAGGAAAAGAGGGACAAAAGAGATCTCTGTATGTGTCTGTCTGTGTCCCTTTTATGCCCATATATGGACAAAAGAGGGACGAAAGAGGGACAAAAGAGATCTCTGTATGTGTCTGTCTGTGTCCCTGTTATGCCCATATATGGACAAAATAGGGACGAAAGAGGGACAGACAAAGCCTCATGTAGGCTGACCCTCTGGGTCTGGCAATGACCTGTTACTTTCTAAAGCAGTGATTCTAGCCCTTTTCAGTTCAAAGGCGCCCAGCTTGATATGCACAGGCCACGAACCCCCATATTTGCCAGACCCAGGGGGTCGGCCTACATGAGGCTTTGTCTGTCCCCCTTTCGTCCATACATGGGCATAAAAGGGACCTCGGTCTGTCCCTCTTTTCTCCATACATGGGCATAAAAGGGACACAGGCTGACACGTCATGCGAAGTCCGGCCTGAATGCAGAGAAAGTGGTTTGTAGGTGTGTTGCGTACTAGGAATTTATTCTGGGTCTGGCAGAACCAGGTCTCCTGGTCTTGTTGATACAATGTATTGTCTGGGACCCCAATCTACTGTAAACTCCTCCATGTTTGTTTACAGACCCATACTGTAAGCATCCATGTGGACCCCCTGGCATTTAGAACCAGTGTTCTAGAGATCTTCAGTTGTTTCCCAGCATATGCTGTGCTGTGCACCATCATCATGGCCCATGGCCCATGATGACATGAAATAGTAGGGTAAACACAGATGTAACCAAATGATACTAATTGGTGATGATGACTGAGCAGTCATCAGCTGGGTGAAGTTGAAACTGAATTTCACCTGCAGGATTGATAAAGGCCTGTACCTTACCCAAACTACATAAACACATCTAAATTCAAAACACAATAAGCATTTGGCTTAACCCATTAAGACCGGGAACGCATCTGTGTGTCATTTTTAGATTTGTTTGGCTATTCAAAAATAGCAGATCTACAAGCTCATAGCGCGGCACCTGGTACAATGCCACAAGCTATTTTTGAAAAATCTTGATTTGAATATATGTATTTTAGCCCCCCCCCCACACACATTTACTCAAAGGTTTGAATTAAAAGTGTATATGTTCAAAAAATGCTTTTACCATTGAGCTAATAGAGCCTGCCTGCTTGCTCAGGGCATAAAATTAATCTAGACCCTCAGGTCAAAGTTTGGGTCAGATCCTGTGTCTAGGTTGAGACATGACCTTTGACAAAATCTGAATGTCTCAATAGAAGAGCAGGGAGACAATGGGTGCGTTCGAAAATACAGCACTGAGCGCATTGGCCAATACAAACTAATAGGCGAGTGTGCTCCGCTGCGTAATTTTCGAACGCGCCCAAAATCCAACCACCCCAATGGTATAAGTTATATTGTATTAACATACTCTACCGTACAGATTGGACAAAATGATAATTTAATCATAAAAAAAACATGTTACATACTGTAGTGCCGCTTAAATTAGTGGCTTCACAGTGTTGTTAATATCATTCAGAAGAGTTAACAAATGAAATGGAACCCTAAGGGTCCATTACATGTGTTAACTCTTCTAAATGTGATAGCAAAGGTAACGCACACCCATGGTTGTGGTGAGGTGCTGACTACTGGAAACAAAGAAAAAAGTGTCACACATTCTGTCTCCATATGAACTTCTTTTTGAATGTATTAACGTTTCGGCCCCCTGGCTTTCATCAGAATGAAGGGATGGCAGTGTAACAAACTACTGGTCTGTTATATAGGCCACACCAACAAAGACACACCTGATGGGGATCAGACAATCATGACCGGGTGGAGCAATCAAGAGCAACCTCTTCAATCCCCACATCAGGGTCAGTGACTACAGTCAATTAAGATAATCAATCAAATGACAGTGAAAAATGACCTACATTTAAAAACTGTGCAATACAGTTGAAACATATTACAGATTTCTAGTGGATGTACCTAGAGAATCACACATCAGTTCTAAATTAACATCATGAATAATAATCCATTCATCCAAAAATAAATTTACAGAAAACTCTTCAAGTCATACTAGATATTTTTGTCCATGAGGAATGAAAATAACACTGAGGATTCTACTGTGTACGTCTAAAAAAAACAGATGTAGCAAAACGGTATATCATTGTCCTAAACAGGATTCAAATTCAAAAATAGCAAAAGTAGCAGATCTACAAGCTTAAAACGTGTCGCTTTGCGTCATGTTTCAAGATTGTAGATCTGCTAGTTTGATGCTTTTGTGTGACTCTGCATGATCAAGTAGGGCATTCGTTTACTGGGGGGGGCGGCGGGGACGTATTTAGATATGCTATCTAAATAACATTATGTGAAAGTTCCAGAGAAAAACTAAACTGAAGGTGAAAACATGTGTGGAGGTACTAAGTTGGCCTACTGACAGTGTAGGCTACACAAGACATTTGGCACCGGTGGATCCTTTTTTATTGTTTTTTTTTATTTAGAGAGGGATAGGGAAAGTAGGCTCACAGGAAATGGGGAGAGAGATGGGAAGGGGGGGGTGACACGCAGCAAAGGTCGTCGGGAAAGGGAGTCGAACCCGCGACACGCTGTCAGGCTGGCATTACAGCCTACGGTGCCTGGACCGCCACGCTACGGCACAGCTCGGCCTGAGTTCCAATACAGACCTCGGACTTCATGTGACCAGCCTGTCTTCTTACTTCATGTACTGTATGGTCAGATGTCCAGCTCAACGTCATGTAGCCACGGCCTCCTCTCTGGTCATATATACGTCCTAAGAGGCTGGCATCTGAGGGTGGCCTGTATAGATAGGGCAGTGGTTGTTACGGTGCGTTTTAGCAGCGGGCGATCAGGATAGTATTTTCCGAAAGTGCATTATATGTCTATGAGAGCCGGCAACTACTGGCGATAGGGCGAAGTGGGCGGGGGGGGGCGATGAAAGATGGATTTTCTTTATCTTTTGGGCGATGTCGCCCGGCGATCGCCCGAGAGTCGCCCGCTGTTAAAACGTACTGTTAAGGTAGGGCAATGTTATGTCTCCCTGGGACCCAAACTACTGAAAATAGC
>NC_139940.1:4234597-4249597 GCF_963454915.1 Gymnoscopelus microlampas
CCACTTTAGCCCTATTTTATACCTAGGCTATTTGAAAATAGCCAATCTACAAGCTCACAACGCGTCGCATCGCGACACACTGTGAGCTTGTAGATCTGCTATTTTCAAACATTTTAGTACTTTTACTTTTGGTACTTTAAGTACATTTTGATACCAATACTTTTGTACTGTTACTCAAGTACATTTTTAATTCCGGACTTTTACTTGTAACAGAGTCCATTGCAGTATTGATACTTTTACTTAAGTAAAACATTTGAGTACTTTTTTCCACCACTGCTAAACGTTACACATAATTGTAAATGGTGGAAATTCAAATAATGTGAAAAACAGAGCTAATGTTATAATTTGGCATGCTTCACACAACACATTAGTTTAGTTATACAGCCTATATTTCTGAATGTTTCGATGGAACAGCTAATTCCACCCTGCTGTTCAGAACACATCCACTAAATACAGTTTGGTGTGGAAGATTCCCAAGCCCCATATAACATACAAGGATACTTCAACAGGATATACATTTGTTTTCACGGTTAAACCCGTTCAAACACAATTTGATTTGATTGGGGGGGGGGGCTGCTCTGGATTTAACTAGAACTGTTGAGAGCCAATCACACATACTACATTTCTGATCTTCTTCAAGTCATTTGTACTGTAATCGGCCTTTGCTGCCACCTACTGGTGGCAGTGTGGCAATGCACAGAGTAGGCGATTATGGTTTATTTAGATAACACTTTCAAAATAAAGTGCTTTGCATAGACTTGAGTCACCAAACGATAATGATAAAAAACATTAAGAGAAATCAAACTACATTTTGATTCAAAATGTCCTCAGGCAGGTGGTTCCAGAGGGGAGAGTCCTGGCAGCACATGTCGCCATGCGACGCATTGTGAGCTTGTAGATATGTTATTTTCAAATAGCCTAGGTATAAAATAGGGCTAAAGTGGTTGAATAATAATGTATATCTGCAAAGTAACTAGTAGCTAAAGTTTTCAAAGAATTATAGTGGAGTAAAAGTACAATATTTGCCTCTGAGATGTAGTGGAGTAGAAGTAAGAGTATTGGAAATTGGAAATACTCAAGTAAAGTACAAATACCTCAAAACCAAAAACTCTACCATACAGATTGGACAAAATAAATAAAAAGTTACATAGTGCCGCTTTAATGAACATTTTGGTGTCTTCAGTCTGATCCTGTCTGAACCACATACGCCTGAGACATAAAGCAATTAATGATAATAAACGTGTCTTAACTAGTTTGCTAACGTGTCAGTGTTTAGGTTGGACGGATCGAATACGACACCGAGGTTTTTTTGGCAACAGACGAAGAGAGACGACACGAGGTGACAGAATTTGAGAATGGAAGTGATCCGGGCCAATTATGAGAGTTTAGACTTTAAATGGCAGGTGAGGTGACACTATACGTTAAAATGTGACAGGTCTGACAGAATAACAAAGGATCACACGCTGTTGCTCTGAGGGCTTTATCTGTTCTGCTGCATGGGCCCAATGACAAAACCACACACACACACACACACACACACACACAACCACAAAACCGCGCCAGCCCCTGTAGGGACAGGTGCTGTCATAATACAGGTTTGATTAGAAAAATCGTTGGGAAATTGGAGCGGTTCCCTCAATCACATTTTGATCAGTTTTTATGTGTGCTGTGTGTGCTGTGTGTGTGTGTGTGTGTGTGTGTGTGTGTGTGTGTGTGTGTGTGTTTGTTGTGAGTGTGTGTGCAATGCGCGCACATTTGCGTGTGTGTGTGTGTGTGTGTCTGTGAGTGCAATGCATCCATGTGCATGCGCATGCACATATGTGCGTGTGTGTGTGTGTGTGTGTGTGTGTGTGTGTGTGTGTCATGTTGAAGCCTGTATTCTGTGTGTATTGCTTGCGTGTGTGTGTGTGTGTGTGTGTGTGTGTGTGTGTGTGTGTGTGTGTGTGTGTGTGTGGCGGGGGGGTGTATGATATAAAAGCTGTGCAATGGAATCAGATCAAAGGATTTGTGTTACACTGGGAACAGAGGTGAACCTCAGTGGGCCCAGTAATGAGCCCTGTGGGACCCCTGCAGGTGTCTTACAGGGTGTTTACTGTGCTGGCACACATGTGGTTCAACTCAACAGGGCCTTGTTGTATTCACACTGAAACATGTCTGATGCTGTAATCAACAGACGTCATGAAATTAGATGGTAGAAACACATTCAACCTCATTTAAAGGGGAATTTCACCTTTTAAACTTTTACATTTAAAGTTCTCCAAGTTTGCTGCTTTCGGGGAAAAAACAGCTATGTCCAAAAGGAAACGAAAAAACAGCAACATGTTTTTAAGAACAACACAATACTGCCTCATCAGAGTCGGTATGGTGACTTTATACATTGTCAGATACTTGAATGTGTCCTCTTTTTTTTCATTACTTTACCCAAATACAGCTCAAGTGGAGTTAGGAGGTTTTTGACCATTCATGTGGGGACAGCTTTTTTTTCCGTCTGACTTCGTCATTGTAATTAATGATGGAAAAAAAAACAACTATCTCCAAAGTTGGAGTTAAGTGGTTTGACCGACAGTTTTGTCAGAAGCGCTTTTTTAATACTTTCCATTGGTTCAATATTTGTAAACCCCACACACAGACGTAAAGGGTGTTCAATAACACTGATGTATTTAAAAAAAGAAATAAAGGTTGAAAAATGGTTTCTGCCCAACAACGACGATAACGCATTATGCAACAAACACCCATTTGATACTGTCGTTTTACATCTGGGACTCAAAACTCTGAGAGCGTACAAACGGAACCAAATGGCATTTGGTTCCCTTTGTACGCTCTCAGAGTTACGGATCTGTAAGGGTCCATTTGGGCCCCTGGTGCTCAGCACACCCGACATTGAGAACCAGCGCTTTAAACACTTTTTTCCCCCACATCTACTCAGTTTTTGAGTTGCTTAATTCAATAGCTAGATATTTGATATTCATTTGATCAGACACGCCCCATCCTGTGTAAGACCATTCAACTTCAAACTCCATTAGACTCATTGATAACACACGTTCTGGCTTCTGGTGACCGATATTATCCTTGAAAGGAGAGACCTCCATGTTCACACTTACACATTCACACCAGTGCAAAAACAAATGAACTGAATTAGAATCAGACCTTTATTGACCCCACGAGGAAAATGAAGTTGTCATGGCAGTGTTACAGTTAGAAACATGGGCCAGATACAGAACAAAACTATTCAATCGATATTGATATATGAGACTAGATCGGCTACGGTTGTGGATATCATAATACTGTGATAAGGGAAGTGTTGAGCTGCATTAACCCATTAAGACCTGGAACTGTGTCATTTTTAGATTTGAGCTAAAAAGCATTATTTTAAACTTTCGGCTATTCAAAAAATAGCAGATATACAAGCTCATAGCGGGGCACCGAGTGCCGCGCTACGAGCTTGTAGATCTGCTATTTTTGAAAAATCGTGAAAATGTGTGCAAATCTTTGAATATATATATTTCTAAAGCGAACATTTTTAACTCAAATCTTTGCTTCTGGGGGGTCCCTGGAACAAAATATTTTGATGGGGGTCCGCAGCCAAATACATATAATTTTGGGGGTCCTTGACATGAAAAAGATTGAGCACCACTGATATAGAAACATACGTTTTTCAGAAAACTGTTGGGATTTAGGAGACATGTAGAATCGGCTTCAGATCTCAATGGGTTAAAGTAACATTATGTCATTTTCTGAAGATACCTGATGTTCTAGACTATATATTATTTGCCTTTTTTAATTTATATTTGACATATTTCACACGACTTAATGTGTTTTACCCACCTGGCTTCTATGGGCATAACTGAGGACTATCAAATATCTCATTGTCTACATATTTAATGAAAGCGCCAATAGTCTTCCAAACAATATCATCACACCATAATGAATATAATGAATATGTACACAAGTGTAAAAACAAATTCCACAAAACCATAACACAGAATACATAATATACGTACACTGACATTGCATATGACCGGGATTGTAGAAAAACTATAATTTCATACGCATTCCCTTAGTCTGTGCCGTGCCGAGTAATCCCACATTTCACTAATACTGTACATGCTATTCAGTACATGAAATAGGATGCATTACTAATATCATGAAGCGTGCAGCTTTTACAAAAAAATACCTCTCCACCATGTGGCGTTTAGGGGTGCATTGGACCCGTAAGGGTCACCTTATTGGTGTACACCAAGTAAGGGTACACCAATAAGGGTTAATTTGGAACCCCCTCAAGGAACCTTGGAACAATACGTTTTCATGAATGTCTTAATAAGAGAGAGGAATGTCAAACACCTTCCTACTGCTACTGATGAGAACATTATAGGATAATTAAAACAAAGTATAGCGTATTAACACATTGTGTGTCAGAGGTTTATTAAAATAGGGTACATCTAGTGCCAGCATATCTTCCATCCACTTACGCTGATACGTTTCGTGCTGTAGAAGCCCCGTCGAGGACGCGCATGTAAACAAAGCGTGCGTGCGAGACGGCGGAGGGTCCCGACTAACGCCTGAAAAACAATAATATTTCTAACGCGATCCTCCATTGCAGAGTGATCGCCGATCGAAAACGGCTCACTTCCACCACGTTAAAAAGAAATAGGAGATATTAAGCTTTTAGTCAAGGAGTTAACATTGGAGCGGCCGACCGGAAGCATTTTTGACATGGATACGCATCCGGCCTCTCCTTCTTAGAGACTCCTTGGATGATCCCAAAGTTTCGTTAGAGCGCCCCACGTGGGAAAATATATATATATTTTTAATGGGCCATAAACGGTCCGGACCGTTTATGGCAGTGCTTCTCAAACTTTTTCATGCCAGGGACCCCCAAATTGATATATATGTGGCCGCGGACCCCCATCTGAAAATATGTTGTGCCAGGGACTCCCAGAAGCAAAGATTTGTGTTAAAATGTTCGCTTTAAAAACACAAATCTGCACAAATCTTCAAGATTTTTCAAAAATAGCAGATCTACAAGTTCATAGCGCGGCACTCGGTGCCGCGCTATGAGCTTGTAGATCTGCTATTTTTGAATAGCCAAAGTATAAAAAGTTTAAAGTATTGTGATGCTGTATTCACACATTTTGCTGGGGACCCCCTGGAACCCCCGCAAGGACCCCTGGGGGTCCCCGGACCCCACTTTGAGAACCAATGGTTTATGGCACGTAACGCATAGCTTCTCAAAAAACGGTCCGGACCGTTTATGGCACTCAATGTGTTAAAATTATTGTAGTAATTATTCAAGTTATTAACCACTTTAACTCTGGCGTCCCTATTTTTGTGCGTGTAATTATAGGTGGACATTTATAAAACCTTTCAAACATCTTTAAAAGCAAAAACAGTCAATCTACAGTACAAGCTCACAACATGTCACATGCCACGTACGTGTCGTGAGCTTGTACGACACATTATAAATCAAGTGGTAATAATTATTTCAAGTCATTGAGTAATTACCACTCGAATCTGAGAATGACACATAATCAAAAATAGCACTCATATTGAGAGTATAACTATCAATATATACTGTGAATGTACATTATATTATAAATCCTGAGTCCTCTCGTTCGAGTCAACATCGAGACCAAGACAAGACCACGACCACTGAAATGTTGTCTTGACTTGAGACTAAACTAAAAACTTAGACTGGTCTCCAGAACTACAGCCCTAGGGTATGTCCACACTGTCTGTCCTTTATGAAGAAATGGCAAGCGCTTTTTTTGGTGAAAATGAACGAAAATAACTGATCAAGAGAAATAGAGTTCAATGTAACTGAATTGAAAGTACCGAATATTGATAACGTTTTTAAACTAGTAGGTGTAGATGAGGAGGTTATTAAGATCGGGTGTCATTTATTCTTAAATAAAATGTGTTGATCGTTTAATAGACAAGCTTTCATAGACGGACACTCACTTATTAATGCCGATATTATATTAATAGATCTGCTTGTAAGAAAATACAACTCCATGATGAATATAGCAAATGTAATATAATTAGGAATTATTAGGTTTAAATACACGCTTTTGTTTAACCCTAAGCCTCAAGGGATGTGCATTTCTCGAAAAGTTAAATGATTCTCAACTTTTCAAAGCGCTCCACTCACCCAAAAACCTACATTGACCAGCACCTTTTAAAAGTTGCCTCCTTTTGTGCCATTCGGTTGCCTTCTGGCCATTTGTCATAGGTTTCAACCGTTTGAACCCTCTATTCTTAGTAAAAACGTACCTGAGTTACAACTTCACTTGGACCAAATATTCTTTGCTAGATTTGCTATTTTTGGCAACAAGATAGGTTGTGAGCTTGACGAGACGCGTTATGAGCTTGTAGATCGACTATTTTTGGTGAATGTTCCCCCCCCCCCAGAATATGGACGCTGGGGTTCAAGTAGTCCTTTTAAAAAGGTGGACAGTGTGCACATACATACCCCTAGTGGATGGCAGGGGCAGAGCATGCTAGTGAGCATTATTAACAATGAGAACCATGACCGACGCGAGCAGCCAGAGGCAGGCGGTCGTGCTAACGGCGGTAGCGCCAGCTTTGCCGGGGTCCTGAGCTTCGTCGGGGTCCTGGGCTTTGTCGGGGTCCTGGCAGGCGCGTGCGTTGTTGTCGGGTTTGGCGTCATTCGGGTTCCCCTCGAAGTGGACGGGAACGCACTGGTTGTCCACGTTCTCACAGGCCAGGATCAGGTACTTGGTTTCCTCCCGGACGCTCTTGATCCCACAGGTGTTTGGCTCGCTCCTCACCGTGACGAAGGTGAACGGCTTCCGGCTGCAGATCACAACAATAAAGGTCATTATCACACACCGGCGATTATGCCAATATACGCAGAATTCTGACTCCGTCCGAATAAATAAAATACGCTTTTTCGCTCCACGAAACTGATGTGGAAGCTTGCATTGACTTTATTAAGGTTTTTATTTTTTTTAACGTATTATTCGCATGAAAACATCGCCCCCGGTGTGTAAGGACCTTAATACTTACTGGTGTAAAGTAACTAAGTACACTTTTTGAGGTAATTTTACTTTACTTGAGTATTTCCAATTTTCAATGCTTTTACTTCTACTCCACTACATCTCAGAGTCAAATGTTGTACTTTTACTCCATTACTATTATTTGAAAACTTTAGTTACTAGTTACTTTGTAGACTTAGATTTTGATTACAAAACATACATCACCCACTTCAGCCCTATATACATTTCGGCCATTTGAAAATAGGCGATCTACAAGCTCACAATGCATCGCGATGTGACGCATTGTGAGCTTGTAGATCTGCTATTTTTAAAAGACTTCTATACATTTGAAAACTTGAATCAGGACAATCCGCACATTGAGAACTTTCACTTTAGGTACTTTAAGTGCATTTTGACGCCAATACTTTTGTACTTTTACTCTTAAGTACAGTATTTCTATATTGCAGTATTGATACTTTTACTTACGTAAAACATGCGAGTACTTTTTCCACCACTGCTTACTGTAAACACTAGAATTGCTTAGGCCGGTCATCACGATTACAACATTTAAGTTGACTTAATTAATTGTCATGCAAATAATTGCGATTAACCATTTAATAGTGTTTCTGGCAATGCATTTTGAAACATAAATAAGAATTACATTTCTGCTTGCCTTTTAGGCTTCATAATAAAAAAAATGCACATGGCAGATATGACAAATGAAGACATTACAGATTTAATAATTTTACACCTTCAAATATGTTTTAAATAGCAGTAATAGTTGCTCTACAAGCTTACAACTTGTGTTGTACTTAAATTCACAATAGCAGCCGATATGATAACACACGTGACAGTGAATACATAAGTAGCAGACAGTGCCAGTTCATTTTAATCTATTCTAATTCATAAAGAACAGTCTGAAGCAGGGAGATTGGGAGGTAGTGAAGCAGCATTTATTTTGCTGCCAACGTATGATTTGAATCAGTGGAGGGCAAAATGATTTAGCCTAAAATACAATAAAAATACCGTCCTCCATACTGAACATAATCAACTCCAACATTTCTTTATGTCACTCATCATAAGCTCTCTATTATAGATCTGTGAACTGTCTTCCTGATGAAGGAATCATGACACTTGTCTCCTTTAAATGAGAATGTGCTGTAGTATCCCTCCTTCACCACATGAGGGTGCTTTGGAGGCATTTTCTTTCATTTCAACCTCTCAAGAGCATGACTGTATTACTGAACCTGTTCAAATCCATAAAACTGTTTGCTCTTTCAATAAAGTCCTGTTGCCTCCATGTACTCCCTTCATCCCTTCTTTAATTTGTATATATGGGTCTATTTGAAGAAAGGTTCATTTATGCTACAATAATTTCACACTTAACTCTTTTGCACGATAGTGTGATAGTGTTTCTTCTTTAAAGCACAGTACATTTTGGTTGAGGTTTGCTACAAAACCCGTACAGCCAATCATTTTGGGCATAAACAAGAAGTTGAATGGTAAAACTAGCTCTGATAATGATGTACCGTGCATGTACAAATCATGTATACTTGACTTTCTTTATTATTTTTACATTTTGGAAAGAATAGCCAATAGGCTCAATGCACAGCAGTCATATTGGTAATATAAATTGGACCTCTTCCTTACTTCCTTTATAGGTGTTACCAATGATACTAATGAAGGCTCTGTTCCATTCTGGTCAAACAGAGTCAGGGTGCTGATATTGAGCATGTTGGCTCACTGGAAACACTCTGCTAAACCAGCGGGTCTCAAAGTGTGGTCCAGGTACCCTCATGGTTCCTTGAGGGGGTTCCAAATGGCCCCTACTGGTGTGTAAGGAGCACAAATGGAACCAAATGGACCATAAGGGTCCAAATAGACCCTTAAGGGTCCATTTGATTGAATTTTACACTCTCAGAGTTATGGTGGTCCTTGAAGTTAAAAAGTTGTACACTTTGCCCAAATTCAATCTTTTGGAAACTATTTGTAACTCTATGACTGCAGTTTTCACTGCTACAGCTCATGCGCGGCCACATGATATTATGAAACATACATTAACCACTTTATTACTTATTTTATACCTAGGCTATTTGAAAATAGCCGATCTACAAGCTCCCAACAGTTGTGAGATTGCAGAATGATTTTCAAACATTTTAGTACTTTTACTTTTGGTACTTTAAGTACATTTTGATGCCAATGCGTTTGTACTTTTACTCAAGTAAATTTAGAACTCTGGACTTTTACTTGTAACAGCGTATTTCTATACTGCAGTATTGATACTTTTTTACAAGAGTAAACAATTTGAGTTATTTTTTCCACCACTGATAATCACGATATAAGGCAGTGGTTCTCAAACTTTTTCATGTCAAGGACCCCCAAATTGACACTTATTAGCCCGCGGACCCCCATTTGAAAAGACGTGCGAGGGACCCCCATAAGAGAAGATTTTTACGCCTCTAGCAGTGATTCTCAACCATTTTAATTTCAAGGACCCCCAGTTTGACATGCATTTAGGCTACGGACCCCCATTTAATGGCATTCATACCTCTGGGACCCCAATTCATATTGTAAAATCAATGTTAATTTAACTCTGAGAGTGTACAAATGGAACCAAATGGACCCGTTAGGGTCCATTTGGTTCCATTTGTACACTCTCAGAGTTACAGACTCATAAGGGTCCATTTGGTCCCTGTCCATCATTTAGCTGGGGACCCCCTGGAACCCCCTCAGGTACCCCTGGGGGTCCCCGGACCCCACTTTGAGAACCAACGTCGTAAGGTGCATAAGGTGCATACAGTGTGTATGTACACGTACCTAATGCAGAGGTTGTCCTTGTAGATTCTGCCTCCCTGGCCGGAGCACACGGCCTTCACCTGCTCCAGCTCGGCCGGGTGGATGAAGGACTGCGTGGGGCGGTTGCACCGGTTGTCCGTGCTGTCCCGGATGAACTTGAACCAGGCGTTCTGGTCCAGCGAGCCGGGCATTCCCGAGCGCAGGTGTCTCCTCAGGAAGGTGCTGAAGCCGTTGTTCCACTTGGAGCGCTGGCACGGGGCGTCCGTCTTGGCCAGGGACGGGCGAGCCAGCAGGAGGACACAGCAGACGGAGAGAGAGAGGAGGAGGAGGAGGGGGGAATGGAGAGAAGAGAGAGAGACACCGCCGCCGGCCATCGTTCCCGCTGAAGAGGTCCTGGAGATCAGCGGCGTAAAGTACTATTAGTACTTGAGTACACTTTTGAGGAATTTGTACTTTACTGGAGTACTTACCTATTTTCAATCATTTTACTTCTACTCCACTACATCTCAAAGGCAAATATCATACTTTTACTCCACAGTAATTATTTAACTTTAGTTACTAGTTACTTTGTAGATTTTGTTTATTATTACAAAAAACACTTCAGACCCAAATGTATACTTTGGCAATTTGAAAATAGCAGATCTACAAGCTCACAACGCGTCGCTTTGCGACGCGTTGTGAGCTTGTAGATCTGCTATTTTCAAAGGATTTTTATACAAGTGAAAACTTGTGAAATGGGACCTTCTGCATAATGAGTACTTATACTTTCGATACTTTAAATCAGGGGTCGTCAACGTTTTCAGGCCAAGGACCCCCTAGCTGAGAGAGAGATGAAGCAGGGACCCCCCTCTATATATAAAATTGTGTTTCAGATAAACTTTTGCTGCTCTTTTTTCCCTCTACACCTATAACTCTTTGCCAAAAATATCCAATCTACAAGCTCTCGTGAGCTTGTAGATAGGCTATTTTTGGCTAAAGTTCTCCTCAGAAAAGGGATGCTAAGGTTCAAGTGGTTAATGTAAAAAGGAAAAAAATCATATCACACAAAGATTTGGCGGACCCCCTGTAGTAACTCTGAGGACCCCCTAGGGATCCCCAAAATCTGGCACACGCCAGGTTCTGTGAGAGAAACAAGCAACCAGCGTCATGTAGTTCTGCACGAACGGTAGCTCCTGCGGAGCATTCAGCGCATGTTTGAGTATCATGAGACTCCACCATGAGAAGTAGTAGGAAAAAAACAGACTTTACATTGGTTAATATAGGCGAATTTCAGTCTTACACACGGCTCCCATTATGCCAAAGGAGGGGGTCGCCAGAATGGACAACAGGGGATTCTCTGGAATAAATCAACGACCCTTTCTATCTTGGTGAGTGATTAGCGACACATCAAAGATAACACTTAAAATGGCCGGGACTCTCCTTTAAGAAAACAGTGTGGGTACTTCTCCCAGGGAGAGGGATAGATTCCACAGTTTCACTGCCAGCGCAGTGGGCCAGCGGTTCTCAACCTTTTCAGGCCGCGACCCCCCAAAATAATCATATTTGAACCCCTCCCCCCCCAACCCTGACAAACGCTTGCTGTTGACATGGAGCCTGATGTCAGACTGGAGACTGAGAGGCGAGCAGTCTATGGTGTGTGTGTGTGTGTGTGTGTGTGTGTGTGTGTGTGTGTGTGTGTGTGTGTGTGTGTGTGTGAGGACCCAGACAAGGTGAAATGTGTTGTACAAACACACATGGCCTCGTCTTGACTTACTGGCAGTGAGCGCGAGAACTGTGCTGTTGATAACCTCAGCTGTGTCTGAGATTAGCCCCGGACACACACACACACACACACACACACACACACACACACACACACACACACACACACACACACACACACACACACACACACACACACACACACACACACACACACACTTTTAAGACCTTTTCAGACCTTTTAAATACCTAAAATGATTCCAAATCGTCAAAATAATAAAAGAAAGAGGCACATTTTTTTTTAAATAACCGCCCTACAAGCCGATCTAAAAGCTCACATGCCTTGAGGCGTTGTGAGCTTGTAGATCGGCCATATGTGACATAGCTGCATGTAGATACTTATTACGTAAATAAATTGTTTTAAAATCCAACTATACTGTACATTCAGACTATGTATAGCCTACTATTATTATGTTGCCACATAATTGCATGATTGTAGCTAGGTACAATAGGCTCATACAAATAAATTAAACACTGCTTTATAAATTAGTACTTTGTCGTATGGCTATTTTTGAGACGAAATTAAAAAAATATTTTAAAATCGTTGAAAATGTTAGCCTACAATGACATGACCAAAATATGGACGCTACATTGAACGTGGTTAACACTAAACCCAGGCAGTGCTAAAACAGAGCAATGTTATTGAGATTTTTGGCATGTCAAGTTTAACTAACTGTATTCCTTCAACCCCTACAGTATAGAAAGGATGTTTATGTACAAATCACCAGTGAACTAGAAAGGAGAACTAAAGTCTATTGACTTTATTGGCTGTTAGATACTAAGGTAAATCATACGTGTAAACACTGTTTAATAATGACTATAAATAAAGTCAATCCTACAGAAAGTTTGAGAAATTCTAAATATCATATTTTATAAACAGAATAGGGGCTATACAGTCTGGAAGCATACATGTTTTCACATACTCTCTTTTCTTTTTTCCAGCCTTATACAGACTTGGAAATTACTGTAATTAAATTCCACACTTTTCCATACTCTCCATATTTGTGTCATACATGTTATGCCTCAACTCCTACAATTCCAAGTGCTTGTCAGGGTGGGGAGGGGGTCCCCAGTTCAGATATGATTCTTTTGGTAGGATTACAACCTTAAAGGGTTGAGAACCACTGTTCTAGACTATGTACTACAGAGCCACGCTATAAGAATGCACGTGTTGTGAGCGAGTCTTTACATGTTACAGTGTGGTCATTGGTCAGGTGTTCTCTGATAGCCTGTAGTGTGTGTCTTTATGGTGACTATGTGACAACACGGCTGTTTAGCTCAGTGGTTTTCAACCCTTTTTGCGTCAAGGACCCCCAAATTGACACATATTAGCCCAGGGACCCCCATTTGAAAAGATATGCCAGGGACTCAACCATTTTGATTCCTTGGGGGTCCCAATCTACACAGTAGCCTAGTATCATCATCAGTGTTCATTTAACTCCGAGAGTGTACAAATGGAACCAAATGCATGTGTACACTCTCAGAGTTACAGACATATAAGGGGCAATTTGGGTGCTAACTATTAATTTGGCTGGGGACCCCCTGGAACCCCCTCAAGGACCACTGGTGGTCCCCGGACCACTGGTTGAAAACCAGTGGTTTAGCTGACAGGCCACACATAGTCCACCCCTGAACATGAATGACAAACTGTGTGACATGATCAGGTGTGAGTTTCATTTCTGCAGAATCAATCCTGCGCTGAGTTCATTAATCATTGACCACTGGTCAACCTGGCCTCCACATTTTGCTCAAGTAGGGCGTTAATTTACAAAAAAAACTCAAAAAGTTAGAATATGGATTGATTGATTGATTGATTGAAATTTGTATTAGGCAAAAGAATGTAAAAAAACACAGTTACATTTATAATACTTTTGTCTAAAAGGTCCGACCAAAAAAGTCCTTGCGGACTTGTTTCCGTTGGGGTCCTTGAATAAATTTCATAGACATATATAGTAGCAACCAAACAGTTCAAAAATCAACATAATAATACAGAGGAAAAAAAATACCACTACGTACAAAAAAAGCATGAAAAAATACATTAAAAAATGGGAGGGGGGGGGGTTGTCTGTCTACAGGGAAACTGGTACTAGCTCCTCTTTTGGCCTCCAGAAAGATGAGTTTTTAGGGCTGTTTTGAATGAGCCCAGCGAACTGCATTTTTTGAGGGATGGGGTTAGACTATTCCATTCCTTGGTGGCTGTGCTGTAGAAGGACAATTTGCCCATGTTTGTTTTATGGGTGGGTGGGTACCAGAGTGTTGTTTACGCTCCCTCTAGTTTCGTGACTGTGGGTGTCACTAACTTTTTCGAGGTATTTTATTTAATTTATTGGAGATTGAAGAGGTTTCTGCCCTACAGCAACGATATATTACATATTATGTATTACTGCCTTCCTTGTATTATAAATGTGTTATTACCTTACTTGTATTAGGTCTTGTATTATAAATGTGTTATTACCTTACTAGTATTCGGTCTTGTATTATAAATGTGTTATTACCTTACTAGTATTCGGTCTTGTATTATAAATGTGTTATTACCTTACTAGTATTCGGTCTTGTATTATAAATGTGTTATTACCTTACTAGTATTCGGTCTTGTATTATACGTGTTGGACATTACTTGTAGCAGTCTGATGAAGTCTGCCACGACACTGTGCAAAATGTTTATCCCACTTCCTGAAAAATAAGAGTTTTGTACATACGAGGTTTCCACCAAGACTGCTGTTTTGTGTTGGACATTACTACGTCTGGGGGGAGTCTGCCACACCAAAACTACCCCCACACACACACACTCTCACGTACTAGCAGTGGTGTAAAGTAACTAAGTACATGTACTCAAGTACTGTACTTGAGGATTTTTACTTATTATTAGTATTTCCAATACTAATAATAAGTAACAAGTATAAGTATTTCCAATGTTCAGTACTTTTACTTCTACTCCACTACATCTCAGAGGCAAATATGGTACATTTACTCCACTACAATTATTTGAAAGCTTTAGTTACTGGTTACTTTGTAGATTTTGATTATTATTAGAAAACATACATTAACCATTTCAGCACTATTTAAACGTTGGCTATTTGAAAACAGCAGATCTAAGCTACTGTTTTCAAAAGACTTTTACACATTTTAGACGGGACATTCTGCATAACTAGTACTTTTACTTTTGGTACTTTAAGTACATTTTGATACCAAATAAATCTTGAATACCAGACTTTTACGTGTAAAAGACTATTTTCTACATTGCAGTATTGATACTTTTACTTAAGTAAAACAATGTGAGCACTTTTTCCACCCCTGCACACTAGCGAGCACGTAAAGTCTTTGCATGTTGAATTGTAGCCCTGCCACAGATGACTCACCACCTACTACAGTCTATAGTGAGGAAAGCCTATAATAACAGAGTATCCACTGCTCTACAAACAGCCCTACAGTACACTGTGTGTTCTAA
>NC_139940.1:4254597-4257097 GCF_963454915.1 Gymnoscopelus microlampas
TGAGACACAGCGGTCAGGAAAAACAACACACATCGGCCTGGAGACACACACACGCACACGCACACACACACACACACACACACACACACACACACACTGACCTGCAGAAGGCCAGGATCCACCAGTACACGTCACACTGCCACTGCTCAAACAGAAAGAAGAGCAGGGAGACGCACGCGCACACGTGCACTGCTGTGGCTACGGGGACAGACAGGAGGGAGGGACAAAGGACAAAGGAGAGAGGAGGCGCAGTTAGGGAGGGACAAGGAGGGAGGGACAGGGGAGGAGGGACAAGGAGGGAGGGACAGAGGAGGGACGGACAGAGTCATGGAGTCATAACCGACGACTGGACCTTTCTAGAAGGCGTCAACATTTTTCGTTGATGTCTGGTGGAAACTTTGTCTGTCCAAAACCTTCCATAAAATCGTGAAAATAGCCAATCTACAAGTTCACAACGCGTCGCGATGCGACACGTTGTGAATTTGTAGATCGGCTATTTTCACTCCTTTTGTGTGACACTCTTGTATACCAATCCGTGACAAAACATAAAAAGTTGATACATGAAGAGAGGTTTCTGCCCGACAACAACATTGTGCTGTTGCTAGTATACGTGTGAGATACCCCTGTCAACCATCCTGTAAATCTAAATTAACGTCAATAATAACAACAATAAAGTCCATATGGACATTTCTTTGTATGCTAGCTAGAAAACTAACCTGCTGTTTCCCAGGCAACGCTTACAAGCAGGAAGTTCATAAAAGTTGGACGGTTCAGAACAGCTGTGTTATTGTTTGTTTGTTATTTATTTATTTGGATGACGATGCTTTGATCATACAACTCCTTAACCTCTCCAGAATACATTTATTTCATTGTAGTTTTTATATTTGAAATGAACATACTGACTGCTTCTCACTACAGAGACCACACATGCGTGTGTGTGTGTGTGTGTGTGTGTGTGTGTGTGTGAGTGTGTGTGGAGTGCACGTTAAGGATACAGAGCAGTGATTGGCTGCTGTTGAACATGGACACTCCCGAGAAGAAACCAGCGAACTCCACGGCAAACAGGCCCAAGGTGACCGCCAACCCTACCACCAACCTGACACACACACACACACACACACACACACACACACACACACACACACACACACACACACACACACACACACACACACACACACACACACACACACACACACACACACACACACACACACACACAAATTAATCATCTACACAATATGTAGAATTATGTTTAGATATTATCATTCTAAACATGTTCTTACTGTTGAACATATACATCCAAGCAGTTGAAGAAATTGCAGATTGAGGCTTTTACCTTTGCTTTTATGAAATATCTCTGAGACCATTATGGTTTTATGGAAGATGCTTCTGAACGTGTATTCTGTTACTAGTTTGACCGATTCAAACACTCTTCAAACAGTCTGTATTCTATTGCTAAGTTTGACCACTTCATAATACTCTTTGATCTTAAAATAACGAATAGCCGAAAATAGCCGATCTACAAGCTCACAACGCGTCGTGATGTGACACGTTGTGAGCTTGTAGATCGGCTATTTTCGGTTCACAACATGCTTCCATAGAAGGCATGCTGACTTCTATCAGAACCCAAGATATATATACATTTTTTTTTTTTAAATGTTCAGAACCCAAGATATGATTATCTGAAGATTTGCAGCTCCATTCACTCCTTGTTTACCTTATAACTGAAAAAGGCTGTATCTCACTTCCTAAGCACTTTTTTTTAACTTTGAAAATAAATAAATAAAAAGAAATCGCACTGGCCAGAAATAATCAGTGAGTTAAACAAGCTCAGTGCTTAATGAGTCTTCCAGTTTAGTAGACCTTGAATTGTGAATTTGAACTGGATTTGGATTTCATAGTTTGGATGTGTGTGCTTTGTTTTATAAATCCATCTCACATTTGGGTATAAAGAAAAGTCGTCTCTGTCGGGCGTAAACCTCATATGTCCACAACTGTTACTTTTCAGGATTCAAATTCAAAGGTAGAAAAAGTAGCAGATCTGATGCTTTTGTGTGACGGTGTAGTATGATCAAGTAGGGCCTTAATTTACTGAAAAACACAATAAGTTGACTGTAGAAGTTAGTGTGCATTGTGGAGTTTCCACTACAGTAGCTTCCTATAAGAACATGGTTAAGTGAGTGCCTTGCCTAAAGGCAGGTCAACAATAGGAAACGTTCTACATTCAGATTGTCACCATCTGGTCTAATAAGGTTTCAAACTGTCGAGTTCTAAATCACAAGCTTAATCCTAATGCAACAAACGGTTGTCTTACTGTGTGTCCTTCTCCTCGTATTGCTCCGGCGTGTATTCCAGAGGGAGGCAGGCCTTCACGTTGTTCTCCTGTAAACCATCACACCATGCTTCATTATTATTCATATTGTTGTCATTATTATGCAAACGATGATGATCATCGCAAACTGAAAGATGAAAAGACACAAACATATTAATCATCTGA
>NC_139940.1:4259597-4267097 GCF_963454915.1 Gymnoscopelus microlampas
ACCTCTGATCTGCTGTGAATGATCTGCTCATTAACAGTGGTGGGAAAAGTACTCACATGTTCTAAGTAAAAGTATCAATACTGCAATGTAGAGGTAGGCTACTCTGTTACATAGTAAAAGTCTGGCATTCAAAATGTACTTGAGCAAAAGTATAAAAGTATCGGCATACAAATGTACTTTAAGTACCAAGAGTAATAGTACTCATTATGCAGAATATTCTGCATGATTTGAAAACTTGAAATGGGACATACAGAATGTCCCATTTCAAGTATTCAAATGTATAACAATCTTTTAAAATAGTCTATCTACAAGCTCACAATGCAATGTGAGCTTGTAGGAATGTAGGAATGCGACAAAAACAAAAAAATGATAGAAAATAAGTCATTTTTTGGGTGAACTATCCCTTTAACGTATGTTTTGTAATAATAATAATCAATCTACAAAGTAACTAGTAACTAAAGTTTTCAAATAATAGTGGTAGTGGGAGTAAAAGTACCAATATTTACCTCTGAGATGTAGTGGAGTAGAAGTAAAAGTATTGGAGATTGGGAAATACCAAATACTCAAGTAAAGTGCAAATACCTAAAAAAAAAAAGTTACTTAACTACAGGCAGCACTTGAGTACATACATGTACTTAATTACTTTTCCACCACGGCTCATTAATGACGCGAGATTACGCGAGATTAATGAAACACTGCGGTGCTAACGGCGGCTAACGCTATCAAACTATGTTTTAGGCTTTACTGTCTTGTATTGATCAGTAGATCATGTATCAATACGTGTATTGATCCTTAAATAAGAAGAACAAACGTCTCTCTTTAAGATCTATAACTGCTATAATTAGCCCACGAACAAAATATAAATGTATAAAGCGTGGAGGACTGGAGGGAGGCGTCGTTGTTGCTGTTGCTATAACAACGGTAAGGGTATAATCCCGCGAGCGTTCCCTTTTCGGCGTTGCCAGATTGTGAGAGAGAAACAAGCAACGAGGTCTATGGAAACCAAGATGACAACGGCCCAAAAGAAGCGAGCCCTTCGAAGTTCGCCCTTTAAACATAGTTGGCTATTTGGAAAATAGCAGATCTACAAGCTCACAACGCGTGTGAGCTGCTATTTTCAAAACAAATCCTGAAAATAATTTGACAATTTGACAACACTAATCTTGTATGGGGGGTCCCTGGCAGAACATGTTTTCAGATGGGGGTCCGCAGACAAACACATTATTTAGGGAGTCCTTGACATGAAAATGTCGAAGAACACAAGAAACAAGCCTATGGAATCAAGCCCAAAAAAACGCAACCCGCAGCTATCAATATTTACAAGCGACTTTCCAGAAAAACAAGTCGCTTATAATAAGCAGACGTGGCAACACTGTCCAGGGTACGCTCCTTTATTACTGCTCGGCTTGCATCACGGACATAAGTCTTAATGGTTCCGGACGGCATGCTTTTCTTTATGTAGCCGTTTCCAATAACAGCCATGATAGCACCATCTAGCGGTGTAATGGCGAAACTATCCAATCCAGCCACAAACAATAATGTGCCCTATAGCTAGTATAATGCGTTAATATGAATTAATAAACACAATGACAGCTTGACGAATTGAAATGTATTTTATTAAGGGTTCATATAAAATACGAAATTATCCATTTGTAACTCTGAGAGTGAGTGTACAAATGGAATATTAATTTATACGACAGAGTCATGGATGAACTTCAACATTGTGTTTGCACTTTCTCCCTTTTTGGCCCATACATCCACATAAACGTTTATATTTCAAATATAAAGGGTTTACCCCATGGCCATGGATGTTACAATTATACTCGGTCCCTCAGAAGTACCCGTATATTCCGTATCGTTCAATAAAAATCATCTTAATCCGATCGGTGGCCATTTTCGCCGACGCTCTTAACTACGTGACCCTGTCGGTTGGGAGGTGTATTGCACGCTGATACACTGTAACTCCATGAGAAAATGTCCTCAAATATGTTAAATCTGAACGTTTTATGTAGATATACGGACCAAAAAGGGAGAAAGTGCAAACACTATTTTTAAGATCATCCATTTATCATTTATCTTAACCCATTCAATCCGGGAACGCATACTGTGTCATTTTAAGATTTATTTGGCTATTCAAAAATAGCAGATCTGCTATTTTTTAGGAAAGAAATCGTGAAAATGTGTGCAAATCATTTTGGGGGTCCTTGACATGAAAAAGTTTGAGAACCACTGATATATATATATATATATATATAGCAAACATACCTTTTTTTCTTCTCTTTTTTTTTTAACTGTTAGGATTTAGAAGACATTTGTAGAATTCCCAGAAGCAAAGATTTGAGTTAAAAATGTTCGCTTTAGAAATATACATAGTCAAAGATTTGCACACAAATTTCCAAAAAAATAATAATTCAAAAATAGCAGATCTACAAGCTCATCAGTGCCACGCTATGAGCTTGTAGACCTGCTACTTTTGAATAGCCAAAAGTATAAAATATTAATGGTTAAAGTGCGTTCCAGGTTGTAAATATGTTAAAATTATAAATTATCCACAACAAAACATCCCCTCCTCCCCTCTCCACCTCTCCTCCAGCCCTCCAAGACCCCCCCCCCCCCCCCCCCCCCCCCCCCACCCATCCATGAAACAGGAGGATGAGATGAAAGAGAACGTGCGCTGCGCCACGCACCAAGTCGCAGGAGCCAGGAGAACAACCAATCAGACGGAGACACCCCCCCTGCTCTCTGTGTCTGTGGACTGACAGCAAGCCTATTAGACATGGCTCTAGCTCCAGCTGAGTGATCCGGACCCAGAAGAACCACCAGACCCACCCAGGCCTGTTGACCATCATCATCTCAGAGAGACAGAAGAAACGCAGGACTCATCATCACCATCATCATCATCATCATCATCACAATGGCAGCGGAGGCTGAGCTGCAGACCTTCACCTCCATCATGGACGCTTTGGTTCGCATCAGCGTGAGTAGAGATGACTGTATGAGTTTTTATTATAAGGATGACAGTATGAGTGTTTTTTTTATAAGGATGATTAGCCTACTGGCCTACATCAGGTATATATGTAGGCTACAGATGACTGTATGAGTGTTTATTATAAGGAATGGACGATTAGCCTACTGGCCTAGATCAGGTATAGGTATCATATATATGTTTTAGCCTTTTGTTTTGTTTTTTATCTCTCACGCTGTGATCTGAACTTCAGATATTATATATAAGGCTACATCATTTTTATTATTGACATGTAGCCTATGCCTTCATGATTCTGAAGTCATATAGGCTACATGTGTCAATAATAAAATGATGTACCAGGCTAATTTGTGAAATCGATCTGCGCGTGATCAGGTGCCGACGACCGTGCGTATATTGTTTTATATCCTATTAGTGTCTGTGTATGAATAATGGCTATTCATCCCCCTATAACACATGCACAGCATGGTCTGGTTGTGTGGCTCTCTATTAATCTATAGAGAATATATGTATGTTGTTTTGGCTCCAGTCCAGCGGGCCACAGACAGACAGACAGACAGACAGACAGACAGACAGACAGACAGACAGACAGACAGACAGACAGACAGACAGACCGTCTGTAGCTGGCAGAACGCATGCAGCACGTGTGATGTGTGAACGGTGTAGCCTATATAATCAGATGCTTCCTATACAGTGGGACACAATGAGAAGGCAAGATGATGGCGAGGTGAGGGTGATGGTGGTTTGCTATGGAAACGGGGAAACAGCAGCGGAATGTGCAGGGGAAGAAAGAAGGGGGAAAAAACGGGGCAACCCGCTGCTGACTGAGCGGAATGTTTTTTTCTCTGACTGTGTAGTGGTGGTCATAAATATCCCTCTTGTTTATATCTAATTAAGGATGGATTGGATACAGAATGCGACCATCACGTTCAACCTCTCTTTGAATAATTAGTCAAATCCTCAGTGTTCATTTAACTCAGGGAGTGGTACAATACAAGGGGTCAATGTTGTTATTTGTACATTTGGTGAAATTCTGGTTACATTTGTAGCCAACACATAAATAATGAACACAGATGATTTGGGGGGGGGGGGGGGGGGGGAGAGAGAGAGAGAGAGAGAGAGAGAGAGAGAGAGAGAGACACACAGAGACAGAGAGAGAGAGAGAGAGAGAGAGAGAGAGAGAGAGAGAGAGAGAGAGAGAGAGATGTATTAGAGACCTGCGCAGAAGAATTCTGGGTCCAGCATGACATGTCACACTGGATCTAATAACCTTTTATATACTACTTACAGTATACTATACTAGTAGAAAGGAGGAGAAAACCATGCTAATTCAACGTCTGAATGTAATGTGGTTTATAGTTAATTCTTTGTTTAAATTATCAGTGATAAAAGTTACATAAATTATTTTTCTAGCCTCAGCGTTTGTTTTTTTCTCACTTCGCTTGAGTTTAAAAAAAAAACTAAAACAAAAAACAGCTGAACGAACACGTCCGTCTGGATTTCCAGGCTATTCTTTTCCCCAATACATAAGGTTGAGGGTGTTGGTGAGTTTCATGAACTCAATGGTACTCAACTGTGCTCAGGTTGGAGGTCAACATGGAGTCAGAACTGCTATTTTGACTCTACATCTGCCTCTCTCTCTCTCCATCCCTCTATCTCTCATCTCTCTCTCTCTCTCTCTCCGCCCCGCCCCACCACCTCTCCCCCCCCAGTCTGTCTCTCACTCGGTCTCTCTGTCTCTGCCCCCCCCCCCCCCCCTCTCTCTCACTCTGTATTGCACATGTTCAATGTCAAATTCAATTCAATTTACAATCCAGACAATGAGCAGACGGTTTTATCCAGAGCAACTTATACGGTTCAAAAGTGAACCCCAGTCCAGTGGTTCTCAAACTTTTTCATGGTCAAGGACCCCTAAATGAAATGTGGATTTGGCCGCGGACCCCCCATCTGAAAAGATTTTTCAGATGTGGTGTTAAAAATAAAAAAAATAAAAAATTCAAACATTTTCAAAGAATATCAAGATTTTTTTTTAAATAGCTGATGTATGTAGGGCCCTGGGGGGTCCCCAGACCACACTTTGGGAACCCCTGCATTAGACCATGGACCACCATAACTCTGAGAGTGTACCAATGGAACGGGTCCATTTGGCTCCATTTGTACACTCTCAGAGTTACAGCAACATAAGAGGTCCATTTGGTAACTAACTATCCAACATTTATCTGGGGACCCCTGGAACCACCCGCTCAAGGACCCCTGGGGGTCCCCGGACCCCACTTTGAGAACCATGGCCCCAGTCAACACACAACAAAGGGTTAATGGTCACCTATACAATAAATACATTGAGTGCAAAGAAAACAATTTAGTGCCACAAAGTATACCTACTGTATAGGATACCAGGTAAACCTCAAACCTATACTCATACAGTAGTCTGTTTACATTGATGGTTTAATATGAATAAATAGGTTAGTAGGTCAAATGTTTACATGTCATGCTGAACCCAGAATCCTATGCGGTTCCCTCTACGCGTGTCTCTACAACATCTCTCTCCAAGAGAACACAGAGAGAGGGAGAGCCCAAGGAGAAAACGTATGTGAAAGAAACAAGTCAAAAAGAAAAATCAAACCTATGTTTTAAGGTACAAAAAAGTAGCAGGTATGTACATGAGGTTAGACAATGTGCCGGTTAAAAAGATAGCAGCAGGTGCAGTACATGAGGTACAGATTGAACACCGGTACATTTTTGTATACATGTGAGTTAAATTAACACTGAGGATTCGTACTGTACTGTACTGTACTGTACTCCCCACTGTATAGTGCCTATAGACACCGCCACTTTGGGCATAGGCCACCAGACATCCCGGTCCTGTGCCCATTTCTTTCTTCTCCAGCTGTCCCCATGTCTGGACTGTAAGTAACCCTTTTGTGTCTGCATTCAGGTCAGGGACACCAGGTGTGTCTTGGTCTTTCCCTTTTGCTTTTCCCTTGTGAAGTTCCAGAAGAGGTCATGTGTCCTGATGCTGGATGGATGCAGGCTTACGTAGAGTATGGCCGATCTATCTATCTCCAGAGCCTTTGGGAGGATCGACTCCTCTTCAGGCGGTTGCTTTGTTCGGAAGCACACAATAGGCTCTCTGCACAGCCAGCCATATTGGAAAGAAATTGGGCCCCTTCCTACTTCCTTAACCATTAAGACCTGAGGCGATTCTTAAACATGTTTCTGTGTGGAACCTGTGAAGGAAGTAAGGAAGAGGCCCAATTTCTCTCCAGAAATGGCTGCTGTGCATAGAGCCTATTCCTGGTTGCTAATGTTATTTGAAAAAGAGGTGGAATAGGCACATCCCCACAGTTCTTGGAACAACTGGTACTGGACCAAAAAAGACTCAGAATAAAGAAAGAAGATGTCTGTACAAAGTATATAATAGGCCTACTTTCCTGTGCTTTATTCAATTATCCCTGATGAAACTCTTCATGGGCGAAACGTTGTTTATTGAATAAAGCACGGGAGAGCATAATACTCTATGACAGGGATCTTCAACAGGGGGTCGGGGACCCTTAGGGGGTCCTCAGAGTTACTACAGGGGGGGGGGGGTGTGATATGATATGATTTTTCTTTTTACATTAACCACTTGAACCCTAGCATCCCTATTCTGAGGGGAACATTAGCCAACGCCTCGCAACGCCTTGAAAATGTGATTGAAAATGGCAGCGTTTTCAATCACTGTTGCGTCACGGTGTAAACGCAGAATAAAAAGTGAGAACGCAACGTTCGGCACTTTGTTGTTTTCTATTCTGATCGTTACTGTGTAAACGTGGCCTTACTGTGTACTTAAAACCCCTTAACACTTGAATCCTGCATCGTCCATATTCTTGGGGAAACATAGTCGATACTAGCCTGGCATGGCCTGACTATTATCACTGCGTATCTGCCCAGGGCTATTTCTTTTTAGCTCTGGCAGATTCGTCTGGTTTACAGGCTAAGTCGATACAAACTCAAAATGTGTTGTGTTGTGACGCATGGTGAGCTTGTACTGTAGATCAGCATTTTTTCGGCTAATGTTTCCCCCCCAGAATATGACTGCTGGGGTTCAGTAATTATTAAAAAAGTAGACCTTATCCTCCCCTCTCCCTCCCCTCTCCTCTCTCCTCAGTCCAACATGAAGAGCATGGAACAGGAGCTGCACTGCCCGGTGTGTGATGAGATGGTGAAGCAGCCCATCCTGCTGCCCTGCCAGCACAGCATGTGTCTGCTGTGCGCCGCCGACATGCTGGTGCAGCGGGGCTACCCTCCCCCCGACCTCCCGCCCGAGCCCATGTCCCCCACCTCCTCCTCCAGCCCCCAGAACGCCCGCTCCTCCCCCCGCCAGCCGCGCAGGACCACGCCGCGGACCCCCGACCGCCTGGAGAGGGTCCTCAGAACAGGTCTGTGTGTGTGTGTGTAGTGTGTGTGTGTGTGTGTGTGTGTGTGTGTGTGTGTGTGTGTGTGTGTGCGTGTGCGTGTGCGTGTGCGTGTGCGTGTGT
>NC_139940.1:4269597-4282097 GCF_963454915.1 Gymnoscopelus microlampas
GAGAGGTACACATGCACATGCACATGCACACAACCTTGACACTGGAGTGCATCGTAGAGAGGTACACACACACACACACACACACACACACACACACACACACACACACACACACACACACACACACACACACACACACACACACACACACACACACACACACACACACACACACACACACACACACACACACACGAGAGAGAGACCTAGGTCCAGGTCAGTATACGTAACTCAGGGCTAATGAAACGGTGTCTTTAAACCCTCAGAGCGTACAGTAGATGAAGTGAGTCAGTGATGAAATGACTTCTACATCACTTCATCACAGCTGACAGCAAATCATTGTCTGGACGCAGCCCTGGTTCCGCTGCTGATCACACACACCAGTCAGCACTGCAGTGGGACTGATGGGAACGTCGTTCACCACACTGGTTCACTGCAGCAGGGACGTGCACAGATAGACTCTAGGTGGTGCTAGAGCACCTGCCCTTTGCCCTCTTGACCAGAAGTGCCCTTTTGAAAAAAAGAAAAAAATTTTTTTTTTTTGCCAGTTTACAGCAGGGGTCTTCAACAGGGGGTCCGGGACCCCTAGGGGGTCCTCAGAGTTACTACAGGGGGTCCGCCAAATCTTTATGTGATATGATTTTTCTTTTTACCATAACCACTCGAAACCTAGCATCCCTTTTCTGAGGAGAACTTTAGCCAAAAATAGCAGATCTACAAGCTCACAACGCCTCGCGCTTGTCGTTCTTGTAGATCTGCTATTTTTGGCAAAGAGGTATAGGTGTAGAGGGAAAAAAGAGCAGACCAAGTAAACAAAAAAAGTAAAATTTACTTGAGCACCTGCCCCTCAAAATGTCTGTGCACGCCACTGCACTGCAGTGGGACTGATGGGAACGCCGTTCGTTCACCACACTGGTTCACTGCAGTGGCTTTGTCGAGCGCCTGTACGAACACAATTGGCCCGTGTTCGGGGGATGGGAGCCGGGCGGGGAGGAGGGTGATATTTGTCTGGGGGCGGCACCTGCCAAGCCAGGGCGGGTGCTAGGCATTTTGGCGCCCTAGGCAATATTTTTCCTAGGCTCACATTTCAACACCAGACCAAGAGGCAGTCCACTCAGAGAGTGGGCGGAGCCTATGGTTTGGAACCAGGCTAGGTTTAACGGGGTGTAGTTTGTTTGGCTCAAAGAAAGAAAGAAAACTACAAGTGAAATGGCTGCCAAGTGCAGGGTCAACCACAGCACTCCTTTCCCAGTGGTTGAGGCCCGGTCAACATTCAAAGTTGAATTCCAAGCACATTAAAAGCCACACGTTTAAACACCGCCAAGTAACAAGTCGCAACGGGAAGCTCCACCCATTTGCTCTCATAGAATGAAAGTAAAGGGAGAAGCTGAAGCTTGTCTTTTGAGTGTTCGCGCATGACTGAACAACAGCTGTGAAATCATCTTTTTTCTGGGTCGCGTTAACGAGCATGTGGTGCATGCCGGATTATTTCATTCATAAGTGGCTCACGACTGTTGCATATGTCTACCTTCTCCTCTCCACCTCTCCACCTCTCTCTCTCTCTCTCTCTCTCTCTCTCTCTCTCTCTCTCTCTCTCCCCCCCTCCCCTCCAGATACAGGAACACAGTCAGCCTGGGCAGTGGGTCCATACCGTGTGTGTTCTGTAAGCCCCCACAGTCTCTAGAAGCCACTAAAGGCTGTGCAGACTGCAGGTCCAACTTCTGTAATGAATGTTTTAAAGTGTACCATCCCTGGGGCACGCCCCGGGCACAGCACGAACACATCCTGCCAACCAATAACTTCAGACCCAAGGTTAGTGTGTCCCTCTCCTCTCCTCTCCTCTCCTCTCCTCTCCTCTCCTCTCCTCTCCTCTCCTCTCCTCTCCTCTCCTCTCTTCTCTTCTCTTCTCTTCTCTTCTCTTCTCTTCTCTTCTCTTCTCTTCTCTTCTCTTCTCTTCTCTTCTCTTCTTCGAATCAGGGATCAACTCTTTTTTTCGGTTTCCTGATCCGGTCTAGAGCGGATATAACCCACAGCGGAAACCAAGAGCGCCGGTGCTCCTCCAAAATGATTCCCCTCACTTATAATTTGATTCGTTTGGTATAATTGTTTAATTTCATTTGGTATAATAATAATCGTTTGGTATATTATTTTAATAACGCAGCTAGCGAGACTAAACTAATTGATTGCCATTAGGCCTATGACACGTGGGGGACAAAAGAAAATGTGACGCCAACTGGAACCCACAACCGGAAACCATTCCCCTCCCACTTTTCTCTAGACCTCTCCTCTCCTCTCCTCTCCTCTCCTCTCCTCTCCTCTCCTCTCCTCTCCTCTCCTCTCCTCTCCTCTCCTCTTCTCTTCTCTCCTCTTGTGTGTATTTGTGTTTATATGCATTAGCTTTGTGTTGATATCCTTCCGTATATCCTGCCTTCTGTCTGTCTGTCTGTCTGTCTGTCTGTCTGTCTGTCTGTCTGTCTGTCTGTCTGTCTGCCCGCCTGTCTGTCTGCAGGTGTTGACGTGTCCGGAGCATGAGCAGGAGAGGCTCCAGTTCTACTGTAGGACGTGTCAGAGGCTGCTCTGTCCGCTCTGCAAGCTACGCCGGGCTCACCACGGACACAAGGTTCTGCCCATCGCACAGGCCTACCAGGCACTGAAGGTATACGGTTAGGGCTGTCACCACTGTTACATTTTACTTGCCCATTAATTGTCGCTCAAATAATTGTGTTTCTGTCGTCGAACGTTTGGAGAAAATTACATTTCTGTTTGTCTTTTAAGATTGGTAAACAAAAGGTACAGTCAGTCCTTTTCCATTAACTATCCCTACTACTATCCCATTGGTCCTCTAGGACAAGATCACCAAGGAGATCAACTATATCCTGGCCAATCAGGAGACAGTGCAGAATCAGATCACGCAACTGGAGAGTACCGTCACGCAGATGGAGGTGAACCACTCTTTAACTTAATTAACCAATCACACGTCATGTTTATAAATACACGCCCACATAAATACACACCCACTGGGACAGTCTTCTACTGTTGGTCACTGGGAGCTGACCAGTACAACCACAGTCTACTACTGTTGTACTGGGACCTGACCAGTACAACCACAGTCTACTACTGATGGCCATTCTGCAGCTCCAGTGGAACCTGAAATGTCCATTCCATAGATTCCTTCTCTCTCTGTGTCCAGTTGAACAGCGCCGTGGCCAAGGAGCAGCTGAACCACTGCCTTCGGGAGCTGGGGGCCGCTCTGTGCGAGCGCCAGGGGACCCTGGTCGTGGCCCTGGAGGGGTCCCACACCAGGAGGGGAGAGGCTCTGTCTGCCCAGATGGTGGAGAGGAACGGCTTGCTGGAACACGCGGGCCTCATGGCGTACACACAGGAGCTCCTGAAAGAGACGGACCCTCCCTGCTTCGTACAGGCTGCCAGGATCACTCACTGCAGGTGGGCACAGGAGAAAACACACAACTATGTATTCACAGGAGAAAACACACAACTATGTATTCACAGGAGAAAACACACAACTATGTATTCACAGGAGAAAACACACAACTGTGTATTCACAGGAGAAATATGTGCGAGGAAAAGACATTTTCAGTGGACAGAATATATCGACACTGTCTCCATATATATTTTTTTGTAATCTTTTTAATAATTAAAGTATTATTATTAAAGTAATGCAATGCAGGTCCACAAATAACGATTTTTAGCAGCCTGCCAGCCTATGCTGGTCATTACCGTCACTGCAGGCCGTTCGTTTATTCCTCCGTTACCCAGAATTCCATTTGTTTTCACCAGAAAACGGAAGCGTTTCAAAAAGCGTTCTTTTAATTGTTTTATACTATCTGTGGATCGTTTCTCTTAGCCAGTGGAGCTTTAGTTACCGTGAGCTGTGTTTTCTTTTTCTGTTTTTTTTTCGATCTTCAAATCCTACAATCTCTTAAAAACAGCGTGAGATTCCTTTTTGTTATTAGTGCGGTAGTTTCTGGCCTAACAGGAAACCGGTGCGGTAGTTCCTGGCCAAACAGGAAACCGGTGCATTTCCGTTTCCGTTTTCCGGCCGGATGGATATATTTGCTGTTAATTTATTTCAAAATGTATTTTTTCACACATGTTTGTATATTTTGAACAACAGCTGTGAAATCATCTTTTTTCAGGGTCTCGTTAACCAGCATGTGGTGCATGTTGGATAATTTCATTCAATAAGTGGCTCACGACTGCTGCATACGTCTACCCTCTCCTCTCCTCCTCTCTCTCTCTCTCTCTCTCTCTCTCTCTCTCTCTCTCTCTCTCAGGTTAGTGAAGGCTATAGAGCACCTGCAGTGTTTCACTCTCTCCGCTGATACCTCGTTCAGACACTTTCACCTTGACGCCTCCAAAGAACTCAAACTCATCAGCAGCCTGGAGTTCATCAGAGGTAGGGTGTGGATGTGTGTGTGTGTGTGTGTGTGTGTGTGTGTGTGTGTGTGTGTGTGTGTGTGTGTGTGTGTGTGTGTGTGTGTGTGTGTGTGTGTGTGTGTGTGTGTGTGTGTGTGTGTGTGTGTGTGCGTGTGCGCGTGTGCGTGTGCGTGTGTATGTGTATTGATCAGTTTTAGTTTAGTTTTTTTTATTACATTTTAGTTGTAGTTTTTAAGGTATCACGAGGAAAGCCTTGATTTATAGAAGCTTAAAAAGGTATTATGGAATAATGCATGATATCAGGTGCTGGAGGAAACACTCAAACAAAGATCATTCATTTGACATGATCTTTGTTTTTATTTCATTTTCAGTGGTTGTTATTGTTACATTCATCACTAAATTGGGTTTGAGTTAACACAATTCTTTCTTTTAGTCAACTACATAAAAAAAAACCCTGACAGAGTAGCTCAGGCCAGGGGCCAGAGCCACACCCATATTGGCACAGTTTTTTTTAGCTGACGGTGATGAGAAACAACTCTTTAGCTGAGCTGGTGGAATAACAACACATTGATGATCTTTCTGGACCATACATGGGCAACCGGCGGCCCGGGGGCCACATGCGGCCCCCACCTTCACTTAATGCGGCCCGCAGGTTAAAAACGGAATACTGATATATTATTGATTTCAGCTGTTACAATTCCAAACATGCAAACATGACCCACTTTAATTACTTCAGTCTATATTAGTAGCTTAATGACTAGTATTGCAATTATATTGTCTTTTATATCCCATATATATTTGTATTTAAGTTCATAAAGTTAACATAAGTATAACTAAATGCATTTGAAATGAAATAAAAATGTTATTTTTCAGGATTCCAAAAAAAGTCTGGATTCCTATTCAAAAATAGCAAAAATAGCAGATCTACAAGCTCAAAACGCGTCACACTGCGACGCGCTTTGAGCTTGTAGATCGGCTATTTTTGCTACTTTTATGTGACATAGAATGGCCCTACAGTATATGCAATGTGGCCCGCTGGAGTGAGTGTGTAAATATAGTGGACCATCTCCATCATCAAAGTTGCATCACCCCTGTTCTGGACTAATCCAAGACCACACAGTTTAAGTGGAAGATTAGGTGCTGAGCTTCAGAGTGCTGTATCCTGAGCTGCAGATCTGAATATCATCAAGTAAAGACTTTAGACTACGCCTATGAAGGCTGTGTCCATCATATCGTCTCTGTCATCATAGATATAGAAACCTAGATACCTCATTGGCCTCTGCAGTTCGTTGGAGCGACTGGTATCGCGGTCGCCATTTTAGAGTATAAGCAAGCTAGCTACAAGGCATTATCTCACGAAAAATACACAAACATTATGGAGATAAGAGGTTTCTGCCCGACAGCAACGATATCTGTGAGTAGCTGTGGGGATGTGCTTGCGCCCGATTCATACTTAATCACGCGTCGAAAATAGCAGACCAACAAGTTCCCAACGCGTTGGAGCGGATGGATCTCAAGGTCTATATACGCCGGGAGCGTTTTTGCTATTTGTTTTTAGTTTTTTCCATGCTATTAATTCACCTGAAAACACAAGGCGCCGGGAACTATGATTGTTCTGGAGGGATTTCAATTTGTTAATGGACCCGGTCCTTGACCCTAGTGGTGCTGCTGTGCGTACGTACGGTTCCCAGGGGCCTCTCCCTGGCGCTGCAGGAGGTTTGCAAGACTTTCTGATTAATGGACATTTGGAGAATCCTGAATAGAAATCTAGATTTTTTTTCTTTCATCAGTACACAAGACTTAAAGGTATACTATGTAGCTTCTCTAGCTTACTGTTTGTAAACAAGGATTCAATCTTACCACCCCCCCCCCCCACCCATCTCTGTCCGAGAGAGGGGGTCGCTTGTATTGAACAAACATGCACATGGGAGTTTGAAATAGTATCCCTTTGAGCACACCCTCGCGCTGTTATTAGCTGGTAACGCACGAATAGCATTGGAAACACAAAAATACAGCGAGAGTACAATGTGTTTCTGCAGGTTAACACCACCACTCCAGTGACTGATAATTGCTGCTATAGAGGGAAGTGATAGGTACAACAAGAAATGACACAGTCATATCAGCTTGCAGCAAGCTATGCCCCTTTGAAAAGTACCGTCAACTATACTGTTTCAGAGACATAGCGAATGTCATTCTTATCAAGCTATTAATTTCTATGTAATGTAAACCTGACCTGAGTTTCTAATGATCTAATAATTTAACCAGGCTATTGTATCAGACAGAGTGCTGACAACGTCGTCAGATAGGGGAGGGGCGGTCTCTGTAAACTCCTACCGTATGTATTTCTACTCGCACATGCATGAACACAAACAGCTGTTTCTGTGTCCGCTCTAGACCGGATTATGCAAATTACAAAGCGAATTTGACAGCGTTTAAAACACGGTCCAAAATACGTCCGATAACCATTTTCTTCATCGAACACGGCCAGCATAGCATTCTGACTAAACACACTATGTCATACATGTGTTTAGTAATGTACTTTTGCGTTCTATCGTTAAATAAAACCATAGTTGCCAGTCTGTGATCCTGTCCGCATAAACGCCAAACAATATGTCTGTTTCTGCAAAAATGAGCTAGCCCTTTCATTGGCTGGCCGAATGAGGAACAGCGTCACAGATTTACCATAGAGATGTATACAGTGGCCGAAAACAGTATTGCATCCTACAGTGACTACCATAGACATTGTATGTTTAGATCCCATATGCTGCGTAGTTGTTTAGATGCCATATGCTGAGAGGACATGGGAAGCCATTGGCGAGCCCTCATTGGCTGGCCTTTTACCAAGGCCAGCCCATGAGGAAAAAGTGATAGTTGCAGCGTCTCTTTACCGATCAGTTCTGCAAGCTGATAAAAATATAGGTAACCCTTCCTTTTACTGTACGGTAATTACCGGTAATTAGTATTTACTGGGTAATTTAACTGGTAGTTACCATCTAATTGCCTGGTAATTACCAAGTAAATAATCATAATTATCTGGTAAATGCCTGGTAGTTGACAAAAAAAACTTGGTAATTACCAAGTAATACTGACCAGGTAATTTGCCATGTAATTACCTGTTAATCGTATTACCTGGTAGTTACCTGGAAATGACCTGGTAATTACCTGGCAATTACTGTAATGTAAAAGGAAGGGTTACCAAAATGTATATTGGTTTGTTATGTAAACCCAGGCCAGGGCAACATACTATGCCTTTAATTAATATCCAAATAATGTATATCTTCTGATACGGGATAATTCATCAATTCAGCGACAGAGTCAAAAGGCAACGCAAATAATAGGACCAGTAGAAGCATACAAAAAAAAACAGCAAACATAAAACAGGAACCAGCAAATAAGTAAGTAAGTAGAGCAAATATAGAGTGGTTAAGGACCGAGATTCAAGACTAATTGGTTGTCTGTGTCATCAATGGGTGAGGAATGGGAGGCTGAAGGCCATACTTAAGGGATTATCCAACATAATTGCTTTCGTAAAAGGATTAATGCACAAGAACTGCTAGATTTGGAACATTTAATTTAATATGCGAAACAGAGATGAAGCAGTGAATGCCACATACAGTAAGAGCCTGAGATAACTGACTAAACCACTCATTAAAAACACCTGTCCTTTTATGAAAAATAAATTGGTTATAACAAAATAAATTAATATTGAAAAAACACGGCCCCTCACGCATTAGAAGGCCAATATCAGTCACCAGAACCAAGGAAGGGTGTTTTCAATGATACTTAAAATGGATTTTCAAGTTACAATGGGTTTATATAGGAAGGGGGGCGTGTTTGTTCAAATTTAAATTAAATATCTAAATACTGAATCAAGCAACTTAAAATACTCTGTATTCTGTCTGTGGAGCTCACAAAAGCCAGAGTAGACGTTCAAATGACCCCAAACATGTTTGAAGTGAAATAGCCCTTTAATATCCCAGTTTATTCAGCGCCAGACAAAGTTTAGTTAGTCGTCAGGGTTCTCCATTGTCATGTGACGTCAGACTCGACAGAACTCGAACAGAAACCTATAACCATGCCGATTTGCACACGTCCGTATTTGGGCATATCTGCACAACGGGCAGGCTGATTCGCGGCTGATAATGAGGCACTTTGCATCACGTTATCAGCCTGCCCATCGTTGCCGGGGGTTACAGTATTGCGTTGACGTGTCGCAAACAACCAAGACATTTGCATATCGTTTCTGCCCGACAACAACGATGTGCAAATGTCCTGTGGCCGTAAACGTAACCTTTAATTTATCATTATTAGACAACAAGCCCCGCCTTCCCTCTCTCCCGCAGCCCCATTGGCTCCCGTCATCGACACTCAGAAAACGCTGGCCTACGACGAGCTGTTCCTGTGCTGGCGCCTCCCCCAGGACTCCGCCCCCGCCTGGCACTTCTCCGTCGAGTACCAGCGGCGCTCGGGACTGACCGGAGCCACGTGGGGCGGCGTCCGGACGCCCGACTCCGCGTCGGCGTGGCAGCGCATAAACGAGGTGGGCGGGACCAACGCCGTGATCGACAGGCTGGAGATGGACAGCGTGTACGTGTTGAGGGTCCGAGGATGTAACAAGGCGGGGTTTGGGGAATACAGCGAAGACGTTTACCTGCACACCCCGCCTGCACCAGGTGAGACTGACGCCAATCTGGCAACCCGTGGGGTAAAACAAAAGAGAAAAAAACAAAATACGTTTTTGCAGTGGTGGAAAGTAACTAAGTACATTTACTTAAGTACTGTACTTAAGTACACTTTTGAGGTATTTGTACTTTACTTGAGTATTTCCAATTTCCAATACTTTTACTTCTACTCCACTACATCTCAGAGGTAAATATTATACTTTTACTCCTCTACAATTATTTGAAAACTTTAGTTACTAGTTACTTTTCAGATATTAACTATGATATAATGAAACATACATTAACCACTTTAGCCCTATTTTATACATAGGCTATTTGAAAATAGCAGATCTACAAGCTCACAACGCGTCGCATCGCGACGCGTTGTGAGCTTGTAGATCGGCTATTTTCAAATATTTAGTACTTTTACTTTTGGTAATTTAAGTACATTTTGATGCCAATACTTTTGTACTTTTACTGAAGTAATTTTTTTATTCTGGACTTTTACTTGTAACAGAGTATTTTTATATTGCAGTATTGGTACTTTTACTTAAGTAAAGAATTTGAGTACTTTTTCCACCACTGTGGGGCACCATTTCCTTTTTTGTGTAGAAACAGGAACTCCCCGAAAAGCGAAGCTAGAAGCGACGCATTTCAAGCTTGTAGATCTGCTACTGGGGATATTTTCTTTTAATTTGAATCCTGAAAAGTATTGGAGATATTAGGTTTCCACCTGAGAGAAACACTGGTACGTACTGTTATACATACTGGTACGTAGTGGTTACACTTTATAGTTCGACTAATACACAGTACTGGCAGTGGCGCGGGAAGGGGGGGGGCTACGGGGGCTGCAGCCCCCCTGGTGATGGGAAGGGATTTAAAAAAAAAATGTTTTATTACATTTAAATTTAATTAAAATAATTAAATAACGTAACCCTAACCTAACCCTAACCCTAACCCTAAAACCGAAATAAAGTAAAGGAAATAAAGTGCCAAAACCCACCCAAACCCGCACATTTTTCGACCCGAACCCGCAAAAAAATCGCGCGCGCGCGTACGGGACGCATGCACGTGCGCTGCACGCGCGTGCATGCGTCAGGCGGATTCCCCCGACGCTCAGCCCCCCTGGCTATTAAGTACTTCCCGCGCGCCTGTATACTGGTATTATTTATACCAGTAGATAAACTGGTCCCACTCCATGACTCGGTCACACCAGTAGATATAGTGCCTCTAGTTTATTTTCTTTTTTTGCGTCTTACGTATCATTTCTGTCAGGTGGAAACCTTGTACGTCCAAAACCGTTCCTTTTATTATTATTTACAAAAAGTTAAAAAGTGAAAATAGACGATCTACAAGCTCACAATTCGTTGTGATGCGACAAATTGTGAGCTTGTAGATTCACTATTTTCACCACTTTTGTGTGACACTCTTGCATTCATTTATGACACAACTAATGTGAAACGTGGAGATACAAGGTTTCTGCCTGACAGCAACAAAATAAAGTGTGAAATTGTGTCTGAACTGTATATTTTCGTAGCATTTTATTTGCTCATTATTGCATGTTAATTCTATCATGGTGCCAATCAGGAGAATACTGTAGGACAGACATTGGTTCTCAAAGTGGGGTCCGGGGACCCCCAGGGGTCCTTGAAGGGATTCCAGGGGGTCCCCAGCAAAAGTACTTAATACAGCATCACAATCATTAACCACTCCATCCATTAATGTACGTTAGCTATTCAAAAATAGCAGATCTACAAGCAAAAATATACAAAATGTTTGGACAATTTGGAACAATTTTGAATCTTCTCTTCTGGGGATCCCGGACACAAAACCTTGTCAGATGGGGGTCCGCGGCCAAATACACATCAATTTGGGGGTCCATGACATAAAAAGGTTTGAGAACCACTGCTGTAGGAACCAAGCTCAGCACAGGGCAGGCAGAGGCAGCTAGGGCACTTCTAGTCTCGCGTGGCCAGACTGTTGCCTCCAACAATTTTCAAATGTTTCCGGTCATACAGTCTGGGACTCGGAAGCTCTGATCATGATTAGAATATAAACCGGATATGAAGCCTCCTCCCCACTTCCGTTTCGTCTTTACAGTCGCGCAAATTTATCCTAATATAAATACAAATCATCATAAAGTATATTTAGCTTGCGGCTTAGAAGAAATGGAAATTCAAGAATAAAATGTAAAGATATTTTAAAATATCTTTTCGTGAACGCAAGTGCCAGTTTCCTCTCTCGGATTTGGGGAGGTGTAGTTCCAGACTCTATATAGCATTCAGAGATTGTGGAATAGTTGTCTGGCAACTCGAGACTAGGGCACTTCCAACTCCAGGGTTTATTGGCGACCAAAACAGGAGGATCAGGCACAAGGCTAAGTCTAAAGGCCAAGCAAAAGGTCAAGAACTGGAGATTGTTTCACTATTAGCACTATAGGAATAATATAAGTTTCACTAGGAGCACTAATAATCCAACAAGGAAAACAATGGGGAACAAAATATAAGGAGCCATAACACACGTCAACAACAAACGTCGTGTACTGGAAAGGAACAGAAAGGCTTTGCAGGACACAGGTGAGCTCCGTTAGCAATTAACACGATGGATTAGACAAGGCAGGCAACAGGGAACACTAGAACTTTACTTCAAAATAAAAGGAACACAACTGTAAATCACTCCAACTACGACAAAGAACCAGAAAACAATAAAATGACACTACAAAATAAGGAGACAGTATTCATTCCTTTTCTCTCATCTCTCATGTCAACTTTGATTAACTAATTTCACATATTTTCTCTCTCCAACTCTCTACCTCCACAGTTCCTTTGTTATCGTTATTGTTTCATCCCTTCCATCTTCACCTCCTTCAAACCTCCTTGTTCTGTTGTTCCCTGCACGTCCAATTAACTCTACACCTCCTTCCACTGCTCCTCCTTCTATCAGTCTTTCCTGCTATCCTTTCGGGAAGCTTCTTTATCATTCATTTCCTATCTTTGCCTCTTTATCATTCATTATTCTGAATTTAATTCACAAATGAAACCAGTTTTCAACCTCTCTGCTGGTGTTCAGATGTATCAGCTGGTTAGGGACCAGTCGAAATGTACAGATGGGGGTCCCTGGAGGAAAATAGGGGAGGGTCATGCCTTTCTAATTTTAGTCCAAGGGAGGGTCAGCAAATTTGACTTTGAATCCAAGGGAGGGTCATGCAATTTTGAATTGATAAAATAGTCAGTTTTTTATAAACCTTTTTAGTACAGCAGAAAAGTGGTCAATGACCCCTCTCTATTTCAAAGGATACAAAGGATTCAAATCAAGTTCACCTTGGTCTATTTAGAATCAATGACGGTCGTTAACAAGCCATCAATGCATAGCCAGTGTGAACGACCCAGTCAAATCTATCAGCATCTTAACGATGGTGGTTGAACAATCAAGCAAAAATTC
>NC_139940.1:4284597-4359597 GCF_963454915.1 Gymnoscopelus microlampas
GCCTGCCTGTCTGTCTGTCTGTCTGTCTGTCTGTCTGTCTGTCTGTCTGTCTGTCTGTCTGTCTGTCTCAGGTGGGTGTAGGACAGGAGTCTAAGCTACAGGAATGGTTCCATCTTCCTCAGGACATGGCCAGTCCAAGGTAAGCTCTCCTCCTGTACAGTAAATACACATTGGTGTGTAACAGTGAACCAGTTAGTGATGAGCGGGTTGACCCGCGGATCCCGCGGGTCAACCCGCGGCGCGGGTGGTCAAGTCAGGATTTCAGAGGCAATTATGCGGGCTGCCGTTGAGCGGGTCAGCCGCTCCCACCCAAAAAAAACCCCAAAAAAAAACTATTTTGAACAACACGTTTGTTTATTTAGCCCATGACAATGTTGTGTTACTGTAGACATTTAAAGCGACTTTGGGCACTTAAAAGAGCGCTATATAAATCTGAGCTATTATGAATGTGATTATCTTTTTTTTCCCACCGCGGGTCGCCGGGCGGGTTGAGCCATAGATTTATATATGGGTGGCGGCGGGTTGGGTTCCGGGGCGGTGCGGCGTGGGTCATGGAAAAACCCGACCCGCACATCACTAGAACCAATGGTTCAAGCACCCCCCGTAGCTAGCATATGGATGATAACCCTCCCTTTGGAAGAATATACTGTAGAATCACAAATAAGAAATGGAGTGAAATAGTTGTAATTAGTGCCTCCTGAGCAGATTTTTTTTTAAACTGTGGTCATAACGTTTGGTACGTTTGTGGCCTAGGGGCACATGTACCCCATTTGATTTAGACCAGTGGTTTTCAACCAGTGGTCCGGGGACCACCAGTGGTCCTTGAGGGAGTACCAGGGGGTCCCCAGCAAAATGAGTTAACATAGCGTCACAATCATTTTAACCACTTAGCTTTGGCTATTCAAAAATAGCAGATATACAAGCTCATAGCGCGGCACCGAGTGCCGCGCTATGAGCTTGTAGATCTGCTATTTTTGAAAAACCTTGAAAAAGTGTGCATATCTTTGAATATTTATATTTTTTTAAAGCTAAAATTAACTGGTATCTTTGCTGCTGGGGGTCCCTGGCACGAAACATTTTCAAATGGTGGTCCGCGGCCAAATGTATATCAATTTAGGGGTCCTTGGCATGAAAAAGTTTGAGAACCACTGATTTAGACAGTACAACCTCTCCTCACCTCCTCCCCTCCCCTCCCCTCCTCCCCTCTCCTCTAGATGTGATCCAGACAGTGGACACGACAGCGAGGCCGAAGAGGCTCAGGAAGCCCCTCCCTTTTGTTTCCTCACCATCGGGATGGGTAAGATCCTCCTCCCCCCGGGTCACCACGGCCACTCCCACCACCACCACCAGCACCAGCACCACGGTAACCACGGCAACAACACCCCGTCCTCCAACGGCCCCCCTGCCCCCCACACCGCCCCCCTGCCCCCCCGCCTGGGCGTGTGCCTGGACTTCGACAGGGGGCGGGTCTCCTTCTACGACGCCCACTCCCTGCGCGTCCTGTGGGAGGGCCATGTGGACTGCTCCGCCCCCATGTGCCCGGCCTTCTGCTTCATCGGAGGCGGGGCCCTCCAGCTGCAGGACCTGGTGGCCAATCGGAGCGCGGACGAGCAGCCGCCGCCGCGCAGGGTCACCATCCAATCGCGCGCCACGAACCTGGGGAAATGAGAGAGAGAGGGGGGGGCGGGGCGTGGGGGGGGGGGGCAGGGGGGTGAGAGAGTTCGCTTCAATGATCAAAGTGTGTCTGTATAGACGCTGATCTGAGGTCTGTACTGGAGCCCGACCGATATTTCGCAAATCCACTTTTACTTTCCTGTCGTTGTAGGCGGAAATATTCAAGTTTTAAATTTAGATCCGGACATTTTAAAGGAGACACACCATGAATTTCACTTTTTTTTTTTTTTTGTATTTTTTGGGCTCCCCAGTGTCTCTTGTACCCCAATTTTTTTTTTTTAACATTCAGTCATTCATTCTCATTTCAGAGATTTTCAGAATGGGCGTGTCTGAACAGGCCATCTCAGAATGTAGCAGTTTGCTTACATCACGAAACTTTCTGCCCATGTATTTTGACAGGGTGCTACTGAGCAATTCTGCTCAGTAGCACCCCTCTGCCCAACAGGACGTTTTGGTATTGCAGCTGAAAGTGCTTTATAAGCCTGAGAGAATTGACTTGGGATGAGTATATCTGAGTGTTGATTTCAAACCTTTTGAAAATGGTTTGAGGGACATACACCATATGATATTAAATATCAAATATTTTTTTTAAATTCATGGTGTGTCTCCTTTAAGTGTTACCTTTGATGTGTCGCTTATCACTCACCAACATTGAAAGGGTCGTTGAGTTGTTCCCAGAGAGTCCTCTTCGTCCCGTCTAACGACCCCCCTCCGTTGGCATAATCTCTCCCAGAACCTGGCAACTCGGTGTTGCCAGGGAGAGAAACAACCAGCAACCAGCTCGTTCTGCATTAGCGTTAGCTCGTCGGGGACTTTCAGTGCGAGACTCCACAATGAGTACTAGGAGAAAAAAAACAGACTTTGCATTTGTTAAAATAGGCGAATTTCAGCTTTCCACGGGCTCCCATTATGCCAACGGAGGTGGTCGTTAGACGGGATGAAGGGGACTCTCTGGGAATAACTCAACGACCCTTTCAATGTTGGTGAGTGATTAGCGACACATCAAAGATAACACTTAAAATGTCCGGATGTCTCCTTTAAAACATTTCAAATAGGGCTTAACCCATTAAAACCGGGAACGCACCTGTGTTGCCACTTTAACCATTATTTTATACTTTGGCTATTCAAAAATACTGATTATTTGTAACTCAAATCTTTGCTTCTGGTGGTCCCTAGAACAACATATTTTGAGATGGGGGGCGGGGGGGGGGGGGGGGGGTCGGCAGCCAAATACATATCATTTTGGGGGTCCTTGACGTGAAAAAGTTTGAGAAACACTGATATTATAGCAACATAGTTGCATAGCAACAGTTTTAAAAAAAAACTGATTTAGAAGGCATTTTTTGTAGAATCCCCCAGAAGCAAAGATTTCAGTTACAAATGTTCGCTTTAAAAACATATATATTCAAAGATTTGCACAGATTTTCACGATTATAAAAAATAAATACACCGAGTGCCGCGCTATGAGCTTGTAGTTCTGCTATTTTTTTAATTGCCAAAGAAATCTAAAATGACACAGATACATTCCCGGTAAAGTTCAGTTCCTGTGTTTTTTATATTTACTCGCTTGCTTGTTCATTGTATAATTAAAGGTAAAGCTACACTATGTAACTTGCCTCTTCCTCTTGAACCCGGTTTGCTGCGCATGTGCTAACCTTTTTTTTACCATTGAGCTAATAGAGCCTGCCTGCTTGCTCAGGGGATAAATTGAATCTTGACCATCAGGTAAAAACATTGTGTCAGATCCTATGTGTCCAGGACAGGTGAGAAATTACCTTTGACACGATCTAAATGTCTCAATAGAAGAGCAGGGAGACAAAATACAACCAAACCAATTGTATAAGTTATATTGTATTAACATACTCTACCATACAGATTCAAAAAAGTTACATAGTGCTGCTTTAAATGCTTCTTTTCATATATTGAAGAATATTTTACAGTATAGACTTACTTAAAACAACGAATCTATCAAAAAGTGATTTGTGTTTGATTAATTTTTTTGTTAAAAAGTTAAATGTTTACAAATAGAATCTTTTTTTGAAGTTTTTCAAATTGATTCGAATGTATTTATTTTTTTGAAAACATGAGTAATCGGTGGTCTCTAGGACTCTGCGAAATGGAGATCGGTCGGGCTCCTCTAGTCTGTACCCCGGCTATCTGCTTGGATCCACACACAGGAAGTCAAACTTACATTTTTAAACAGCATCTGTATGACATGCCTGTATCATAGCCTGCATGTCATTTTAAAACACTTGAAAACCAACTTTAAAATGTTATCACCTGTATTAGCAATCACAAAAAATGAAATGTATGTTCAGACAGTGAAGGAGGACATTTAACCACTTAAACTCTCTCTTCTTGGACCGCTTTTGTTCCTCCATACCAGATTTCTTCGCCAAAAATAGCCGATATGAGCTTTGTTTGTTGCTCACCGATCGGCCATTTTTGGCGAACGTTCCCTGCAGAATAGGGATGCTGGGGTTCAAGTGGTTAAGTAGGACTCTTTCCAGACAGTATCTTTGATTGTTTACTGAACTCTCACTGTGACCATGGTTACACTTTCAGGTCAGATCAAAGATTCACAACAAATGTTTTGAATATTGTCGAGGATAATGTACTCATGCGTGAACCAGACCTCTCAGAAGGTAACACATCAGCCGATGTTGTCTCTGGCTATACATTCTCACACTCTCAGGCAGTAGTATAGTGACGATTTGGGGCAAAATCTGACCGTTGGTCGGCCGTTTGACGTCGATGTTTTCCAACATCCCGGTCACGTTGCTGACCATGGAATGCGGAGGCATTCTCATTCCCCAACTCATAATAGGTTGAAGCGCCAGTAGAGACACTTAAAACAAGTCAGAAGCAGATTTCAACACGGTGAGGCATGCCCAAGCGAGGTGCTAGCCGAGCCAGTGCCCGAGCCGGGCGGTGCAGTTTTCGCTTCTGCCGATCTCGGTGCCGTTCCAAGACGCAGCCGTTGGACGCACGGTGAGATGTTGCCCCAGCTGGAGTCGTCACTCTAGTGTGACCTTGGTGTGAGAATGAGGTGAACCATGTTGAATCACAGACATGGAGTTAACTATGCCAGGAGCAGAGCCATGTTGCTTTAACCAACCAAGAAAGAGGACTGCCTGCATGAAAAAAATGTCCTCATGGTTACCTCTTTTGTGCTCGTTACTTCGACGTACAGTATAATATCTCCGTCTCGTCACAAAACTTGCAACTGAGTAGGGCAGTTTGAACACATTTACACTTATGACTTCTTTGGATTCTTTTGAAAGGGCTCGCCAGTGTCATCCTGCCTTGTCAAGAATCTTTGATCTGGGCCGGCTCAAGCTTGCAGCATACTCCAAACAAAGTATTTTTTTCCCCCGGCACTGTCACAGGTCAGTAAGGACAAAATGATTGCAGAGCAAAAGAGCAGAACGCATTGCCTTGCCCCTCCAATAATTTCTAACTAGCTGAAGATCACCACAGGGACGCCAATGCGAACATTGTGATTCATATTGTTTTATTTCAGCAAATCTGCCGGCAACAGTATAGACAGTTATGAAGAAATTTGGTAGTCTGAGGAGGTTAGGAGGTACAAACCCTCTATAATCCCTCTCTGAGAGACTACAAACACAACCAGGTGGCAATGAATTAATGGAGAGATAAAGCATGCACAATGTCGAATGTCTGTCACCTGAAATGGCGAAACAGATTACAGAATTATGTTAAAGCATGTTGGACGCTGATGTAAACACACAGAAGTGATCTGTGGTCAAATCATGACTCCAGCACATGTAGGCTATACAATAGAATCAAGAAGGCTTCATTTGTCACTTCTCATACGAGGCGAAATGCAATTGTGTGCGGTCCGCAAAGTTTACTGTGCTAAACAACAATGATAATTGTAATAAGAAAAACTAAGATAATATAAGAAGCATTCAGAACCCAGCATCTAACATTCAGAACCCAGCATGAAGCCACAGTGTTTGTGAAATGAAATGTGTTCATTTCGATAAGACCCGCGGAAAGCCAAAAACTGTTGGACTTTGTTTGGAATATGCTGCCAGCCTCAGTGGAACTGCAGCCCAGTTCTGAGTATTATTATGGTCTGTCCGTATCCACCAGGGACCCCCTCGGTGTGCTTTGTACTGTAGGTTCTGATCCAAAACATTGGCTGTGATGGATCATATTTCCTGTGCATCCACACTTGCTCTTGGTCTTGTTCACTGAAATCTCGGTCGATATGACATTTTTTTTACCCCCCTGCTGTGTCCGTCCACGTTTCGATGATGTTTCTATGAAAACTGTGGATGGATTCAGACTATGCACAAGTGACTGGAGGAGCACTGAAGCAGCTTTATTATCATGGCTAAAAAATGCCCCTTCTACACACCCCGCTCTGACTGGATGACGTTATGACCTTATTTATCTGTTCCGGGGTCAGTTTGATTGGACAGAAACACACTGTTACGGTTTACTTTTCTACCTTATCAGGTTGCATTTTCTACGTACGTAATCTCAGCAACAACGCGCATGTAACACGGAACAGGAGAATGTAATTAATTATTCCAATTGAGTCTTATTCATTTGTTTTGTTTTTTGTGTAGAGGACATTTCACTCACAGGGAAAGTCAGTGTACCTCACAGTAAATACCTGCAAGACATACAGAGATCGATAAAGATAGAAATATATCCAATAGAAAGGTTGCACATAAACCAGTGGTTCTCTGAGTTTTTACATTTCAAGTCCCGCCATAAATAATGGAATGTGTCCAAATGGAACCAAATGGACCGGTAAGGGTCCAGGTCCAATTGGAACCCTGAGGGTCCCTGGAACCCACTTAGAGAACCACTGACATAAACTGAAGTTGGCTTGTGCGAGGTTCTACACACAGATACACAATGTATCTCTGTGTCGCACCGCCCCCTGCTGGTATAGCACACACATAACACCACAGTCACTCTAGTAGTGAGTTTCACAAATACAATGAGTTGGTGTGTTGGTGGCATTATGGGATGACTCACATACAGTACAGACACGCTCACCTATGTTTCACATTTACAACAGAGACTAAGACACATAATAATGATGATGATAATAATAATAAGACTACAGCTAAAAGATGTCAGAGGACTTGTTTGATAAATACGTTTCAAAGTGTTTACATGATGAGGAATGATGTCTGTTGGAATGTGTTGCACATGTACAGATATGATGTTAACCCTTTAGATTACTGTTGAATGACTGTACCGCGTGGATTCACAACCTGTGGCCTGGGGCCCACTGGTGGGTCGTGAGGATATTGCATTGGGGCCCCCAAGTATTTGACAAAACACTAAGATTTTAATGATAATATGTCATTAATATTATTTAAAAAATATATGTTAAAATATTTTTTTTCTCCTCTCGTTTACTTAAAAACCTTTAAAAATGAGTTTTCATTGTGATAATGATAAATACTTACTTAAAGTATACTATGTTAGTTCCCATTGATCCAAGCCGGAACACAATAGATTGATTAATCATTAAACTAAACATGCTCTGAAAATGTAAACTTTTGATATTTTCAAGTCCCGATGCTGATATGGTTGTGAACCACTGCTCTACAGAAATGACCAAGTAATATAGGAGTATGATATACATATTAACCAGTTATTACACTATATTTACCAGTTATTTCACTATGATAACTGTCTGCCTGCATTAACTTCATAACTGTCATTGTTATCACTCACAAGGAAATAACAACCTCAAAGCTGCTTACTTGTTTATTACTCAGTAATAACTGGTTATTGCTCCATAATATAATAACGTTTATTTTACATTACTTTGCAGTAATGAATGTGTAATGTTGGCCTTTAATTCAAAGGCTTGACAACGTTTGTTAATCAGTATACTTGACATATGGGGATATAATGGTGTTTATTAATATACTAGGTCCTGACTTTATGAGCCAGTATCAGACCAGTTCAAAGGGGAATCCTCCGTATAGACAGACATGTTATAACTGCAGAGAATAACTGAAAGTTATTTGCTCTTGGTTTTTATGTTCAGTTTGCGGAATGTAAAATATGATTTAGATGCAAGAGAATGTCTTATATTCTAATTTTACATAAAGGGATGGCTCTGACTGTATTTTGATATGAAATGTTACTATGTAAGGTGTGCACACTAAGGTAGGATACAGTATATAAAGTGTCATTATTATGCAGCATGTGTGTGTGTGTGTGTGTGTGTGTGTGTGTGTGTGTGTGTGTGTGTGTGTGTGTGTGTGTGTGTGTGCGTGTGCGTGTGCGTGTGTATGTGTGTGTGGCTAGCATTGCACAGAGCTCTGGTTGCATCTAGCATCATGTCACATTTCTATCTGTTCATATTTCATGCTTGGTCTACATACCTTTCATGTCCGTATCGGACGTGAAAGCGTCGACAGCTCAAGTCTGCTTCTCTCTCATTTTTGATTCGTATTCAATGGATTTAAAGGGATGTCAGTGATATGTTTTTGTTAAAAAACATTTTTTTTTGTTAAAAAAATAAACCTCTATATTCTGAGAGTAATCGTTGCTATAAAGTGTTTGTTCAGTAACAGGGGTCTCTGCAACTCTTTAGTAGAACAGAAAAGACATGTTCAGGTCGGGATACCAATTGTTTTCCAATCAGGAGAGAGAACCCCACAAAGATCATTTATCAGCTTACATTTTATAGAGTTCCAGTTCCAGTGTTGTCAGCAATGTTTTAGTTTTTCTTTGTTTTAACACTTCCAATTTCATTTGATTATCCTCTATCCTGTTTGAGTTCTCTCTCCTGATTGGATGAAGTTGGTATCCCGACATGAAAATGTATTTTATGTTTACTAAAGAGTTGGAGAGAGACGACGAGACCCGTGTTATTGAAAAAACAATGATTACTATGAGAATATAGAGATAGTCAACACTTATTTTAACAAGAAAATATCACATACAGTACATCGCCTTTAATGGTGTTTTCAATGTAATGCATCATGTGACGCAGATTATCTTGAAAAGTGAGTCTTAAAGGCAAACCCAGTGCATTGTCCCCAGCATTAGTATGTGACGCGTTGGGAGGGACAATGTGTGTCTCCCTGTGTGTCCTTTGTGTCAGCAGTAGCTGGACGTCTCTAGACTGTATGGTATGAGAACTTCCTCCATGTGCTCTGCTGCTAGAATGTCTGTGACTTGTCATGAGATCAAAACACAACAAATAAATGGAAATGAAATGTAAGCACTTATCAGTGGTGGAAAAAGCACTTCTTTTTTTTTTTACACAAGTAAAAGTATCAATACCGCAATTGTTACAAAGGTGACGACATCGATATCCGGTACCACGCCCGTATATGGACACAACGCCAGCGTGACGTCATCCTACGATCGGCCACCAGACCCCTCGTTGCCTCAAGTCCTCTACGTAGAGACCGAGGTGGAACGAGGCACGGGACCAGGAGGCCCAATCCAGAACGATTCAGAATCGAGGTCAGGTAACAGAATCAAGAGACGTGAACTCGATTGTTACCCTCGGCTTTGTTACCATGGTGTTCTGTGTCGTCGTGACTGCACATTACAGTCACAGACACAGGTTCTTCCTAAGCCATCTATAGGCCAACCTCCCTACAGCTACGCCGGGATCACCAACTGCATAGCACACCTATCTTCATCGCACAATTGATAAGAGTTACAAGTAAAAGTCCAGAATTCCAGAAGTATTGGTATCAAATATACTTAAAGTACCAAAAGAAGAAAGTACTCATTATGCAGAATGTCCCATTTCACAAGTTTTAAAATCTATAGACATCTTGTGAAAATAGCAGATCTACAAGCACACAATGCGTTGCATCGCGACGCATTGTGAGCTTGTAGATCGTCTATTTTCAAATGGCCAAAATGTATAGGCTGGAGTGGCTAATATATGTTTTGTAATAATACTCAAAATCTACAAAGTAACTATAGTAACTAAAGTTTTCAAATGATTGTAGTGGGGTAAAAGTATAATATTTTTTCTGAGATATAGTGGAGTAAAAGTAAAAGTACAGAAGATTGGAAATACTCCAATAAAGTAAGAAATACCTCAAAATTGTACTTAAGTACAGTACTTGAGTCAATGTAATTAGTTACTTTACACCACTGTGCACTGTCCACTGTGTGTGTGCGTGCGTGCGTGCGTGTGTGTGTGTGTGTGTGTGTGTGTGTGTGTGTGTGTGTGTGTGTGTGTGTGTGTGTGTGTGTGTGTGTGTGTGTGTGTGCAGGGTTTGATTTGTAAGTCCCTTATAATTTCTCATACAACACATAAAGAAAATAGTCAATCGACAAGCATCATGTTGTGATTTGAGGTTGTAGATCAGCTTGTCACTAGTTTAAAATATTTTTTTTAACACTTGGATATATTTTATCACACAATAAATAAGGACAAAGTTTGTCAAATTTGTCCAAAATAAAAGCTGCCAAACAGCCCAGGACCTGGTGGTGGAACCGAGTCAAAAGAAATTGAATGCCTCAACAATTCCAAGTGCTTGTCAGGGTGGGGGGTCCCCAGTTCAAATATGAATATTTTGGGGGGTCCCCAGTTCAAATATGAATATTTTGGGGGGTCCCCAGTTCAAATATGAATATTTTGGGGGTCCCCAGTTCAAATATGAATATTTTGGGGGGTCGTGGCCTGAAAAGGTTGAGAATCACTGGTCTAGGAGATCCACTCCTTGTGCAGATCAAGGGCTAAACAATGACATACACTTTATAAATGATGTAGAATTTGAACTAAAATGATAACTGAAGGCATGTATGGTTACTACTAGTATAATATCATGACTATAAAAATACTATAATTATGTAATTAATATTACAACTAGCACTTGTGTTTTTACTGTAGCAAACATGATAGCAGCAGGAAGAGGAGAGCTGTGGTTTTAACATTCTGTTTCCTGTGTTGATAAAAAGTGTACCTGAAGCATTAATGACCACAAACTGATGTTCAGATTCATCATTTGTGTCAATAAACATCAAACATTGCTAATAAATTATTAATGACTCTTATAAACACATGTTTCATGTTTTGTTTTTACTCATGTGTACTATCTCACAATCTCAATAATGTTATGGCCAATGAATTGATCAAGGGTACATCTACAGCAGTGGTTAAGGGAGATGGAGAAAACTTTCCATTCACTTTCCCCGCCCAGAATTTACCACAGATGACAGATATAGCCCTGTTAGCACTGCAGGTTTACACCAACACGCCGTGGTAAAGAGTCTGGGTATCACACGCCAAAAATCTACGTGCGTTGAATGGTTCGACATGAGGACAAATATCGGACAAAGTAAGATAACACTTTCAAACATATTTCTGAGTATAGTACATATTGTAATCACTTAATGCATAATAATGTGTGCATTATTCAGCATTATACTTGTACTAATTAACTTATTTTCTGTCATTCCTCAAGATGTCTGACAAGCCGGTCAGAAAAAAGAGAGTGAGGTATGATGGAGAAATCAGGGAGGAGCGGCAGGAGGAGAAAGAAGAGGAGGGGGAGAGTGCTGTATACATCAATGAAAGAGCCTCACAAGATCCGGCTAGAACACACCAAGGTACACATTAACACACACATTCACAAAGTCACAATTACATGTAAGATGAAGACATGTTCAGTTACACTGTTGGGTCAAAATGAAATAAACATAACAATAGAGTCTGCACATTGGATCCTACTCTCACGATTGTATAAATCCACAGACACATATAAATAGCCTATACCTACTAGGCCAGGATTTTTATGTGGCCAAATCGATTCTGGACATCGGCTTGGCAGTAAGGAGTAGGACACGCACGCACGCACGCGCACACACACACACACACACACACACACACACACACACACACACACACACACACACACACACACACACACACACACACACACACACACACACACACAGAGATAAGGTGGAAAGGCAGCATGGTAGCCTTATGGAATAGATTAATAAAAATGCCAGAGAACAGAGTTGAAGGGAACATATTCAACTGGGATGTATCTATAAAAGGTGCACGGGCACTAGAGCAGTGTTACCCAGCCTTTTTGGTGCCATGGCACACCTGGTATAGCCAAACGATCCCAGGGCACACCTAGATATACGGTGTGCGTGTGCGTGTGCGTGTGCGTGTGCGTGTGCGCGCGAGCAAACACACTTCAAGAGTTTCATTGGCCGTGTTTCCCAAAGATATCCCGCCTAGGGAGTTACGTGCGTTCCGTACAAAGGCTCCATTAAGAAGGCTGATTAAGTTAAGGATGTTTCCCAAAAGCGCACGCAAGCGCCTCTCTCCACACTGGCTACGCAGTACCTTAAGCATGCACGTACAGTAAGGTCAGAGCTGTCCTATCAATCGATGCCAGACTAACCGATTGTTCCACAGAGTTTGGCTGTGTCAAGTGGGATTGTAGGCTACTCGGCCCATCAATAAAATAATGCTGAAAAAATGAACACGCTTTAGGCGCTGTTGGTAACTGTGACTTCACAATACCCTTGATTTAATTTTTAAACTCTATGACTTCCTCTGTCTATATCAATGTGGGCTATAGTATGAGATAGACGGTGGTGTACTCTGGATGTTTTAACTAATGGAGCGCAACGTCAGGCGTGCGTGCACACGCTCGCGCATACACGTGCACGATCGACAATTCAAATAACCTATTTAATATGTAGGCCTATTTATTAACCCACAATCGAATTCTATTTAATTTACTTTTGGAAGTTTAAGTATATTTAATTTACTTACGTAGTGGGGACCAGTGTTGGGCATAACGGCGTTTAAATAAACAACGTTACCTAACACCGTTATTTTTTTTGTAACGGGTAATCAATTGATTACAATTTCCATCGTTACAACGCCCTTACTGAAAATGAAATGTGCTCTGTTACTATGTCAAGCGTCCCCAAGCTTTCTGTTCCCAGTACACACACACACACACTGTCAGGCCGGCTGACAGTGTGTGTGTGTGTGTGTGTGTGTGTGTGTGTGTGTGTGTGTGTGTGTGTGTGTGTGTGTGTGTGTGTGTGTGTGTGTGTGTGTGTGTGTGTGTGTGTGTGTGTGTGTGTGTGTGTGTGTGTGTGTGTGTGTGTGCCACTACGGGCTGGGGCTGCTGCTCCTTCTGCTGCAAACATGACACGGTTAGAAAAAAAATACCAAGGATACGACAGTGATGTTTTTTACTTTTTGCTGTTACGCAACCAGGAAGTAACACGGACTCGACGCTGTTTAAGCAGTGACTGACATGCGACATGACATGACATCACTGACGAATCCTTGGTATTGGTATCTTCATGGGTAACAAACTAACTTTAACAACCAGTAGATTACAGTAGGTGCAATAAACATTATTTGAAGTGCAATACATATATTGAAGTTGAAGTTTATTTCTCCCTCATGGCAAAGGTTATTATGTGTAAGTAGTAAGTACCTGTCTATGCTGTTCTACTCTATGCACCTGGCTTGTGAAACCTGCTCCCCAAAACAATCCAAATTCTTTGACATATTATAACTTTTGTACGCAAATAGTTTCTTTTCCTAGTATTTTACAATAGAGTAATTCAGTTACTAACTCAGTTACGTTTTTGGAGAAGTAACTAGTAACTATAACTAATTACTTTTTTAAAGTAACGCGCCCAACACTGATGGGGACACTGACTGTAAGTGTTTTCATATTAACCTTGCAGACGTCACCTCACCTGTAATTTAATTCATGAATCTATGATCCAAATGTATTTGGACTGCTTCAGGACTTCTGACAGCTATGTGACCTACAGTATTAGCAGGTCACACAATGACCATATGAATCCACACTTCTCATTCTCTCGTTCATAATGTTATGTCCCTTCAACTTGCTGTGTGTGTGTGTGTGTGTGTGTGTGTGTGTGTGTGTGTGTGTGTGTAAACATGGTGAGTGCAACAGCTGTTGTCACTGTGTGTGGGGAGTGGGTACTTTCATCATAACGTTTGAACATAAAAACATTGGAATTAAACAAACATGTTTAGCTCAGCATCATCTATCTAACTCTAGTTAACTTGGCATAATGCTTAATATTTTATTAAGATGATCGGCTCATCCGAGAGAGGAATTTTTCTAATCGTCGGATTCATGTTGCGCTGGTGTTGCGCCTCTATGTGCCCAAAAGAACAGATTTATAAGCTGTCGACACGCCATGACGCAGTACGTTGATAGCTTGTATGTCTGTTTTTTGGGGTAGGCGTCGCACGTCATGCGTCTTAAGCTATGTATCTGGGTTATATATATATATATATATATTGTCACCGGGCAGATTACGAAGATGCGTTCGTCCCGTATAGGCTCTCTGTCTTAAGAGGTCCTACTCCTACAAAATGAGTTCCCCAAACTCATCCGTAGAAATGTACTTAAGCCTACTGTATGTCATAAGATATTTACTCCAGCTTGTTGACAGGCGATTTCTTAAGGCCACACCCTTTTTCAATAATAGGCATTAAATGTAAACAAGCCTTTAATCGATCAATGCCCATCATTTCCTTAATGATTTATCAAAATGTCTAAATCCAGGGTGTTGTTTCTTGAATATCAACTAAACCCTTTTAATTGATACCCAAATTGAGGTTAGAGGTAACCCATGAAATCCTTTTATATGCACAAAACCTATTTTTACTCTTTGAAGGAGATAAACCAATTATGGGAATTATCCCAACAGTGTGTAAAATAACTCTACGAAACTTCTCTTTAAATGCATTAAATGTAAAATGTATTATAGGACTGCACTTACAGCTTTAGCAGAAATTCAGGTAAAAACAAGTAAAATTGGATACAATGTTCAATGAAGCTGTTACAAATTAATCCATTTGTAACAGGGGGCGGCCATAGCTGAGTGGTTAGTGGTTAGTGAGCCCGCCTAGTGAGCCAGAGGCCCTGGTTGCCCCAGGTTCGATTCCAGGCCATCCCAGCATATGAGTCGATGAAATGAAATTTGTCCCTGAGCAAGACTCTTAACCCCTAATTGCTCACAGGTTCTCATTGGAAACAAGACCGCAAGGACTTTCATGAACGACCTGTTAAAAGGAATTATCCTTATAATCACATTCATGAAATATTAAAGTTCTATCCAAATAGATCTCAAATACATTACCCTCCTGTGATGTGATAAAACAAGACATCATTAAAATATCACCTTCTGGTAGTGCCTTCCAATAATCCATAATCCCTCTTTCTACCTGTTGTCTATTTTAAAGCAGAGCGAGGTATAAGGCGTACAATCTTTCCCTCGCCTGATTACAACCTAATAATAGGCTAAAAGGAGTGAGACCCCTTAAAAGACCCATCATCAAAATTGGGAGCTCTTTTAGTCTAATACACGCACTACGTTTTTGGCAGATTTTTCTAACCTATATCTATTATTAAGTATCTAATGGCCATATCCTGCTCAAGTCAGAGACTAATTCCCCAACTCGGGTGATATGGTAAGATTACTCTAACAGACCCCAGGTATCTAACTACCGCGCGCCAAGAGATCTCAACCTCTTGCTCTATGAACAGCGTTTATAAAGGCCCATCTCTGGCCCATCCTACCCCCCCCCCCCCCACGCTCTCCTGACCATATCCCGTTATTACCCCATGGTAAGCCTGACTGTGCTCGATGCACCATGACCCTTGTGACCTCTATGTCTGGGCCATATCACCTCTTCCCTATTCTTTCACACACTATGTTACCATATGCAGCCTCAGTAGCTATTACCCCATACTAGTCGTGACCTTTACTCTAGTTTATCATTATTTTCCTATGTATATCCTATTTATCTGAGTTGACCTATCATCAACTAACTAACCCAAATAAACTATTGGTTGCTACATACTAATACATAAGTCTTCAACACTTTAACCCACTATCGCCTAATCAGTGCATTACAATGATTAAGTCTCTTTAACCTGGATGTAATTAATACAATCTTTAAGCACATAATAAGCATTACCACACTTTATAATGCTTCTGTTCTTCCATCCCTTTTTAGTTTATTCACCTCTTACTGTCTTTAAGTATTTTTATTCTTCTAGAGAGTCGAGTAAAAAATAGTAGAGTATTTCTACTCTTTCTTCTCAAAGTCACACCTTCTATGGTTTTTGGCTCCTCGCCCAGCTTTTGTGGTTCCCTGTCCTCCACAAGAAGTTCCTCTTTTCTAGCTGTTTCTCTTACAGCTAACCTCTTTCGTCATTCTCACACACACACTGTCGTGGCCCTGTCTTTTCTCACATCTCAATTTTAACCCCTTGCATTCCAGCATGAAACAGACAAAGACTTTAAGTACCTTCCTAATACTCAGTTCATCAAATGAACGCAGTTTAAGCACAAGAGCATCAGTACAAACGAATATATGAAACAATATGGTGGAGGAGGAAGGCTCTGATCTTCCTCATCGCCAACTGTAAGGACTGTCCGGTTAAGGTTAAGACTGTATGGAATGTCTTAACCTACAACCAGCCCTAACCTACCCCCCTACCCCCACCCCCTTTCTCTTTCTTCTCTTGTACATATTTTTCACTCTTCATACCAGTAACCTGTAAGCTGATTGTATGACATTCTGTATAGTAGTGTGTATATCTGTCTGTCTCTTATATGTCATTACATTACATTACATTACAGTCATTTAGCAGACGCTTTTATCCAAAGCGACTTACAATAAGTGCAATCAACAAAGGTAGGGAACGAAAGCTACTAATCACCAGAGGTTATAAGTGCATTTTCTGCAATAACAAGCAACCAAGAGCATACCTAGCGCTAAGGTAAAAGTGCAATATATCAGCTACCTATTTCCTTAAACAGATGAGACAAAGTAGTCAAATGAGCAGGAGCTAAAAACAAATAATTGTATTGACTAAACAAGATCCAATAAACAATTCAACAATAAAACAAGCATTCGTACAACTAGTTAACAACAAGTAGGCCAGGCAAAGAGGAAGGGTAGTGTTTCCTGAAGAGGTGGGTTTTCAGCCTGCGGCGAAAGATGGGCAGTGACTCTGCTGTCCTGACATCAGTGGGAAGTTCATTCCACCACTGTGGGGCCAGAACAGAAAAAAGTCGTGACCGTGTCGATCGACCAGAAGGACCGTTGAGTGGCGGGGGAGTCAGTCGCCCCTTGGTGGCCGACCGGAGTGGTCGGGAAGGGTTGTGGGCATTGACCAATACCCGGAGGTAAGAGGGAGCTGTTCCTTTCGCTGCCCTATAGGCTAGCACCAGGGTTTTAAACTGAATGCGAGCCGCTACGGGGAGCCAGTGCAGGGAACGGAGAAGGATAGTTGTGTGAGAGAACTTGGGGCGGTTGAACACCAGACGAGCCGCAGCTTTCTGAACAAGCTCCAGGGGTCTGATGGCAGATGCCGGAGCGCCAGCCAGGAGGGAGTTGCAGTAGTCCAGGCGGGAGATGACAAGAGCCTGGATGAGCACCTGGGCTGCCTTCTCCGTGAGGAAGGGCCGAATTCTCCTGATGTTGTAGAGGAGGAATCTGCAGGACCGTGTCACTGATGCGATGTTAGCCGAGAACGACAGTTGATCGTCCAGGGTCACACCCAGATTCTTCGCAGTCCGAGTTGACGTCACCACAGCGTTCTCAATGGTGATGGCCATGTCTCGGTGAGGACAGCCCTTCCCCGGGATGAACATCAGCTCGGTCTTGTCCAGGTTGAGCTTCAGGTGGTTCGTCGACATCCACTCCGAGATGTCAGCCAGACAAGCAGCAATGCGTGCCTCCACGTGTGTGTCAGAGGGGGGGAATGAGAGGATCAGCTGGGTGTCATCGGCATAGCAGTGGTAGGAAAAGCCATGGGAGCGGATGACAGCACCAAGAGATGTAGTGTAGAGAGAGAAGAGAAGAGGACCCAGAACCGAGCCTTGGGGAACCCCAGTAGTGAGCCTGTGTGGTTCTGACACAGACCCTCCCAGCTTCACCTGGTAGGAGCGACCCGTCAGGTAGGATGCAAACAGGGAGAGTGCAGAGCCTGAGACACCCATCCCCTCGAGGGTGGAGAGGAGGATCTGATGGTTCACTGTGTCGAACGCTGCAGACAGGTCCAGGAGTATCAGGACAGAGGAGAGAGAGTTCGCTCTAGCGGCATGGAGTGACTCCGCCACTGCCAGGAGGGCAGTCTCTGTCGAGTGACCCACTTTGAACCCAGACTGGTTGGAGTCCAGGAGGTTGTTCTGGTGGAGATACGAGGACAGTTGTTTGAACACAGCACGTTCGAGAGTTTTAGATAGGAAGGATAGAAGGGAAACCGGCCTGTAGTTCTTGACTTCAGAGGGGTCAAGTGTCGGTTTCTTGAGGAGGGGGGTGACTCTGGCAGTCTTGAAAGTAGAGGGAAAGTAACCAGATGTCAGAGAGGTGTTAATAAGGTGGGTTAAGAAGGGAATAAGTTCAGGTGCAGTGGACTGCAGCAGAGGGGATGGGACAGGGTCCAGAGAGCATGAGGTGGGGCGGCTAGAGGTAACAAGGAGAAGGACCTTGTTAGGAGAAAGGGGAGAAAAGTGGGATAGAGAGGTGGAGGGGGGGGAGAGAGGAGTAGATGAAGCTAGAGAGGGGAGGGTGGAAGAGGGACGGGTGTGGGTAGTGCGCAGGGCACCAGCCGGGGGAGGAGGGAATGAGGATCGGATATCGTTCACCTTCTTGTCAAAGAAGTTGGCGAAATCGTCAGGGACGAGGGACGAGGAGGGAGGAGGGGAGGGGGGTTGCAGGAGAGAGGAGAAAGTTTCAAAGAGTTTTTTAGGGTTAGAAGCAGAAGCCTGAATTTTAGTGCAGAAGAAAGCAGCTTTAGCAGCTGATAGAGAGGAGGAAAAGGTAGAAAGGAGAGATTGGAAGGTAAGAAGGTCCTCCGGGAGGTTGCCATTTCTCCATTTACGCTCAGCTGCTCTTAGGCTCCGTCTCTCAGTACGCACTGAGTCCGACAACCAGGGTGCAGGTGGAGTTTGGCGTGCAGGCCTGGTGGTGAGGGGACAGAGATGGTCCAGGGAAGAGGATAGAGTAGAGAAAAGAAGATCAGTGGCAGTATCGGGGGATAGTAGAGCAAAGGATTCGGGGGCAGGGAGAGCAGAGAGGACAGAGGAGGAAAGATCAGAGGAGGATAGTGAGCGAAGGTTGCGACGTGAGGAAATCATGTGGGTAGGGAGGGGCTGTGGGGGGGGGGGAGGAGAGAGAGAGAGAGTAAGACATGAGGTAGTGATCAGAGAGTTTCTTACCCTTTTCACTGGGAGGAGGAGTGACGGACAGGTTAGCAGTAGAGCAGCCTCTGGTGAAGATCAGGTCCAGTTGGTTGCCCTTCTCGTGGGTAGGGGGAGATGGGGAAAGGACTAGGTCGAAGGCGGCGAGAAACGACAGTAGTGGGTCTAGCTGCTTCTCGGTCGGGAGGTTGAAGTCACCCAGAAGGATGATTCCAGAGCCGTCGACCGGGAAGTGAGAGACTAGATGGTCGAGTTCCTCCAGGAAGTCATCATGATTTGTGTGCGTGGGGATCTCATCTTAAACAAGCTCAGTGCTTAATGAGTCTCCCAGTTTAGTAGACCTTGTGTTGTGAATTTGTACTTCCAAGTACTGTATTTCCACCGGCTTTGAATGCTATCAATGCATTGAATGGGAGATTATCACGTTTTATTAGACCATTGAATGGTGATGAGTAGGCAATACACGGACCTACCCACGATTTGTCAGACCATTCATTGGGTGTAATCAGGACCTACTGACCTACTTTGGAGGCGGGGCAGTCCCCACAACAATATTTACGATTCTGTGCCTATCGGTACATAACTCCAACGGCGCTGAGTAGGCTCAGGCGAGCGTCGCACCGCTTAGGACGGCAACTCGGTCGCTTTAGCTCCCTCGGTGGCCCGTCGCGGGGCTCCAGCTCGCCTGAGACTGCGCGCCTCCGTCATGGTCCGAAACCAAAACAACCAAAACCAAAACCGAAACCAAACTATTTAAGTCATCTCCGTTGGTAGGTCAGTATGTCTTGATGACACCCAATGAATGGTCTGATAAATCGCGGGTAGGTAAGTAGGTCGCCTACTTCGCCCATTCAATGGTCTAATAAAAGGTGATAATGTCCCATTCAATGCATTGATAGCATCCGAATCAGGTGGTATTTCTCATGTCTTACTAAATAAAGTCAATCAATCAATCAATAATAATAATAAACTAATCAATCAATCAATCCGGTGATGATGGAGGGGTAGGCCAATTCCCTCATTCTGGAGTGGTAGGTACGTAGACCAGGGTATGACGCATCCTAGCGATAATGCCTGGTGAAAAACCATATCAGCTGTGTGTGTGTGTGTGTGTGTGTGTGTGTGTGTGTGTGTGTGTGTGTGTGTGTGTGTGTGTGTGTGTGTGTGTGTGTGTGTGTGTGTGTGTGTGTGTGTGTGTGTGGTGCGTGTGCGTGCATGTGTGGTGTGTGTGCGTGTGTTTAGGGCCTTTCTTTTAATGTGACCCATTTTAGTCTAGCCTAGCTGGATCCTATGTAATTATTTTTGTTGTCTCCGCCAGGAGACTATGTTTTCACTTTCCGCCCCCCCCCCCTCGGCCAAGCTAACATTGGTCAAGCCTCACGTGACACGTGACAATACGTTGAAAGAGTGTGCTCTGATTGGCTAGTGAGACACATGACGTATAGTGGCCGGGCCTATAAATAGATGTGTCACTTTGAAAGAGTCTTGGTCTCTTTCAAAGTGAGGTAAGACAGGAGTAATCACGAAATGGCTGAGAAATGGCGGAGTAACACTTAAGACAGGATTAATCAAGTAACACTTAAGACAGGATTAATCAAGTAACACTTAAGACAGGATTAATCAGGAACAGTACTGGCGGAGACCTGTGCTCCGAGGAGCACATTTTCTAGTTTCCTATGTTGTTTATGCCATGCTATAGCTCATAGCTGAGCTTGTAGATCTGCTATTTTTGAAAAATTGTGAAATATTTGTGCAAATCTTTGACTATATATACGTATATATATATATGTTAAGTCAAATCTTTGCTTCTGGAGGTAGAGAGAGAGGTAGAGAGAGAGAGAGAGAGGTTCAAATAGACCTCTATCTTGACTCACAGCAACACGCAAGACAGTAACAACACGGCCAACAGTGCCCCCCACTGGTACATGTTTATCACTGCAGAGTACAGTCTTGTCACTGACATCACTGAGGGCAGCAAACACACACACACACACACACACACACACACACACACACACACACTCAGAGAGAGAGAGAGAGAGAGAGAGAGAGAGAGACTGTCAGGTTTTGCTAATTCAATTTCAAGTCTCATTTAAACAAAAATAGCAGATCTACAAACTCACAATGCGTGAACATGATACGTGAGCTTTCTTTTTTAAAACAAGAGAGAGAGAGAGAGAGAGAGAGAGAGAGAGAGAGAGAGAGAGAGAGATAGAGAGAGAGAGTATTGTAGCACATCAGAGGGGGGATTCGACCACCCAAGAAGGATTTGTAAGTATTCCAGTGAATACTAAATCTTAGTATTTATTGGTGTTCTATTATAGTGAAGTTAGAAAATGCTGCATAGTATATATACTTTTGCATTTCTGATTCTTAGTTCTTGTCATTTTCAGGGCCGGCGCATGTGCTGGGCCAACTGGACAATACCCCAAAGCGCCAAGTCACTAGGGCTGCCAAAGGACGCTCTGCCACAGGTGATTGTTTTGATCCATTATTGTGCTTTATTGTGTATGTGTGCGTGCGTGCGTGCGTGCTTTCGTGTAGGTGTGTAGGTGTGTGTGTGTGTGTGTGTGTGTGTGTGCGTGCGTGCGTGCGTGCGTGCGTGTGTGCGTGCGTGCATGTGTGTTTCTAATCAAGCAGGGGGAGGAATAGAGTTACTATTTGTAGTCAATATGACTTTTTAAGCCTCTCATCCTTGTATGATGTCTACAGGTTTGTATGCAGTGCCAGACCCAACACAGACAGTGATTTATACAAAAAGGAGACCGAGAGATGGAGAAAGAGGAGAGAGTGGTGACACTGACAACATCTATGAGAGCCTGGACGATGTCAGAAACCGTGACGTCTCTGGACCACAGGAGGACACGAGGGACAACACAGCAGGAAGACACACTCAGGGTGAGTTTGACATTGACATACATTGGCAATATGTCTAAAGAAGGTTAGCCCTGGCTGAGAAGTGACAGGCATTATGATGAATAAGACAGCCCAACAGAATATATATATAACTAGAAAATGTGCTCCTCGGAGCACAAGTCTCCGCCAGCAGAACCGTGCTATCAACTGTCATCAACTGTGATCAGTTTGTACTGGAATGTACTGTTCTTGATTAACCCTGTCTAAGCTATTTATATTACATATTGTGATGACACCAGTGTGTCTACATAATGTATTGCTCCACCATTTCTCAGCCATTTCGTGATTATTCCTGTCTTACCTCACTTTGAAAGAGACCAAGACTCTTTCAAAGTGACACATCTATTTAAAGGCCGCTATACGTCATGCGTCTCACTAGCCAATCCGAGCACACTCTTTCAACGTATTGTCACGTGTCATGTGAGGCCTGACCAATGTTAGCTTGGCCGAGGGGGGGGGGACGGAAAGTGAAAACATAGTCTCCTGGCGGAGACAATTATGTAGAAGTATACTGTTACTGTTAAAGCTAATAGAACTAGATGTTTCAATCCCTATGGTAGGGTCAGAGTGGAGTGGTGAATAGGGATTTCATTGAGGTCATCAGGTGGGCACCCTACTTCATCAACGTTTCATTGATGTTAGCCCACAACGTCTCCAGAGGGCTCAGCGGGGTGTCTGGCGTCCCAGGTACACCCCTCTCCGTTCCATACTCTCCATATCCCCCACTGGACTCTGCATGGCAGGGGTGTCCTTCTCCCTGAGTCAGGCATAAGCCTGACTGCATACCAATGGTCTATATCTTGCTGCCCAGTTGTTGTCCTTCCTTTTTATCCACAGCCAGTTGCTGCTTTTTTCCGCAGTATTTGACACAGACTTGATTGCCTGTTGGAGGGAGCGACCCCTCACCCCCATCTTCTTCAACAGACTTGTCGTAGATGTTGCAACATAGCCTCTAGTTCCCACTTCTACTGGAAATATGAGGGTCTTCCAGCCGTTCTGGGAAGCTTCTGCTGCCAGGTCAGAATATTTGTTTTTTTCCCTCTCATACGCTTCTTCAACCCCTTCTTCCCATGGTACTGTCAGCTCCACGACATATGCCAGTTTTGCTGCTTTACACCACAGGACCATGTCTGGCCGGAGTGTTGTAGTCACTCTTTCTGGGGGAAAAACAAGCTTTTTGTCGAAGTCCACTTCCATTGTCCAATCTCGAGCAGACTGCAGAATGCTTGCATCCTTTGATGTTGTATGGTGCTCTTGAGGTTGGCCTGCTGGTACGAATGGTGTGAAGTGGACCTTTCCTGATGATCTTTGTGGGAGAGCATTTATTGTGGTTCGCCTCTGTTCCAATGTTGATGCCAGCTCTCTGAGTACTTGGTTATGTTGCCAAGTATAGCGGCCTTGGGCAAGACTCTTTGGGCACCCTGATAGAATGTGCCTTAGGGTTGCAGGTGCTTGACATGGGGAACAGGCGGGATCTTCTCCGCTTCAAGTTTTGAGGTGAGGGTAGCAGGTCATACGTGGCTCTGGTGACAAAACTCAGCCGGGCTCCCTCCATCTCCCAAATGTCACGCCAGCTGAGTTTTCTCTTCTCCAGACTCTCCCAGTTAGTCCATCGGCCCTGCTTAGCCATTGAGACGGCTTTGGCGTGTCGTTCTGCCTCCTCCTGTCTTCTGACTTCCTCTACCACAAGCCGTCTCTTTTGCACAGGTGTTGCTTCTTTCCACCGAGGAGCATTTGGGATGAGTCCGAGACCTGCTCTCCCATGTTGGACTTGGCCAACCATATCCCTGAAGTGAAGAGCAGACTTTGCATTCTGAACAGCTTCTGCAGGAGTCCACTTCCTTCCCGTTGCCACCCGGGGGGCTGCTGTTCGATTGATGGCATCCTCAGATTCAGTAAGGGTCATGACCAACCTTGCTTTGGTGCATTTGAATTCCTCCACGAGACCGGCAATGGGTAATTCCAATTTGCCGTTCCCGTACAGTCCAATGGAACTCAAGCACCGTGGAATTCCGAACCACTGTTTCAGTTGTGTACTGATCACCCTCTCCAACTTTTCCACTTTAGTGATGTGGATTTCATACACAGTTAAAGGCCACATGATTCTTGGGAGTATGCCAAACTGAAAACACCACAACTTGAGTTTTCCTGGCAACAAGGCCTTATTGATGCGATCCATGTACATGATGGTCCTTGTTGAGATGTTCAAACTGCTCGGTGTCCTTGAGCTTTGCATCGTACCATCTTCCCAAGCTTTTTACTGGCATTTCTGAAACAGTTGGTACAGGTGTTCCGCCCACATGAAATCTGTGATCTTTGAGTTGACCTTTTACAATGGAAATGCTTTTGCACTTGCTCGGCTTTAACTTCATCCTCGCCCATGTGATGTTTTGATGAGGTTTCTCCAGAAGTCGCTTGGTGCAGGGGACAGTTGTTGTTAGTGTTGTTATATCATCCATATTGGCTCGTATTGGTGGTAATCTCTGACCACACTGTAGTCGTCTTCCTCCTACCACCCATTTCGAGGCTCTGATAATGATCTCCATTGCCATCGCAAAGGCCAGCGGAGAGATGGTGCACCCCGCCATGATACCTACTTCCAGAGGCTGCCACTCTGTAGTAACGCCTGATGTTGTGATGCAAAAACTGCAGGTCCTGGAAGTAGTGTTTCACTAGATTTGTTATTGTTGCAGGCACTTCGAAGAATTCAAAGGCAGTACATAATAGAGAATAAGGAACTGATTCATAGGCATTGGCCAGGTCGAGAAACAAGACATGCAGGTCTTTTCCTTCCTTTTTAGCAGTCTGGATTTGATGCCATATGACGCTGTTATGCTCCAGGCATCCAGAAAAGCCTGCTATGCCAGCCTTTTGGATTGATGTGTCAATGAACTGGTTTTGTTTCAGATACTTTGTCAGTCGTTGTGCCAACACACTGAAAAAGATCTTGCCTTCTATGTTCAGAAGGTTTATTTGGCGGAACTGTTCGATGGTGGACAAATTATTTTCCCTTTCGGTATGATTTGCTTGTCCCATGCAACCCTCATGTTTTTCCAAAGGATTTTCAGAACATCTGGAGCGTTCTTATAGACACTATGCGGACCTGACCTGGGCCTGGTGCAGATGCCGATCTTGCCTTTTTCACTGCCTGCATCACCTCACTCAGCTTGGGAGGGCTGATATCAAACTGATGTTGGGGGGGTGATATTGGAGGGATGTCAGCAGGGACAACTATCGGTTCATCTTTTTTCTCATCAGTGTACATGGATCTCAGATGTGCTTCAATCTCCTCTTTTGATGTTTTAAGAGATCCATTCTTCTCTTTTGTGAATATGCCTTTCACAAATTTAAAGGGATCTTTGTAGAAGTCTGTTCTAGCCTTTTCCTTCTTTTTCCGACGAGTTTTGAAAGCCTCTGTTTTAAATCCTCTTGAAGGAGTCGAGGCCTTCTCTTTCTTCAGCTGTTGCCTTTTTTCACAACTTCCTTAGCCCTCATCTTTCTTTTATAAGTTGGTGGATTTCTTGAAGTCGACGGGATTTGGGAGTAGGAATTGTGTCTTTCTTTCTGACTTGTTCCTTCGCTCCAAATTTCTCCTCTCCGCAGCTGTAGATTAGGTCACCCATCTTCTTCCAATTTCTTTTCTGCGGATCCTTTGATCTGACTTAGGATCAGACTTAAATCTGTGTCGATACTTTCCCACTCCTTGCTGTTAGACTTAGGCCATTTCACTAATGGCTTACGTCCTTGCATGTTCTCAACTTTGCGATGTGCTGGGTTGTGTCTGGGACTGATGGTTCTGCCTAACGCTTCTTCTTCCTCCTCCTCCTCCTCCTCCCGTAGGGTGCTGATGCTCTGCGGACTATGGGTTTGTTTCTGCCGCTGAGTTTCATCCGACTGATTTAACCTTCTTGACATAATCCGGTCAATGTGGGGCCCTGGGTTGGCGCTTTTCAGGCATTTCATCCGTCCTTGACGTATCTTAAGACCATGGGTTAATGTTACTTTAGTCCATCCACAAACGCAAGTCTGACGAACACGTCCAACTGCTGGTTTCTCAAGAGTATTGCCACTTACTTCATTCGTTGTCGTGTCCGTACATTGGGTTCGTTACCGGAAGGTCAGCCAGTGAGTCTTCTTGCGCCCCATACACGTACACACATACATACATGTATGGATATGATGTGTCCATTTGCAAACATATGGACCCCAAAGTTTTTTTTAAATTTATATTAATGAACTAATTCTACAGTTTAACAGTTTTACATTTCAAGGACCTCAATTAGGCCAATGACCTGCATTTGATAAGATATTTTTTTTCTTATCTCTGGGACCCCAATCTAAATCCTCAGTGTTAATTTAACTCTAAGATTGTACAAATGGAACCAAATGGACCCTTATAGGTCTGTAACTGAGAGTGTACACATTTCATTTCATTTCATTTCATTTATTTTGTTTCGCACATGGTAATGTATTACAGTACATATAGTTCATTTCATAGGATATTAATTCATTAAATCCAATACATCCATGAGCGAAAAGGAACAGGCAGAAGAATAAATTCTTATTGATGCCTGACCCCATGCAGTTTTAAAAAAAAGATATACTTGATGATCGGTGCATTACAACCAGTACTTGCACTAAATGCAAGTTTAAACAAAACAAGCAAAACAAACAAAAAAAGCAAAACAAGCAACAAAATTGAGCAACAAATGATTAATTAAACGTATTTAGTAAACAACTCCAATCCTTTCTTATTTTTCTTCTCCATACTGTCTAATAATAAAGTTTTTATACAATTTTTTAAATTGATAAATATTTGTACAACCTTTTAAGTCATTGTGGAGAGAATTCCACATTCTGACTCCTATGACTGAAGGACACATCTGCCTCTGAGTGGTCCGTGCAAACTGATGTTTAAAGTCAAATTTCCTCCTACTGTCCCCACTTTCTGAACAACATTCAAACAGCTTTTGCAAATTAACTGGCAACGTTTTGATTTTTGCCCTAAACATGATTAATAAAGTCTGTAACTTCACTATCTCTTCAAGTTTCAATACTCTTGAATGTGTAAATAGTCTGTTTGTGTGTTCTCTATAATTGACATTATGCATGATTCGTACTGCTCTCTTCTGAAGTATGTATAAAGTAGGGATGTCCGATTTTATCGGCCTCCCGATATTATCGGCCGATATTAGCATAAAAATTGATATCGGGAAAATATCGGTATCGGTTTTTGAAAAAAAAAAATTTTTTTTTTTTTTTTTTTTTTTTTTTTTTTGCTTTATAAATAAGTTACAGGAGTTCTTACTGTATATGGTGTGTGTGATATGAAATTTGAGCTTACCCTAATCACAATAATCCCCGCATATATCGGTATCGGTTGATATCGGTATCGGTAATTAAGAGTTGGACAATATCGGTATATCGGTTATCGGTAAAAAAGCCAATATCGGACAACCCTAGTATAAAGGTTTTATGGTAGTCACATAAGTATTTCCCCATACTTCAGCACAATAACTAAGGTATGGCAAAACAAGTGAGCAATACAGTATTCTCATTGCCTCATAATCTAACACATGTCTTACCTTATTTAAAACAAAAATGCTCTTTGAAATCTTTTTTCTAACATGTGCTATGTGGGGTTTCCATGATAGTTTGTCGTCCATTAATACACCCAAAAATCTAAATTCTGGTACTCTTTCAATGGTCACTCCATCTATAGTTATTTTCACCTCATCATCCTTATCCCGATTACCAAAAATCATAAACTTAGTTTTTTCCAAATTTAACGATAACTTATTTTCATCAAACCACTTTTTTAGTTTAGTCATTTCATATACAATTCTTTCCGTTAACTCTTTCAAATCATAACCTGAACAATGAAAATTTGTGTCATCTGCAAACAATACAAACTGTAATAATTTTGACACGTCACAAATGTCATTAATGTACAAATTAAATAGTTTTGGACCTAAAACAGAACCTTGGGGGACTCCACATTTAATATTCATACATTCAGATGAGTTACCAGCACATTGCACATACTGTTGTCTATTATCTAAATAGCTTCTCATCCAGTCTAGCACTATTCCTCTCACACCATATGTATGTAGCTTAGAAATCAAAATAGAATGATCCAAGGTATCAAAAGCCTTCTTCAAGTCGATAAAAACCCCTATTGTATATTTATTTGTATGTGTTGCTGTTGTTATATCTTCAATTATGTTCATTAGAGCAGTTGCTGTTGACCTATTTTGCCTAAAGCCGTATTGGTTTTCATTCAACAATTGATGCTTTTCAATGAAACTATCACATTTTTGTGCAAAGAGTTTTTCAAGCACTTTGGAAAATTGTGAAAGCAATGACACTGGCCTGTAGTTATTGAAGCTGTATTTATCTCCTGTTTTGAAAAGTGGAATAACTTTTGCAACCTTCATTCTATCTAGAAAAATACCTGTATGAAAAGAGAGATTAAAAATATAACAGAGGGGTTTGATTATACAATCAATAGTCTTTTTCACTATAACCATGTCTAACCCATCACAATCAGTGGATGTCTTGTTTTTAGACTTTGTAACAATAGATAATATTTCTTTTTCACTAACATTTCCCATGAACATTGACTGCAGCACTTTGCTGTCTCCTCTCCATCCACCTTGCATCGGTTCATCATGTCTTTCAATTAAATCTGCCAGCTTTGGTCCAATATTTACAAAAAAAGAGTTAAATTCGTTTGCCACCTCATTCACATCTTTTATTATTTTATTATTATTAATGAAATGGCTAGGTAGATTTGTGGATGCAGATTTATTACCCATTACTTTATTTAAAATTTTCCAGGTGCCTTTGATGTTATTTATATTTTCGTCCAACAATTTATTATAATATTCTTTCTTGGCTTGTCTCAAAATTAATACCAACTTATTCTTATACATTTTATATTTAGTCTCAGCAATCTTTGTTCTATATTTTATAAAATCTCTGTATAATTTGTTTTTTTTCTTACATGCATTCTCTAGGCCCTTTGTTATCCAAGGTTTTCTATTGCTATTTATTTTTTGACGATATAATACTAATGGACAGTGTTTTTCATACAACGCCAAATAGATATTTAAAAAAGCCTGATATGCAGCATTTACTTCATTCACATATACCCCATTCCAGTCTTCATTCAATAGATCATCCCTGAACCTGTCTATTTCATCATCCTTTCTTATTCTAATATATCTGTCCACATTTTCCTCCTTCTTTCTCTTCATTTGACAGTCAAACGTTATAAAAATAGGTAAATGGTCACTTATATCATTTATCACTAGTCCACTTATTGTGTTGTTCTCCAAGCTGTTAGTAAAAATATGATCAATTAATGTAGCAGAGGTTTCAGTAATTCTACTGGGCTTAGTGATCAACGGGTATAGCCCTCTTCCATACAATAACTCCAGAAACTCTGTTGATGCCTTATGACTGGATGTTTTTAAAAGGTCTATATTACAGTCACCACAGAGAAAAAATGTTTTGTTTTCATTTACCTTACTCAATATATCTTCTAATGTGTCTGTAAATGTTTCTATCATTGACCCAGGTTTCCTATATATACAAGTGACAATTATATTTCTCCTTCTTTCCATTTCAATTTCCACCGTTACACACTCCATTAAGTCATCAATTGCCACTGTCATATGTTCAACTAGTTTGCATTTCAAATCACTATGCACGAAAAGTGCCACACCTCCTGCCTTCTTATTTGATCTATTTATGTGATGTAAATCATACCCATCAATGTGGAAATCATGACCTCTTTCCTCATTTATCCAAGTCTCTGATAAGGCTATCAACTTGAATTTGCCTTTAAGAGTATTCAGAAAATCATTAATCAATGTAAAGTTTTTATAAAGGCTTCTGCAGTTGAAATGAATTAACGAAAATGTGTTACATAAATCAACATTGTTCTTGACTTGTTCCTCAGTATAATAATCACATGTTGTATTGATAGTATTAAACACATGACTTTCTGGATCGACATTTGATTCAAAATCGTGCAGTCTACAGTCCGAATCCTCCTCTACTGAGAATAAGTGTTCTTCAATTGTCTCTGTCATTTTTAAATTTTAATGTCCGACTGTTTTGTTCCATATACGCGTGATACACTGTATACATAAAACGTCCGCTCATACCTTTTCAGTGCCTTTCTTACAGACCCAGGCTTACTCCCTGAGCAGGCCGTTCGCCAATCCGCTGCCAAACGGTGACGCACACCTACTGCTCCGGTTTCCACACCGGCTGGAGAGTTTACCCTGGTGCCTTTCCAATGTACCCACACATACCGAACAGAATCAGCGACTCGGACCGCATGTCCCAGGCTAAATGTAGCCAATGTAGCCATCCCCACCTCCAAGCTGATGTATTCCATGCTGTCGTCCGTCACGGTCAATGTCATTATCATCTGTAGTTGTCCAAGTCCTTGAGGTCCTTGATCATTACGACCTTGGCCTCCTCTCCGTTGAGCTTAATCATTACTTTACAATTCCTCGTCCACGTTGCTTGAATCTTTTTTTCTTTCCTTAGGATACGAGCATGTCTGGCAATGTCCGCGTTCTTTTTCGTGAGATGCTCATTCAGGTACACGTCGCTCCCCTTCAGTTTCTTGGCCTGCCTCAGTAGCTCAATCTTGTGTTTCCTATTCACAAATCTCACCACTATAGCAGGCTTTGAACTGCTGTTCTTTCTAGGGAGGGTGTGACAAGCAGCGATGTTTTCGCTTTGAAGAGACATTTCCTTGCTCACAAAGAACGCTATGACTTGCCGCTCGAGCGTTTGTAGTTCCTCCGTGGGGGGCTCTTCACCGGCCTCAACGTTACCACCCGTTACTGCTGCTCTCGCATAGCTCCGATGTGTAGTTTCCAGGCCGGTTACGATCAAATCCTCCATTCTGGTGTACTGTTCCAAGTCGTCCACTCTTCTTTCTAATAATTCGATTTTCTGATCTTTCTCTTTAACCAGATTTTTTAGCTCTTCGATTTGGTCCGTCAATTTCATTAACGTGCCTTGTTGTTTGACCACCTTCTCAATCTCTAACGACAATGAGTTTAGCGTGTCTTTGATCTCCTCCAGATCTTCTTCTACTTTCCTCATTTTTGCCGCTGCCATCTTCACTCCCTTTGTTCGCCTTTGTTTTATCTAGTCGTCTTCTAGATTTGCTGATAATAAGAGCGATGTCTAGCTCCTACCACTGACTACATTGTCATGTCAATAGGCCCATTTCTGTCTGTAACAATGAGAGTGTACAAATGGAACCAAATGGACCCGTGAGGGTCCATCTCATTTAATGTGTCCATTCTCAGACTGAGGATTTTACATGGGGTCCCAGAAATAATAATCATATAAAATGGTGATATATGGCCTAATGTATATCAAACTGGGGGTCCTTGAAATTAAAAAGGAATCACTGAATATTTATTAACATAAAAATACAATATCAATGTGAATTTAACTGTGCAAATGGACCGGGCTTGGTTTACGATATATTTTGTGATAAAATAATATATTGAATATAACATCTAAATGTAAATATTTCATTTCACAAGGCTAGAGGTGGAGAGAGATGATTGCTACAGTTAACTCAAAGACAAGTGAATATTGTGCAACTTTCCACAGCACTCTTCACAGACAGTGCAGACAGTTTGATTTCATACCTGGAGTCCAGCAATTTAATCCTCTTTCTCCGCTGTACTCAGGGTCAGGGATAGTGCTCCATTATAAAGGGTGAAACTGCTCTCGCTTTCCATAGACGAGTATTCAAAAGACGATGCAAGTGTTTGTTTTGATACAGCATAGCTGGCGTCATTGGATATTGTAGACACATTTTCATACTCTCGGACCTCTGACATTGTGTTAACAATCTCCTCACATTTGGAGGATAATATGAGTTCACTTTGACACTTGTTTCATGTCCATGGATCTGATCAACTGACTTCTCCTCCCCTCTCTCCACTGCTAGTTCGATATAAACACTGCTGCGTCTTCCATCTCATGCCTGATTTATGACTAGTCGTATGACTGTGTCGCGAGCAGAACACACCAGATCCCAAAGACTACAACGTGTTGCATCTGCACCACGTTGTAGGCTTGTAGATCAGGCTTCAGTAAGAAATGGGCATGTACTTTGACAAGCAAGTCAAAAACAGCAGTCTGTGACTGCAGCGTTTATTTCTGCTGTTTCTGTTTGATATAGAAACTGGTCTGTTGTCATGATTCCCGCTCTCGTCCGCTCCCGTTGACTTTTTATTCCCAATCACTGGATTAATACAAAGAAGAAAACAATGTCACCCTTAATTTAAACAGGCGACAACTACAACACAAATCTATCTGCGCTAGATAGATTTGTTCTGCGCGCCACATTCCGGGCACGTGTGCGGCCACGCACGTTACAGGAAACGTTGCTACCAGACCTCACCCCCAGGAGTCAGGACTCAGCTAATCCCAGCTCACTTTGCTCGGGAAAAAATGCAGTCTACTATGCTGCCACCAAAATGTGGAATGCCTTACCAAAAGCCATTAAAGATAATAACTAGAAAATGTGCTCCTCGGAGCACAGGTCTCCGCCAGTACTGTTCCTGATTAATCCTGTCTTACCTCACTTCAAAAGATATAAATGATCTTTTGAAGTGACACACCTATTTATAGAACTCTATTTCATCATGCTTCTCGCTAGCCAATCAAAGCACACCCTTTCAACATATTGTCACGTGTGGCTTGACCAATGTTAGCTTGGTGGACACACGGAAGGCCGAGAACGAAAACATAGTCTCCTGGCGGAGACAATAATGATAATAACTTTTTGTTTATTCCTTTTAATTGAACTTTGGACTGTACTACATGCACTGCTAACAAACTTGTTAATAAAGTATTCCATTTATCTATCAATCAATCAATCAATCAATCAATCAAAGTAAGTGTACTTTGTGTTTCAGGACGGCGCTCTGAAACCGTTGTTGCTGTGTGTCTGGGGATACTGTGTGTTATGAAGCTGGCTGTGATCATAGGTCTGACTGTGCACTGTGAGTATTGTCACAAAACTACCACAGCACTCACACAGGGATTATTTTCTTTTTACACACAAAACAAATAATAATATCATTGAATGTACTTCTTCTCAAAGCTAATTTCCTCACAGATGCTTGACTCTCGTTGTAATCAATGTCAATTAGTTGACATTATTTTGAGAGTGATGTCAAAGCACAACCAGGGCACACTGGTGACATCATTGCTGTGAGAGTCAGCATGGAGTTCAGTGTCGACTAAGTAGTGTACTCACTGTAGTTGTAGTATAACTGTAGTTATTAGCCGGGTATACACCAACTACAGTAGTAGTTTAGTTAGTTGTAGTGTTGTAGTTAGATAACCACACCTACATTGACAGTGTCAATGTAGGTGTGGTTTCCTGCGCAGGTGTGACAGTGCAGGAAAGCCAAGCAAAGGGTAATGGGGCTGCAATTACCCGGATGGTGAACAGATCACACCAGACTTATGCCTAACTACAATACTACAACTAACTAAACTACTAGTTGGTGTACAGAATATACAGGGCTAATTAGCATTTGGGACACAAAAGTATACTAACAGTTTGTAGACTATAGTTAGTACGCTACTTAGTCGACACTGAACCTCGTGCTGAGTCTCACAGCAATGATGTCACCAGTGTGCCCTGGTTATTCTATGACATCACTCTCTTATAAAAAATAATGTCAACTAATTGACATTCATTACAACATTGTAATGTAGATCAAAAGAGCTTGGACTCTGAATTACGACAGATAACTGTATTTTAGTCAAAAACAAATGTGCAAAAGTAGGTCCTAGGCATTATTCATGCCAAATGTGATGCTTGTATGATCACAAAGTGAACGATGTGTCACTAATCTGCTACACTAGGTAAGATATCATAGGAGATGTCTGACCATTACATCACTCACTGACTGTACTAAAAGTCTCTGTGTCCCTATAACTAAATAAACAAAACCTTGAAAATGGCTGGAACATATACACTGGGGAGTTTTGATTTGAAACAATGGATTCAGGAAGAAACTCTCAGTGACTCTGTAAAAGAAATGTAATGATTTGTTTCTGAACACATTATACATGTTAAAAACTAATGGCTGGAAACTTGTAAAAACTCTGTGAACTATGTAGTAATAAATGAGGAGTTATTGATCATGATTATTATTAGGGCCCGAGCACTGCAGAGTAGTGTGAAGCCCTATTGAAACTGCAATGATAATGAATCTGGAAAAAGAGGGCCTAAATGTACTCCAAAAGTTACGCAACTTTGCACACACATCACAAGTGCTGAAAAATTACATATTTTAATCATCTCAAAAAGGGGCGTGGCCTAATGGCTCAATAGCGCCCCCTACAAAATGTTGTGCTTGACGCCCCACAATACAGTTTCACCTACATGCATTCCAATTGGTACTCACCTCTTGGAGCCATGACCTAAATAAAACAGGAAGTCGGCCATTTTGAATTTATAGTGGCGTTTTTGTGCATTTCACGCCATTTTCATGGGTTGTACTTTAACAAACTCATCCTAGACGGAGGATGAGTTTCTGTTCCTATTGGCTGGCCTTTAAACAGCCATTGTCACGATGAGGTTCTGGAGGTGTAGGACTCAGGTGCAGAACGACAAGGCACAGGCAGAGAAGTAAGGATGCAAAGGGTGTTTATTAACAAAAACCCACACTGGGAAAATCACAATGACAAAATATAGCTGCAAGCAGCGATAATACGGGGCCAGGAGAGAGAAAGAGAAATGATAATTCCTTTAACAGGTCAGTTCATGAAAGTCCTTGCGGTCTTGTTTCCAATGAGGGCCTGTGAGCAGTTAGGGGTTAAGAGTCTTGCTTGTGTCGATGACAAATTTCATCGACACATTTGCTGACCTGGCCTGGAATCGTACCTGGGGCAACCAGAGCCTCTGGCTCCCTAGGCGGGCTCACTAACCACTCAGCTATGGCCGCCCTTGAGGGAGAGAGAGAGCGAGAGCGAGAGCGAGAGCGAGAGAGAGAGCGAGAGAGAGAGAGAGAGAGAGAGAGAGAGAGAGAGAGAGAGAGAGATGGAAACGGAATAGATTGAAGATAGAAACGGAATAGATTGAAGAGACAGAGAGAGAGACATGGAAACGGAATAGATTGAAGAGAAAGACATGGAAACGGAATAGATTGAAGAGAGAGAGAGAGAGAGCCATGGAAACGGAATAGATTGAGTCATGTTTTTTGCAATTCAAACTTAAATGAGTGTGCATCAAGTGAGGCTTGAACCAGCAACCTTGCGGTCGTGAGGCACTCTTAGGTAGCTGCAACACTACCTATAGTGCTATAGCTTTGTCCAGGCTGATGTTGTCTGTTGAGGATCACAAACTCTTGCCTTCTGTCATGACCCAAGCCCCTGTTTCACTAACACTAAGATCACTCGTTCACAAACCATTTACCAATTAAGAAATTGTACATCTCCTCAGAAGCAAAACTAGTGAAAGTAGCCGATCTACAAGCTCACAAACCATTAAAAGTTGTCAGATTGTACATCGGCTATTTTCACAATGAAGTATGTTATACATTGAAAAAACATACTCTCATTGCTATCTGAAAAGTTGTGAGATTGTAGATCAGCTGTATGTAAAAAACACAATTCAATTAAGTATTTCATATTATCTTTAACAATTGCAGATGTATTCATTGATAGTCATGTTGTGTGAAATGCAACTTAGATGAAGTCTGCACCAAGTGAGGCTTGAACTGGTGATCTTCAGGTTGTGGGGCACACATTTAAGCGAGAAGCCACCAACAGACAAGAACCTGTGAAAAAGGAGATCACACAGATGATACAGTTTCACGCAAATAGCTGAAAAATCCTGGGTTTAAGTGTTTTTCAAACTGCTCAAGATTGCGGACAACCTAAGGGCGGTGCTTACTGGTCAACGTGATAGATGTGTTCCTCATTAGTCAAGGCACATGTGTAACCAGGTCTAATGGCTGTCGGCCAAACGAGGCATGACTTTTGCCCGTTTAAAGTTTCAATTTTCAAAAAATTGCTATAGCGCCCCCGTTTGACCAATTGGAGTAAGATTGGTTTCAGTGATATTTGGAATGGAACATTTCTGCAAAGTTTCAAAGAATGGTAAGTCTGCATGTATGTGTTAGGGGCAGATGAATAATTGTCATAAAACTGCAATATTCATTGGCTCATTAAAGCTTCATTTTTTCACTTATGGAAAATATTTTGCAAACGTTTTTTGGCATAGGTCCAAAGTTCATGTGTAAAAAGTTTCGTGCAGATTACTCAAAAATCCCAGGAGGAGATAGGTTTTAACTGTTTTTCATATAATTCAAAATGGTGGGAGATCTAAAGGTCAGAGGTCAAAAGTCAGAGTGTGAAAGTTGTTCAGCATGAGGAGACGCATGTGTGCATCGAAGTTTCATGGCTGTAGGTGAAACAGGGCATGAGTTGTACCTGTTCAAAGTTGGCATTTTTCAATTGAGTGCTATAGCGCCATCTTTTGACGAAAGATTGTGAGAATTATTTCTTGACCGTTTTTCATGACCATCTATCATATGGCCGAGTTTCATAAAAAGCGACTGCACGGTTCAGCCAGAACTGCCAAAAGTGGCAGAAGAAACGGAATAATCTGAATAACAAAACGGGTCCATGCTGGAAGCCTGGCCCCGTAAATACTCAAGGACTTGGTACAACTAGGAATATACAGTATATATACAAGGACACAAGGTTTAAACCACATCACATACGACGACGAACAGGGGCATACATATAGACGAATCCACAGGCGTGCTGCCTGTAGCTGCCTGTAGGCGGCCATTGCTGCGGTGTCGCGTCCGCGGAGCGTTGACACCACAGCAATGGCTGCGCGCAGGGCAGCGTTCCGTGGATTTGTGTATAGACAAGGACTAACTAGACACAGGTGAACTCAACAGACAATCAACAATGGGATAGACTAGGGGACTAAGGGCGCGCTCCCACCAAAACATGGTCGGCTGCTGTTAAACGCAGGTTGTGCGCGGCCACAGTTTTTTTTGCAGGAATGGAAGTTTGCTCACCTCTGATCAAAGTTAGGAGCCCTTGCATGAAACTAGTTGTGACACTGCATTCCTTTAAATCCTGTCATACCCTTTATCCTTATCTAATCACTCATCATGGACGTAAAGGTACGTACATGATGGTTTTGACTCTCATCTTTCTGTTCCATTGTCCCATTGACATGCTTTACATCACTAAGGTCTTGCAAGACTTTCTCATCATGATAGAAGATGTCTCATCAAGATTACATTACATTACATTACAGTCATTTAGCAGACGCTTTTATCCAAAGCGACTTACAATAAGTGCATTCAACATAGGTAGGGAACGAAACTACTAATCACCAGAAGTCTTAAGTGCATTTCCTGCAAAAACAAGCAACCAAGAGTATACCTAGCGCTAAGGTAAAAGTGCTATATATCAGCTACCTACTTTCTTAAACAGATGAGACAAAATAGCAAAATCAAATGAGCAAGAGCTAATACAAAAAGTGTTAATACAAGCGAATACAACAAGATCCAATAAAACAGTACAACAATAAAACAAGAGTTCGTACAACTAGTTAACAACAAGTAAGCCAGAAAAAGAGGAGGGTAGTGTTTCCTGAAGAGGTGGGTTTTCAGCCTGCGGCGAAAGATGAGCAGTGACTCTGCTGTCCTGACTTCAGTGGAAAGTTCATTCCACCACTGTGGGGCCAGAACAGAAAAAAGTTGTGACCGTGTCAATCGACCAGAAGGATCGACCATAATGGTATCAAAACCTCTGAAAAGCAAGCAATCTCTATTATAACCATATGACACACACCTAAATGGCCCTTTGCTCATGTAATGTTGCGATGGAAGCACTAACTGTAATCTCTCTCTCTCTCTCTCTCTCTCTCTCTCTCTCTCTCTCTCTCTCTCTCTCTCTCTCTCTCTCTCTCTCTCTCTCTCTCTCTCTCTCTCTCTCTCTCTCTCTCTCTCTCTCTCTCTCTCTCTCTCTCTCTCTCTCTCTCTCTCTCTCTCTCTCTCTCTCTCTCTCTCTCTCTCTCTCTCTCTCTCTCTCTCTCTCTCTCTCGGCTAGTAGTCTACAATAGGCCTACATGAACACTCCTCCATTAATGTAAACAATACAAATTGAACGCATATTTGCGTTGATTGTATCTTAACTGTCTGTAACAGTCTTTGTCTATTGTCACATTTTGGTCCTTTGCAGATAATTCAGCCATTAAGGAGTTAACCCTGGACAGAGACCAATGGAAGACCAGCTATGACAACATGACCCTGGACAGAGACCAATGGAAGACCAGCTTTGACAACGTGACCCTGGACAGAGACCAATGCCAGACCAGCTTTGACAACATGACCCTGGACAGAGAGCAATGGAAGACCAAATACCTGTGTGCAGGTAAAGCAGGTTTAGAGAGATTACAAACATTCTTAAGGAAAATGTATTAGTCTAGTATTATTGATATTTTAATTATTGTCAGGGAAATGTGAATGGCATTAATGCTGAGTTCACACTGGCAGCTACAAAGATACAGTCTACCATTAATTTTCAATGGAAGCCAGAGACATCTATCTATATATACAATTTGAATCCTGCGCCATGTCGGTTGTCTGTATGTATGTAGCCAGTGTGACGTCATATGACATCACGGTCGTGACATCACGATGAGACACGCCAGTGTGACGTAATCTCACGACAGCCAGTGTGACGTCATATGACATCACGGTCGTGACATCACGATGAGACACGCCAGTGTGACGTAATCTCACGACAGCATGACATCACATGCTACCTATAAATAGGTAGGATGCACCAGTTCGACGGCTTCCATCCTCAACACAACCCACGCTGACGACCCTTTACACAAATAAACTGCTAACTTCATCTCCTGCGATTTCAACTATCTTTTCACATTGTACACCACTGCACACTCCCCACAGGTCTGCCATACCAGGTCTGAGTAATCACAAAGTGGGTTTTGGTCATTGGAGAGGTGATGCACGTCACCTCTTTCTGAAGTGGGTACTTTCAAAGCCTGCCGTGGATTTAGGAGAGCACAAAACTCTCTCTCACACTGTGAGGTGCCTGTAAGGTGGCACTGCAAAGTGAACGACGCGTCACGCTAGACGTTCGGGCCGCGTAGCCATTTTTTATGGTGTTCCAGTTCCAATTTTGCCTGCTTGTTTCTTTGTGTCATCACTTCCAATTTCACTTGTTTAATCTATATCCTGATTGAGTTTTCTATCCTGATTGGATAACATTGGAAATTAAACTGAAACTGAAACGAAAATGTATTTTCTGTTTTATAAAGAGCTGGAGAGACAAGGAGACTCCTTTTACTGAACAAACACTCTATAGCAATGAGTACTATCAGAATATAGAGCTATTTAACACTTATTTTAACCAAAGAAAATCACTTACCCTACCTTTAATATATATGTTTTTTTAAAGCGAACATTTTTAACTCAAAGCTTCTGCGGAGACCCTGGAACAAAATATTTTGAGATGGGGGTCTGTGGCCAAATATGAATCTAAAAATGACAGTACGTTGCTATATCAGTGGTGCTCCAACTTTTCCACGTCAAGGGCACCCCCAGAAGCACAGATCGGAGTAAGAAAAAAATCACTTTAAAACATAATATACGTATATTCAAAGATTAAAAAAAAAAAGCAGATCTACAAGCTCACCGAGTGCCGCGCTATGAGCTTGTAGATCTGATTTTTTTAATAGCCAAAGTATGAAATAATGGTTAAAGTGGTTACACAGATACCTTCCCGGTTTTAATGGGTTAAGTCCTTTTTTAATACCTAAAAAAGAAAGAAAGAAAGAAAAGAAAAAGACCCTTGCTGCATCAAAAGTAATCAACAAACTATACTATTAAAACTGGTCAAACCTTGGCCAAATTCTCAAATAATATAAGAAAGGGGGGAAGGTTTTGTGTTGTGAGCTTGTAGATCGGCTATTTTTACATTTTTTATCTGTGAAACCGAGTCAACCTAAATGTAATGCCTCAACTACTATCCAAGTGCTTGTCAGGGTGGGGGGTCCCCTGTTCAAATATGATTATTTTTGGGGGGTCACGGCCTGAAAAGGTTAAGCACCACTGCTCTAGTTTCATATCCATTTGACATTTAATGTCAGAAAACGTGCATTTAGTAAAATATCTCCGCTTTCCCACGAGATTAAGACGGACTTCATTCTCTCCACTTCTTCCAGTGAGCTCATAATGGTATGGGGGCGGGGCACAATGTACAGGTGCTTTGATGTGGGTGTGGGGTAATTAATGACTAGAATGTAATATGTCATCCCCACACTTTACCAAACACTATCATTTTAAGATTTCTTTGGCTATTCAAGAATAGCAGATATACAAGCTCATAGGGCGGCACCAATGCTGCGCTATGAGCTTATATCTAACATTTTTGAAAAATCATGAACATTTTTCAAAATCTTTGAATATATATATTTTTAAAGCGAACATTTGTAACTCAAATCTTTGCTTCTGGGGGGGGTCCCTTGAACAAAACATTTTGAGATGGGGTTTCCGCGGCCAAATACATATAATTTTGGGGGTCCTTGACATGAAAAACTGATATTATAGCAACATACGTTTTTTCCAAAAAACTGTTACGATTTAAAAGACATTTGTAGAATCCCTAGAAGCAAAGATTTTAGTTACAAATGTTTCAAAATGTATAAGATTTGCCCACATTTTCACGATTTTCCAAAAATAGCTGATTTACAAGGTCATAGCGCGGCACTCGGATGCATACTCACAGATGCATTCCCGGTCTTAATGGATTAAAATGTACACATTCAGGAAATATTAGATTGTGAATATTTAGAGAAGACATATTCTTATTTATAATGACTTTATCAAAATCTAGAAATTGCCACAGACATGGACAAGTCTTATGACATGTTGGTGACTCCTGGTTGTGAAGCGTTGTGAGCTTGTAGGTCAGCTAGTTTCAGTGAAGAGATGTGGTGTAGAGGGAAAAGGGAGGGGTCCTAGTATAGTATAGAGCCCTGGGGGACCCCGGTCAATGAATTACATAGGGTTTAAGTGATAACTAATCAACATGTTAGAATTGATCATCAGTGCATTGAAAAGCCATCAGTAAAACTCCTGTTTGATGTTTAGTCAAGTCCTGTCCCAGTGGATGGAAGACGTTTGGATGCAGCTGTTATTACAAATCTACTGAAGCGAAAACCTGGGAGGAACATAGAGAACTATGTCTGAAGACACCAGGAGCAGATCTGGTGATCATTAACAATGAAGAGGAACAGGTTAGTGTGTGTGTGTGTGTGTGTGTGTGTGTGTGTGTGTGTGTGTGTGTGTGTGTGTGTGTGTGTGTGTGTGTGTGTGTGTGTGTGTGTGTGTGTGTGTGTGTATTACTATGCTTTCGAGGGCCAAATGTCTCCACATGTATAGTAAATAGTAAAATTGGAGGAATATACATTATGGGACTATTTTCATGATCCTCACAAAAGGAATGGTTGTTCTATGGTTTATAAATATAGTTTTTAGTTATAGGATTAAAACTAGGAAAAGCTTCAGGCTGGGGTTAGGGTTTTGTGAACCTGTGAACTCAATACCGCCCCCATCTGGTGGAGTCAGGTTAACACATTTAGGGGTTAAGGTTGGAGTTATGTCTGATTTATACTTAGTTGCACGTCTCTGTCACACGCCGAGAAAAGCAGATCTACAAGCTCACACCGTGTCACAGCGGGCCACGTTGTGAGCTTTTAGACAGCTTTTCTCTGCTTTCAGGTTATTAGGGTTCAGAATGGTTTTAAAATGGTAAAAATGGCATTCATAAAATCGGCAAGGTAAAATATTGATATCATCACTAGTAATACAAACGTGTGTGTGTGTGTGTGTGTGTGTGTGTGTGTGTGTGTGTGTGTGTGTGTGTGTGTGTGTGTGTGTGTGTGTGTGTGTGTGTGTGTGTGTGTGTGTGTCCAGGTGACACATAACTATGTGTTCACTATAATCACAGAATGACATCACATGCATGTGATGTAATTGTGTGATTATAGTGAAAACCTGAACGTATCAGAGAAAATTAATTATGTTTCAATCATGTACAAATGATCAGGAATTCATCAGAGGATTGACCACTGCGGGTCAGTATGTATCATACATTGGTCTGAAAAGAATTTCTGGTAATTGGATCTGGGTAGACGGAACTCCACTAACAACAACACAGTGAGACATTTTACATTTTGTTCTATTGTCGTTCTATCAAAGTCACTGTATGTGAGAGACTGAGTGGATGTGATTAATACACATCATGTTGTTTACTCTGCAGGTACTGGATCAGTGGACATCCTGTTAACAATGAAGACTGGAACTGTGCATTCTACTTGTACAGTATTGGAGGATGGGGGAATGGGCGTGGTAAAGGCGCCTACGGTATCTGTGAGAAGTGATGTTTCTCTTAACTTCATTGATGAAACAGCAGCTTAGTGTTCTGCTTTGTCAAGTTAAACAGTAAAACAGTAAAAAGAATCAAACATTTTATTGTACAGAAGTACAAACAGTTGTTGAGTTAATCAATTTAATTCATTATAAAAAAAATAGTCGATAATTTTATTTTTTAAATATGCTTCTAGATCATTCAAATAATTGAAAAGGTAATCAATAAGAACTTCATTGATGAAACTGCAGCTTAGTGTTCTGCTTTGTCAAGTTAAACAGTAGTAATTAGTACAAAAAAAACAACTCAAACATTTTATCGTACAGAAGTACAAACTTTTGTAATTACATTAAAGGAGTAGTTCACCCAAAAAAATACGTATTTTCTATCAATTCCACATCCCATGAAGCCTTGAATTCATGGAGGTTTTTAGTTTTTTGTTTCATTCCTAAGACAATAATGTGATGAGCGGTGGAGTCTCTACAAGTCTCCTACCAGAGAACTATTATGACTGACTGTCATAATGTTGTTCTTGTTCTCTCTGTGCTAATGTGTGAGATGTAAACCATTATTATGACTATTGACCAGTGGTGGAAAAAGTACTCACAATTTCTACTCAAGTAAAAGTATCAATACTGCAATGTAGAAATACTCTGTTACAAGTGAAAGTCCGTAATTCAAAATTTAATTAAGTAAAAGTACAAAAGTATTGGTATCAGAATGTATTTAAGGTGCAAAAGTAAAAGTACTCATTATGCAGAATGTCCCATTACACAAGTTTTCAAGTGTATAAAATGTACGAAAAATCTTTTGAAAATAGCAGATCTACAAGCTCACGATGCGACGCATTGTGAGCTTGTAGATCTGCTATTCAAATGGCCGAAATGTCTATAGGGCTGAAGTGATAAATGTATGTCTTGTAATAATAATCAAAATCTACAAAGTAACTAGTAACTAAAGTTTTCAAATAATTGTAGTGGAGTAGAAGTATAAAATTTGCCTCTGAGATGTAGTGGAGTAGAAGTAAAAGTACTGACAATTGGACATTTTCCAGTCAAAATTGAACTTAAGTAAAGTACTTGAGTAAATGTACTTAGTTACTTTACACCACTGCTATTGACTAAGTGTGGAGGATAAATGAACATGTTGCCAGCTGTGATTCATGTAGAATAATACACCATACTTCTTTTGTGATAAACTAGGATATCGTGGCTGTCGGGTGGAAACCTTGTATGTTCAAAACCACTAGTTTTCAGGAAATGTAAAAAAAGAGCCTGTGTTCCAATGATCAGTGTCTTTTTGGACCAATACTTCTTTTGGGCTCATTTTGATTTAGATTTATCTTAAGTTTATCTCCTTCCCATGAGATGAGAACCAGATAATATTAAGTGGTTAATGCATAATGTACATTTTACCTTCATAGAAATGTAGTGGAGTTAAAAGTACAATATTGTTCTTTGAGTTGTAGTGGAGTTAAAGTCACACAAAGTATCCAGAAATACCAATACTGATAAAAAAGTACAGTACTCAAGTAAATGTACTTAGTACTGTCAACCATTGATAATAACTACATTGGATCCATTAGAACACAGGTTTATTTTATTTTTCATTTCCATTTACAGTGATGACATGTCGAGTGATTTCACTTATTTTATGATGTGCTATACATATATATGTGACCTGTTTTGCCTTCTTTTCTTTTATTGATACAGTGTAAGTTTAATAATTGTTTATTTCTAATAGTTAGGCCTATATCAGACAGAATGGTCAGAAGACAGGGATTATATTTTCGCCCCTGTCTGTTTGTCTGTCTGTGAATAGTTAATCTCAGGCAATATTGGACCAATCAGCATGATTATTTTTTTCAGCCATGGTGGCGCTATAACACATCACTTCAAGTTTCAGCCTTTAACACTTGAACCATAGGTTGTACAATAATATTTAAAAAAACCTTGGATGATGACGCAACTTCACATATATGTATATACTCCCCATTTGCGCCTGACAAGATTTTCCACCATTTAGTGTTTCTTCAGACACACTTTTTGCTACTAAAGATGATCAGTATCAGTCCTATTTTTTGTATTCCATTCCGATTGGCTATGATTGGCACCGCTCACCATGGGCATTCACTGGGCTGGCACGCCTCATGGGGCACCTGCCTTGTTTTAATGTTTTCAGCAGGCGTGCCAACCTATTAGGAGTTGGGAGTGAGAACGGCACTTCCAGTGGGTAGGATTACCGGGCCATTGAAAAAACACACGCCTGGGGAGTGCCATCGCGTCAAAACGCTGCTTTGGCATTCTACACATTTTAAAATCTTGACCTGCTTAAAATAGTGGCATCATAGTTAATGTGGTTAAGTACGCTTTACTTTCTTTTATTCTAAAACATTTAGCTACATAATGCTATTTTTACTGTGTTTGGTATTTTGCCTTTATTATTTTATCTTATAATTACTGTTATTGTTGTCAAAGTTTTGAGGTTTTAAAGGTCAAGAACCACTTTGGTAAAGGTTTGGGTTGTGTAGTTACCTTGCCATGATGTAACTCCTAAGGTGGACAAGAAATCTAAAATAATTGCTCTATTGATTAGAAATTGATAATTCAAAATATGCTCCTCATTGACATACATTGTACGGTAAAACAGCTCTCAAAGTCACTCTTTTTGCACCTAAATGAACGCAAACAAAACTGGTTCAGACAATATAGAACATCACCAAACCCACTACTGTTTCTTTTTTTAATAGAAATGTCAACTTCCTGCTGATTTTACCATTTGAAGATCCGGATCTGGATCCGCGGATCCAGTCCGGGTTTTCTTCTTAATAAAAATGGCAAAATTAACAGGACGTGAACATTTGTATAAAAAAAAAAAACATCACTGGGTTTGGTGATGTTCTGTATTGTCTGAATCAACTTTGTTTGCATTTGTTTACATGCTAAAAGAGTGACTTTGAGAGCTGTTTTACTGTACAATGTAAGTGAATGAGGAGCATATTTTTAATTATCAATTTCTAATCAATGGAGCAATTATTTCTTGGAGTTACACCATGGCAAGGTAAATACACAACCCAAACCTCTACCAAAGTGGTCTTGCCCTTTAAGTAGAATAATTTCACTGCCTGTGATGTTGTCACTGCTGTAAGTACATGTGATATCAAACCTTTACTGTTACAGTGATTCATTAATTAATGTGTTGTATTGTAACCAGGTTTATTATCAACTTGTAAACTGGACAGTGGAAATATTTAATAAATCTTTACTTGACAACAGCATTGTTCTGTTGAATCTATGAATTGACTATGGCAGTGGTTCTCAGGGTCTCAGGGTCCCCAGCAAAATGTATTAACATAGCATCACAATCACTTTAACTTGAACCACTTTAACCCTATACACAATATTTGAAAATAGTATTTTAGAATATTTTGTGCCAGGGACCCCCATACAAGACTTGTGTTCTTTCATCAGATTATGTTCAAGATGTTGTGAAAATAGCTGATATACAACCAGAATGTGTCACATCGTGTATATTCAAATACCGATCACCTATTTTCAAACACCCTACAGTATATAAATGGTTAAAGTGGTTAAACTGATCTTGATGCTATTAACTAATAAAGTGTAAGACCCTTCAAAAATATTGTTACATTTTAGGCATTAAATATGCCATCCAGTAGCTCAATCTAGATTAATTTCAAATCCACTCCTACTACTATTATTACAATTACTAGACCATACCCGGTCGACGCATCCGTGGGGGGATATGCGCACATGATCTGGCAACTAGGGAGGCAGTTCGTCCCATAGCTGGGCAGGCCCGTAACCTTGGCGACAGTGTTTTACACATAAACGCTAATAAGAAGCTGAGATTTGATGAAATTGAAAAACGGGCTTCACAGTTAAGTTCAGATGGTAATGGTCAATGGCTGTGTGCAAAATCAGAGCAATTGCTCCAGCCACTGAGGAGAACCGGGTAGCTTCACATACTCACATACTCACCTACTCACCACTACAGACAGAGGTTACTAGAATTATAGTAGGATTATGTAATACTTTGTTCAATATTCAGTACTTTCCATAGTGACATTGAAGTATATTCATGTAGATTGTAGATCATGTGACGACGCCCCTCCCCTATTTGTTCTTTTTTTTTAGCAGAAAAAGTGCTCTAGAGTGTTTTTTTACCTGTTCTTAATAAAAGGCAGCTGGTGAAGTGAATATTTTGAGAGTGTCATCACCATTATCTCTTTTTATGACTGTTTATTATGCATGTCTGGGCTATAGTCACTATGCACTCCTGACTAGCCCCTGTTACCAGGTAACAGGAAAGGTGGGCACCAAAACATTCTGGGGACTATACTAGGAAATACTGGGCACCTTGAAAAAGTGGGCACTTTGGGGGGGGAGGAGTGGGCACTAAAGAAGAATGGGCACCAGGAAGACTGGGCAATGGGGAAACTATAGGAACTATAGTTAGAGTGGGCACTAGGGAAATATGGGCACACGGAAGACTGGGCACCAAAAGTACAATATAAGAGTTTGTTTGCCAAAATAGTACTGAGGTCGGACGTATAATATAACAGAGTTTCAAAAGTACAATATAAGAGTTTATCTACCAAAATACTGAATATAGTAGGCTACTGTTAAACATAGAAAAAAATGTCAAATTCCTGAACATTTTAAGTACGCCAAGAATTGTCAAGTAGCTGAACTGAATGTGAGTAGGCCTGTCGCCATTATTACATAATCCTCTAATCACAATTATTTGAGATAATCGCAATTATTTTTGCATAATCGTCATAATTGTTTCCATGTTGAACATTTTTCATATATTTTCAAAAAAAAAAAAAAAATAGCTAATCTACAAGCTTACTGTAAGCTTAGATCAGCTATTTCCACTCATTTCAATAGTTTAAAATGATTAATTATGTTAGTAATAATCTGCCCTGTGCAATTTGTGATTACGAAGCCTAAAGGAAAACAGAAATGCCGTTTGTATGCATAATTATGTTCCAATATTCAATGCTAAAAACACAATTAAATCGTTAATCGCAATTATTTGTATGACAATTAATCGTCACCTTCAATTTGTAATCGGAACAGCCCTAAATGTGAGGATATAAAAACATATCTAAACAGTAGACTACACTATGTAGATAAACTGAATCTGAGGATATAAAAACATATCTAAACAGTAGACTACACTATGTAGATAAACTGAATGTGAGGATATAAAAACATACTGTATCTAAACAGTAGACTACACTATGTAGATAAACTGAATGTGAGGATATAAAACATATCTAAACAGTAGACTACACTATGTAGATAAACTGAATGTGAGGATATAAAACATATCTAAACAGTAGACTACACTATGTAGATAAACTGTGAGCAGCAAGGTCAAGCAGCAAGGGGGTTTCTGGCACAAAATATTTTCAGATGGGGGTCTGCGGCCAAATGCATATTAATTTGGGGGTCGTTGACATGAAAAGGTTTGAAAACCACACCAAACTGCTCACAGCTGTGCCACCAGGTGCAAACAGTGTAAAACAGTGGTTCTCAAACATGTCCATGTCAAGGGGATATGGACCAAACTGATTGTATTTGGCCGCGGACCCCCATCTGAAAATGTTTTGTGCTAGGGTGCAACCGTCTTTGTCGGGCGTCTACGCAAATATAATTGGCCCGAGCGGGGAGGAGGGTGATATTGGTCATTGCACCTACTCCTACAGGCTGGGGCGGCCCTTCTGGGACAGAAGGCGGTGTTCCCGGTCTTAATGGGTTAACACAAACAGTCTCAGGTGAAGCCAGTCTCTCAATCAAGGCGGCACAGAGAGGGAAGGGGGTGAAGAGAACAAGGTGAAGACACACTGGGCAAAGGCAACATTACAACAGGGCAAAGAGGCTCTATGCACAGCAGCCATTTTGGAAATATATTGGGCCTCTTCCTTCCTTCACAGGTCTTACCAATGATACTAATGAAGGCTCTGTTCCATTCTGGTCAAACAGAGTCAGGGTGCTGATATTGAGCATGTAGGCTCACTGGAAACACTCTGCTACACCAGCGGGTCTCAAAGTGTGGTCCAGGTTCCCTCGAGGTCCGCTCTTAATTCCGTCATCCCATTATTCCGACCATTAGGGTAATAGCCTATAGGGTTAGTTGTAATGGGGCCAGTCGGAATAATGGGCCATCAGTCAGAATAATGACATGGCACTGGTACCCTCATGGTTGAGGGGGTTCAGAACGGCCCCTTACGGGTGTGTAACTCTGAGTTATGGGGGTCCTTGAAATTAAAACGTTTGAGAACCGCTGTGCTACACTAAATGAAACAGAGCCTTAATTAGTGTAATTGGTAAGACCTGTGGAGTAAGTAAGGAAGAGGCCCAATTTCTTTCCAATATGGCTGCTGTGCATAGGGCCTATAGGGCATAGCAGTGGTGTTCTGGTTCCATCAATCCAGACCCCATTCATTTTTTCCCATAGAGATTTCCCCAAAAAACGATATCAATTATTTTAAGCCTAGAATCAAGCCATCCAGGATCCTGGTGAATCCTGACCTTAAAACATTTGCTTCTGTGAAAAAATGAATATTTAATTATATGATAATATACTACATTTAATGAATACCCTTTCTCTTGCGGTTTTACTTTTTTGTTGTTGTTACATAATCTAATGTTTTATGGTCATGATTCACCAGGATCCTGGATGGCTTCCCGACAAATGTACACGCAAGATTTTGGGCGGCATCCTATCCTATCCTACTATCCTACCCTACAACAACTATAATTGAAATGACCTCCAAAAGTACATCCGGGGTTGCTCAGCACACGATCACTCCACTTGCCTCCAAACTTGCCACAGACTGTTGATCAGTGCTCTGGCTAATACTTAGGCTTCTTTCCGCGCCTTCAATGTACTTACTACATATTGTACATATTGTCTGGAGTTAATATAAAACTACATTTTAACATTTTAGCCACAGCAGCCTTCCTTCTGTTTAGCCGCAGCCGAAGCTAGGACCCCACCCTACTGCGCATCTCCATATATGGCCATATCAGTTGGATCACTGGCGCAACGTAGCTGTGATGTAGCTAATCGGACCTAGATGTGAGGGCCGCGAAGCGGCCCAAACCTCTAGTCTGTACAATAGGATCAGACGATACCACGGCCTCCACGTCTTTCTTTGGACGCCGAACCGAATGCGGCATCAATCACATCACTTGATTACGTCAGATGTCGTCACATACAAGCTTATGTAAAGTGTAACCTCGAGGCAAGCCCCATGATATCTCATCCGATTATTCCTGTTATTGATGCTTTAGTTAACCGCACCGTAATGGATACCAACCCGACCAGAGATCCCCCGTCACCAAAACCATTGTCCTGACCAGACAACACTGAAGTGTTCTCCGCCACCCAATAGATCTCGGGCGCATTCTTTCCTCCAGCCGTGCTGGTGGTAGTGTCTTACATCACTCTTTCTCTACAAACAAACTATGTCTGACGCCCAAGAATCCAAGACAGACCTCATAAAAAGGTTCCTACGGTCGTATGACTGGCCAGCTAAAGGAATTGTTTTCAGAGACATCTCTCCTCTCCTGAAGGAGCCTACAGCCCTGGCAGCAGTGATCGACCTGTTTGAGGAATACGTGAGACGGAACCACCAGCAGGTGGAACTGATCGCAGGTGTAGACGCGCGCGGCTTTGTGTTCGGGGCCGTGCTGGCCCAGAGGCTGGGCAAGGGGTTTGTGATGGTCAGGAAGAAAGGGAAGCTGCCTGGACTCACCGTGTCCGTGTCGTACACTCTGGAATACGGCGAGGCTGAACTGGAGGTCCAGGCAGACGCCGTGGATCATCCGGGACAGAAGGTCTTGATCGTCGATGACATTCTGGCCACTGGGGGGACCATGGCGGCTGCCTGTGAGTTGATGGGAAAGCAGCAGGCAGAGGTTATGGCCTGCTTGTTCGTCGTGGAACTCAAGGATCTGAATGGAGCACAGAAAATACCACATACAGTCTTCTCACTGATCCAGTGCTGATACCTTCTCAACAGATAATGCAATGTTTGGATGAATATCCACTAGAAAGTCCAAGCCAAAAGTCTGCTAGTTTCAAAACATATTGTCTCTGGTGATGAGCACATTGGCTGCTTTCATAGATCTCTGTTGATATATATGTATGAGAAATCTGAATCACACGTGTTTATCACATGACCAGAGTTATTTTTGTTTAGCTCAAAGACAGAATGCCTGACATCGTGAAGGTGGAAAATGTCAAACGAAGATGAATTTTGTATTGTTCATTTGAGTTCTTTAAGTTTCAGTCTGAACTAGAAAAGCACAGGTCTCCACCAGGTCAGGTAGGATATTGTGGGCCAGCAATGGCAATCGGGATTCGGTCTCTGTAGAAGTGATATATGCTGGTGGCGCTATAATAGGCCAATGTGAAAAGGGTGGTATGTCTTCCTCGGCCAAGTGGGAATGTGCGTGCAAAGTCAAAAACTGCAAAAATACGTTACAACGAGCCTAATCTCTCAAGAACAGATTCTGCTCTGCGTTTGAATCTGTCGGGGGGGTTGGTCATATCGCGTACGCACTGGCAATAGAAATATTGTTAGTGGGAATGAAAACATAGTCGCACCACCGGAAGTGAAAGGCTAGGCAGACCAAAACCCCGGTTTCCTTGCGAACGTGTGCTACGTCGACTTCCTCCCAGAGCCAAGTGAGATCATCACAAATCACACCCAGTGTGGTCATCACAACATGACTCACTTTAAAAAAGGGATAAATGACTTTTTTTATAGTCCATACTGCTATTCATAGGGCTGCACATGTGTCATGTGTTTCGCTAGCCAATCACAGTCCTGAATTTGCAAAGTCAGCCAATCACATTACAGTTAGTGGTGATGACACTAGCTGTAATGTGATTGGCTGATATGAAAAAAGTATCGATTTGCATTAACAATGGAAGGGTTAGGGGGTACACAAATCTTTCGGTCGGTGTCCAAAACTCACTTATAGGGGGCGGCTACACCGCCCCAAAAAACAGCAGAGGGCGCTGTTTTTCCTTTTCATTTGACGATGGGTTCCCAGATTGCAACGAGCCAATCAGGATGGACGCTGCGTTCCTGGGTTGAGGCATTTTCAGACAGATCCATGTTGATCGCGTGACTATTATATATAGATATGTTTACCGATTTGCGTCTGTCAGAGTAATATAAAAAAAAATCTGCAAAACATAGTCTCAACATAGTCTCGGCCATGCCTTCCGCCTGGCATAGACAACTATAATAACCATGCACAAAGATAAATAATTTGTACCGATTGGTGTGTTTCCGACAAAATCTTGAAGAAAATGCTAATTACAATCCTTTTTTTTTTGTTGCAAAAAAAATATGCCACTTGATACTGTCTTGTTGAAGAAACTGGGATGGAGTGTCTTCCTTGGCCTAGTCCACGCAAAGTTTGCTGACAGGGCCAGCGGTGGACACACACACACACACACACACACGTACACGCGCACGGTCATTGTCCATTAAGAATCCTGGAGGGAACAAAAACAATGGGCAGTCAAAAGATTGAGTTAATTAGTAGGGGATTTGGCATCATATAATTCTTTCTACGTTCGCAATAGCACGTCATAGATGGTATTGATGATCTGGCTGGCCTGTGGTGCATGTCAACAGAACCAGAGCTAGTACATCTACATCTAACTAATTGTCAGTCCTGGCTTCATCTAAGTTTCCGTTTTACATGAACCCTCTATTGGCGCTCCCGTGGCGCTGTATTTGTTTAGCTCTTTTACACAAAGTCTCTTCACCAGACATAGCCGATGTACAAGCTCACAACGGAACAAATGTTCCCCCAGATAGGGGGCTCTAGGCCCATGTTAGCCCAAAGTCTATTTCAACTCTACCTGTAAAGCAAGTAGAGTCCTCCATGTGAACTCCAAGGTTCACTCACCCCACCTCCCATTAAAAGCAATTAAGCATAAATCTAGACTGTCGTGCGGCAGCTATTTTTGGTAACATACTGGCAGGTGAGCTAGTAGGATACAATAGGGCAACACAGGAATGTGTTACACAGAAATGTACTAAATAAACAAGGGAACCAGGAGACCTGGTACTGCCAGACCCCTAGTGGTTGAAATCTGAATGGCCGGGCTTCGCATGACGTGTGTCCCTTCTATGACGAAAGGGGGACAGACCTTTTGGCTGGGGGGGGGGGGACAAAGTGACCATGCCCATGTATGGAGAAAACAGATACAGAGCCTCATGTAAGCCCGACCCCTTGGGTCTGGCAACAATACATACATGAAAACAAGTTCTCCTCTCAGTCTTACTCCTACCTCTTTTTACTCATCATTTCAGAAATGTTGGAACGGACCGTAAAATTGGTAGATCTCTCCAGCCTTCCTCTTTTCCTCCATGTCTCTAATGTTCTCATCATTCTTATTGATGAAGGCCTTGTTGTACATGTCCCTCTGGAGGCTGATCTCTTGTCTTTCTTCTCTTTTGTTCGTGTAAGAGGAGTAATCATTCACAAGTATTGGCGCATACACTGCGGCCGCGACAGCAACGTAGTACACTTTCAACGGGAACATTGTTAAAATAGGCTTCAGTGCTTCAGGCCTCAACTATAATAATATCTAAACTAGACTCAGCAGGGCCGACACGTTCATTTATATTTTAAAGTATACAATTCTGACGACATCACAATACAAAGTAATGTATATATTCTCAAATTATTGACTACACTGTTTCACGATGCCGGGTCCCCGGGACCTCTAAGGCATTGGTTCTCAAAGTGGGGTCCGGGGATCCCCAGGGGTCCTTGAGGGAGTTCCAGGGGGTCCCCAGCTAAATGATAGATAGTTAGGAACCAAATGGACCCTTATGGGTCTGTAACTCAGAGAGTGTACAAATTAATCCAAATGGACCCGCTAGGGTCCATTTGGATTCATTTGTACACTCTCAAGATTTAAATTAACATAGATTTTACAATATAAATTGGGGTCCCAGAGATAGAAATGCCATTAAATGGGGGTCCATATGCATATCAAACTGGGGGTCCTTGAGATTAAAATTCTTGAAAATCCCTGCTAGAGACGTAAAATTCTTCTCTTATGGGGGGCCTCGTCATATCTTTTCAAATAGGGGTCCGCCGGCTAATAAGTGTCATTTTCGGGGTGCTTGACATGAAAAAGTTTGAGAACTAAGGTTCCAAATTTGGGTATGACGTCACGTCACGTCAGTAACGGTTGTCAGGCGACTTGGGGTGCAGTACACCGAGGCCAGCTGTGATATCATTGGCCAAAGGCTGAATCAACTCTGGCTGACAATAGCCAATCACAGGGATCGGAGGCAGACGATGTCATCACCCTCTTCGTGATGCATGGTAGAATTGTGGTGTGTTAGTTTAACATACAGTCAGACAAGCTGTGGTTGATTATTGTGGTTTGGGGGTACAAAAGGTTTCAGTTAAATGAACGTGTCCAGAACCGGGCTATTCGATTCTTTTTGGGACTACATAAGTATGCGCCAATTGCAGCATTTAATGGAGATATGGGGTGGGACTCCTGTGAAATTAGATGGAAGGCCAGCATGGTGAGTCTCTGGAACAGGTTGCTGTGTCTGCCATCCAATAGGGTGGCTAGTCAAATTTTTTATTGGGATCTGTCCGGAGAAGGGGAATGGGCCTCTGAGATCTTCGAGGTATTGAGTGCATGTGGTCTGGAAGACCATTATCTCCAAAGACAAACTGTGAATATTGAGGAGTTTAAAAACAGAATCCGTGAAAAATACATACAAAGCTGGTCTGAAGAAATTTGGCAAAAGCCAAAATTAAGAACTTATTGTCTTGTAAAAAAAGATTTTAAATGTGAAAATTACGTTTTGTATAATTTGGCAAAAAGTCGGAGGTCACTTTGTGCGCAGATAAGGTGTGGCATTCTGCCTTTACATATTGAAACGGGAAGATATAGAGGCGTAGCTGAGGAGGATAGAATTTGTGAATATTGTTTTTTGAATGAGGTGGAGAATGAAATACATTTTATTTTATTTTATCCCTTGTATGATGACTTGAGAGATATATTGTTTAAAAAAGTCCACACCCCTGATCTAAACTTGATAGATTATGAGAATGGTGCCTTAATTGAATTTCTTTTTCTTCATATTTTTGCTTTTTCAGAATATCTTTATAAAGCGTGGGATAGAAGGAGAAGGGTGACTTATAATAGATGAATTCCTTTATAAATATGTATTCTATATGCAGGTATATATAAATGTATGTACTGTATGTGGTTTGTATCAAATCAGGCTGTATTATGAGTTGCTGGTTGGGTGTACACTGGAATGTCTGTAACTTTGTTTTGTTTTTTAGTTTAAAATTGATGTGTCTGATAATCCCATGAGGGATGGGTCAAGAAATTGTCCGGACACGGAAATAAAACATTCATTCATTCATACAGTCAGTTTCTCATCCATTTAAGTCCTATGTATTTGTACATCAAATAGCTGATCTACTGTATGAGCTAAACGTGTAACAATGCATAAAAATAGACGATCGACAAGTTGCGACGCGTTGTGAGCTTGTCGATCGGCTATTTTCTGCTTTTCCCACAATAACAGAAAATACGCTAGTAGAGCCCTGAGGGACTCCGCTCAACTATAGGGTGGGAGGGCGTTTGTGTAGACTACAGTAGTTTAGGTTTCTGCTGATGCAATTAAATCACTGACATCAACTTTACAAAAACATGCACAAACATTAAACAATGATGTTCAAAACTCTTCAACATGTGTTTTGAACAGGCAGTTACTATACTCACAGTTGAGTGAACAGACAACATAACAGTATTTTGTCTTGGGGACAGACTGAGTTTATTACGCATTTGTAACAATAACCACAATTGAACATCTTAAAACATATTGCCGTGTTCTACATTGCCATGACACTGAAATGTCTGACTTACTATGGCTTCTTAAATAATAAACGTTTACAACGTTAGCCTGTAAATGCGATCCAGCATACAGTATGTGTGCTTTTTTATTTTAAGTAATATGAAAGTGCCACAAGGAGCATACAGCTTCATATAAAGACAAACAAAAACATTTTAGTGCATAATAAAAAATTAGCCCTGTACCTGAAATGACAAAATAAACTACATCAACAATGTAGAACTTTTTAATGTACCAACAAATATTTCTATAATTATGTTCTGTGTATCTTTTTAAACAATAGTGTAGTAATTTAGTGCAATATGTACATATGTCAAAACATTCATTCTGGACTTTTCTTTCTAATTTCAAACAGCACATTCACTACATCTTTTCCTTCCAGCAGGAACACTGCACAGCTTATTTTCTAATCAAAGCTTTTAAGGATAAATGAGTTAACCACTTAAGCCCTATGCAACGAATAGCAAACATAGCAGATCTACAAGCTAGATCTGTTATTTCTGCTATTTACAAATTATTTCTTTATTTAAAAAAATAAATTGGGGGGAAAAAGAATAAACATTTTGCCCCAAAATAGGGACAACAGGGTTAATGTGGTTACTAGTTTTAAAATGTAAACATAAGTAGTTACTTAGTTGCTTCTTCCACAACGATGCTTCAACTTACAAGTCTGGATGTGGAGCGAGACGCTAGGCTAGACAAACTAAAGGTTTTAGTGAAAGGACTGCTCGCTCTCTTGGAGCCTGGGATCAATAATAAAGAATCCCCCCAAAGGAAATCAGCATGGACCCTCCTGGGAAGAAGGTTTTAAATTAAATTGTTTTATATTATAGGTGAATCAGTAAATTACAGCCACCCACGCTTCTTTTTTTTGTGCAATTCTAATGGAAACAAAAGGAGACAGCCTCCCTACTGAACTACACACTGTAGAGGATATCAACAACATTAAAGGCTGGGTTACAGGCTGTGGGTGAAATGTCCCTTTAGAATAGATCAACCTAAACATTTAAAGCTGAAATCGATAACTTTTTCCACTTAAAATTTTTTGACCAATCAGTATGATAGAGTATGTCACATGGTTGCAGTCTGTCTACCTGCTCTTCTATTGAAACATTTACATACAAAATTGTTGCAGTAGGGTAGGAACAAATTAGTTGGGTAGGACACCTACTGGCTGAAAAGAGGTGGTCGAAATGCACTCTGCCCAAAACGGGCGTTCCTTTATAGCTTGACAGTAGAAATGTTGGCACTTACAAAGGGGGGGACCCAGGTTTTAAACCCTGGGTAGGACATTCAAGGAGCACTGCAGCCATTTTCAACCATGTCTTCATAAAATTGGTCCTCACTAATGCTCATTACAAAAGGGCACCATGTCCATCTACTCACTCTGCGTCTGATTGGTGGGCTATGGTCAGTTCAGCCTTTCTCTTCGCTGGACAGTTAGCATTCTGAAATAGAAGCCATTGTACTTAAATTAATTAAAACACAATAATTCAATGTTTGAAATGACAACACCAGCCTACCGATGATCTCACTGGTAGGCAGGTTTCAGAACTGCCCACTAAGTAGAAATGTAGCCATTTTATAATGATAATTAATCAGGACCAATTATGTGAACATAGGCTGAAAATGGAAAACAATTCAAGTGTCTTGATGTTTAGTGGGACGGTCACTGTTAGATGCAGTTGAAAAGACTGAACATTACAACGCGTTGTAAATTATAGTACATTTCACTAGACTTTTCTTTCCGACATCATCTTCATCATCATCATCTCTCTGCTCCCCTCAACAACTTGACCGAACCTTTCTCAGAACAACGCCAGATACAGTAGAATGTGCGCAGGACGTGGTTTTACATGTGTTTAGAACACTGTACAGGCGAGACACACAGAGGACCACTGGACAACTAAAGAAGAATTGAAACATCAACATGAACAAGTTTAAGACGAAACTGAGAAAAACAAGACTTTGAGCAACAGGAAATAAGAGTAAAACCATAACAAATGGTCGGACCAGTGGTTTTCAATCAGTGGTTTTCAATTTCTTAAAATGGACCCCCCCATGACTCTGAGTGTGTGCAAATGGAACCAAATGGACCCGTAAGGGTCCATTTGGTTCCATTTGCACACTCTCAGAGTTACAGACCTGTAAGGGTCACATTTGGTTTCTAACTATCAATCATTTTGCTTGGGACCCGCTGGACCAGACTTGTAAGAGTCCGTTTGGAACCCTGAGGGTCCCTGGACCGCACTTTGAGAACCACTGCTCTATAGACACCTTTCAGCTACACACTGAAGACACATCTTAAGACCAGCTAAATTAAAACGAAGAAGCCCGAGACGTAGAGATGGAGAAAAAAAAGCAAAGGGATGCGTGTGTGAGGTCCACAATGTCATCAGTTTCCATCACTCCTTCTTCTCTCGTTCCGTTCCATCCATCGCTCAGCCACGCCCTCTCTCCATCTTCCCCTCTCCTCTCTTACCCTTCCAGCCTTCCTTCCCCGTCGCCGCCACCACCCCAAACTTCTGCATCACTTCTTCCTCGAATCCGTCCATCTCCTGCTCCAGGGCCGAATCCTCCTCCTCCTCCTCCCCTTTCTCCTCCTCCTCCTCCTCCTCCTCCACCATGTCCTCCAGGATGTCCGCCACGTCCTCGGTGAAGTCCCGGAAGCTCATCAGGTTGTGGGCGAAGACGCCGTCCGGGAAGAACTCGGACGCCAGCTTCCGGAGCTCCTCCGTCCTGGAGGCCTCCACGCCCGCCGCCTCCGCCTTGGCCAGGTAGACCTGCAGGGATAAGGGGAGGTGACGGCCATGACAGTTTAGCAGTGGTGGGAAGTAACTAAGTACATGTACTCGACTACTGTACTTTTTTTGTACTATTTTCATGCCTCATCTACAATGCTCAAAATGCCTCATCTACAATGCCGATCTACAACACTCTGATTGGTCAGACCCGACTCCATACCTGACTTTGTCCGTGTTCACCGTCAACGCTCTGATTGGTCAGACCCGTCAACGCTCTGATTGGTCAGACCCGTCAACGCTCTGATTGGTCAGACCCGTCAACAAAGTGATTGGTCAAGCTTCACGTGACACATGGCTATAAACACATTATAAACACATATCGATGACAAAGTGTATCAAAGGCGCCGCTGGACGACCCGTGCTCAGGGAAACCGAGGCCTTCAGCCTTTCACGACTATGTTTTCATTCCCACTAACAATATTTCTCCACGGAACACTAACACAATTTCTTCCAAAGAACATGGATGGTTTTGGTTATAAGCCCACTTGTTTCTATGATGAAAGAGCAATTTAAAATGTTACTAACTTTCCGTGGTTTTGTCGGCTTCGAGGACGCTATTGTTAAATGACTTTCGGTTTGTTTCCAGTGGGGAACGAGCGGCACACACGTAAATCCCGCCCACTACATTTGATTAGGTAAAGCGCGGCCTGCTTCCTGATCTGATGGCACGCCCACTTGTAGCCAATGTGCACGGGTCGGGTTGTCAACACGGCTACCGAATCTAGTAGAATCTGTTCTTGAGAGATCACTGGGCTAGTGGATAAGATATTTGGCTTCAGTGTCCCTTTCCCGGCAGAGGAGACCCAGGTTTGAACCCCAGGTCCGTCGGTTATACCTATACCTGCAGGACGGCCTGGAACTGGTCCTTGTCGACGGGCTGCAGCAGGCCCTGGGCCTGGGCACAGGTCTCCTGGGAGTCACAGCGGAGCTGTGGAGGGCTGACATTCCTCTGCAGCTTGTGTCTCTGGTGGAGCCAGTAGCCAGGATGCTCCATGGAGGGCCGGGACTGCCTGCTACTGCCTCCTGGTGGAGGAGGGGGGAAGAAGCACCACAAACCACTAATGTTAAAGGAAAACTTCACCAATTTTCAACCTATCTTCATATAATTGGTCCTCACTAATACTCTTGATAAAATGGTACAATTTTTTTCTACTCTGTGTCTCAGAGGAGGGCTGTGGACAGTTCAGAAACATGTCACCAGTGACATCATCAATGGGGAATCCAAGCTAATAGAAACTGCAGGCTTTCTATTCCTGGAAAGTTGCTATGCAATAAAAGAAGCCATTGTTCTCGTGTTAATAAAAATCTAAATAAGAAATGTGAAATCTTGTTGGGAAAAGAAATCATGCCTAACGATGATGTCACTGGTAGACGGGTTTCTGGACTGTCCACAGCCCTCCTATGAGACACAGACCAAGTAGAAAAAAATGGTACCATTTTATCATGAGTATTAGTGAGGACCAATTATATGAAGATACTGTAGGTTGAAAATCGGTGAAGTTTCCCTTTAATTCCCTTTATTTAGATAGCATGTTGTTTAGACCACCGTTTCCCAAGCAAATCACAACTCAAATCACACAAGTATATATACACTAGTGAAAATAGCAGATCTGCAAGCTCACAGCACGGCGCGAAGCGATGCGTTGTGAGCTTGTAGATCTGCTATTTTCACTAGTTTGGGTTTGGGGCAAACTTCCAAGTTCTTTTTTGGGGTCTTGAGCTCAAAGGTTTTGGAAACCACTGGTTGAGACAGATGCTAGGTTCATTGAATTCCTGGTTATCCTATTCACCTGTTTCCTATAGGCTGTGTGTTTTCCACTTCCTGTCGATTTCATTGGATATCATTGGTCATCTGACCAGTTTCATTGGATTTCATTGGATCAAATCGACAGGAAGTGGAAAACACACAGCCTAGGAAACAGGTGAATAGTTTCAAATAATACATAATGTGATTTAGATAGCATGTTATGTAGACATAATGCTATAGGTTCATATGATTACATGGAATCCTACAGCTTCAAATCAAATGTACATAATAATATCATTTAGATAGCACGTTGCTTAGACAGATGCTGAGGCTCATCGTCTAGCTGGTATCAAGTACCCCCCAGGGGTACTTGAGGGGGTTCCAGGGGGACCCCAGCTAAATGATGGACAGGGACCAAATGGGACCAAATGGACCATTAGGGTCTGTAACTCTGAGAGTGTGCAAATGGAACCGTTAGGGTCCATTTGGTTCCATCAATGTTAAATTAACATTGATTTTACAATATGAATTGGGGTCCCAGAGACATACATACATGCCATTTAATGGGGGTCCGTAGCCCTAATGCATGTCAAACTGGGGGTCCTTGAAATTAAAATGTTTGAAATCACTGCTAGAGAGCCGTAAAAATCTTCTATTATGGGGGTCCCTGGCTTATCTTTTCAAATGGGGGTCCGTGGTCTAATAAGTGTCTATTTGGGGGTCCTTCACATGAAAAAGTTTGAGAACCACTGTGTTACAAGCTCTAGTACTTTTCATTGGTTCAATATTGTAACTAAAGAAAACTACATTGTATCCACTGGAGCGCAGGTTCTTGTTTCAATGTTTCAATGTGAGAGAATATCAAACTGGGGGTCCTAGAAATTAAAAACGTTGAGAATATCTGAACTATACAGCAGTGGTTCCCAAACTTTTTCATGTCAAGGACCCCTAATTGACACTTATTACCCCGTGGACCCCCATTTGAAAAGATAAGCCAGGGACCCCAATAAGAGAAGGTTTTTACGGCTCTCTAGCAGTGATTCTCAACCATTTTCATTTCAAGGACCCTCAGTTTAACATGCATTAGGCTACGGACCCCCATTTAATGGCATTTATACCTCTGGGACCCCAATTCACATTGTAAAACTAATGTTAATTTTACTCTGAGAGAGTACAAATGGAACCAAATGGACCCTAACGGGTCCATTTGGTTCCATTTGTACACTCTCAGAGTTACAGACCCATAAGGGTCCATTTCGTTCCTGTCCATCATTTAGCTGGGGACCCCCTGGAACCCCCTCAAGTACCCCTGGGGGTCCCCGGACCCCACTTTGAGAACCAATGCTATACAGTATACCTTTGCCAGCATGCCACACGTTGTCATCACGGTGACCGTGGTGGTGGTCGTCGTGGCGATGGTCATGGTGGTCGTCGCGGTGACCGTGCTGGTCGTCGTGGCGATGGTCATCACGGTGATCGTGGTGACCGTGGCGGTTGTCATGGTGATGTTTGTCGTGTTTGTCTTTGTCAAAGCGTCCTCCATCTTTCTTCCACTCTTCTTTCTTCCTCTCCTCTTTCTTCCACTCTCCCTTTCCTCCTCCGTGTTTCTTCTCGTTCGTCTCCTTCCACTCCTTCTCTTCGTCTCGGTCGTTTCTGCTCTTCCAGTGTTTCTTCTCCTCTTTCCCCTTCCCGCCCTCCTCTCTTCCCTTCTTCCAACCCCTCTCTCCCTTCCACTCTTGGTGCTCCTTCCTTCCTTTCTTCTCGTCCTTCCACTCCTCCTTTCCTCTCCCTTCCTTCCCGCTGTTGCTCCATTTCTCCTGCTTGTCCTTTTTCCTGTCTTTTCTCTCATCCCTCTTTTCCTCCCACTCTTTCTTTCCCTCCCCGCCCTTCCACTGCTTCCCTTTGTCGTCTCGTTTCTTCCACTCCACTTTCTCCTTCCACTCCTTCTTTTGCTTCTTCTTCTCCTCCTTGCTCTGCCATTCTTTCCCTTCCTTCCCTCTCTCCTCCTCCTCGTACTTTCTCTTCTCCCTCTCTTTCCACTCCGTCTTCTCCTTGCGCTTCTCCGTCTTCTCTCGTTCCTTCCGCTCCTTCTTCTCTCTCTCCTTCCCCTCTTTCTCGCCCGTGTCGTATTTGTCTTTCTTTTTGTCTTTCTGTTTCTTCTCTTTCTCCGCTTTCCTGCTGTGTGCTTCCTGACTGCTGTCTCCTGTGTGGCCAGCAGGGGGCTCTGCAGCTTCAGTGTCAGGTGGAGGAGGCGCTCCATCGGCTACTGAGGAGAATCAGAAACACAGTGAAATGAGCACAATAAAAAGAATAAGAATGGATGGAAACACAATTAAAGAAAGATGTTTACATTAAACAAATGCAGATGTTTTTATTAACAATGACTCCACACCACAACTTTAACAACAACACTGGTGAACATATTAGTTATAGCACTGGCTGTGAAAGGCCCTTAAAGCAAGAGTTTTGTTTATTTTTCTTCCCCCAAAACGAGGGCCAATTGTGTTCATGCAGACGCTCGACAAAGTAAGTAAAGATTGAAAGTAAAGACAATTAAAGAAGGGAAAAAAAGAGATAAGCCCTGTTCATCTCCTCCTAAAAAAAAACTGTCTACAAGCCTAAAATCTGAAATTATTGTATTAGTCTAATGCAAGTCCTTCAAATTAAGGCATCAATACACCAGGAAAAGGTGCTTCAATTTGAGCTTGAAGTGGTTTTCAATGATGTTTTACTAACATTCATCTGTAACATTTATTGAATATGGAAAAAATCTAAACAAACAATATCTCAAATAAAGACAGAACACTAAATAAAGACGTATTAAGTTGGGGGAACACTCTGTCATCCTCTTACAGCTCCTGACCTCCCTGGACTAAACATGCCAGTCCACTGCTATGGTCCTTAAATAGTCTCAGTGGTACAGAAGTAACATTTATCTTTTTGTTTAATATTTAGTCTGTTATTTCTTGAAAGGAAAGCAGAGAGACAGAGAGGAGGAAGGACATGCAACACGTGGTCTGAAGACGGAATACAAACAGGGATGTGCTGAGGGTGATGATGATGATGATGATGACGACGTCGCCGATGAACTGTCTAGTCCATGGGTCTTCAACTGGGGGTCCGGGACCCCCAGGGGGTCCTCAGAGTTAATACCGGGGGGCAAATCTTTGTGTGATAGGAAACAAAAATGTGTACATTAACCACTTGAACCCTAGCATCCATATTCTAAGGGGAACATTAGCCAAAAACAGCAGATCTACAAGCTCACAACGCCTCGCAAAGAGGTTTGGTGTAGGGGGGAGTAGAGCAGTAAGTATTGAGGGTTTAAGTGGTTAACTGTCTGAAAATACTATTATTATTATTACACATGAATCCAACAAAATGCTACATTTTGACAGTGCTGTCAAACAAGTCTATGAAGCTATCTATGAAATCTATGAGTAGTTTAATCTGCAACAACATTTTATATAATATGTAGTGTTGGGGGGGGGGGGTCCCTGCTTCATCTCTCTCTCATCTAAGGGGTCCTTGGACTGAAAAACGTTGAAGATCCCTGGTCTAGTCAACTAACAGTGAATCCCATTAATGAATGTCTAATTCACGGCGTGGCGCTGAAGGGGTCGGCTGTCTAGATTCTAGAACATCGTTTGTCTGCATGTTCCTCCCATATTTTGTCCAAATATGGGGGATTTTGCTCAACTGCAGTCGATGGCCTCGCCTGTCGACGAGCTCGCCGTCTGGGCTGGCAGGCCGTCATCAACCGTTTCCAAATCACACATCGTTGTTGTCGGGTAGAAACCTCTCATGTCCATATTTTAACTTTGTGTTTTTTTCGTAAATTAACGCCCTACTTGATCATACTACAGCCTCACACAAAAGCATCAAAAGTAGCAGATCTTTTAATTTAAATTTGAATCCTGAAAAGTAACAGTTTTGGACATATTTGTCGTCTCTGTCAGGTTTCCACCCGACAGAGACGACATAGTAGCTACTTGACAATGATGTGCATGTTAGGCTAATGTAAACACATAGTAAACAGACTGGCTACAAGCGGGCACATGTCCCTTCCACCCGGCCAGCATGGCTAATGAAAATGTTTGGAATGTGGTTTATGACATTTGCTGGTTCAAAAGCCATACAGATATTCCATGTGGCTCCAGACAGCACAGGGAAGCCACGCCATAATAAGACCCGTTAGACCCATTATTATTATTTCATTTTTTTGACAGCATCGGTACAGGCAATTGCACAAATTTCGACCAATTTCAACCTGGCATCCCTGTGTCTCTTTCAAGCTGAAAATGTTTCAAACTTTTTCAAAATGTTTCAAAAATAGCAGATCTACAAGCTCACAATGTTTGGCGCGTGTAGGTTGGCTATTTGTTTTAAAGAGTTTTGAATAAAGCTTAAGTGGTTAAATAAAATAAAGTTGAGTTTATGTGTATAGTTTTTATTTAATTATTTGCTTGTTCATGCTTTAATTTAAGTTAAATGTTATTTCCATAATATTGTAGTACATTTTTTTAGCGATCAAAAAGTTATGTATTTATTTGTTTGTAAGTTAAAGGTTCTCAATTAGAAACTTTATCAAATCTATGTTTTCAAACTATGTTTTTTAACTTTTTGACAAAATATCAGTCAAAACATCAGTACTCAGTGGTCTAGGTCTAGGTTTTTATCGGTCGGGCTCAAGCTCTAGTTCACACCCCTCTCTCTCTCTCTCTCTCTCTCTCTCTCTCTCTCTCTCTCTCTCTCTCTCTCCTGCCTGTCTCTCTCTCCTCTGAGAGTGTCTAGGTCTTTGTGGAGGGCGGGCACAGACTCCAGCTCGCTCCTCATCCTCTCTCTCTTCAGCTTACCGTTTTCCTCCTCCTCCACCACCTCCCTCTGCAGGCGCTCCTTGGCTCCCTCCATCGCCTGGCCCTGGGCTACTTTTAGCTCCTCTCTCTGCGCCTGATTAGAGGAGAAAAACGGAACAGAAGAGAGAGAGAGACAAACAGACAGACAGACAGACAGACAGACAGACAGACAGACAGAGAGAAACACAGACACACATACAGAGACACACAGAAAGACACACAGACACACAGAAAGACACACAGACGCACATATACATGCAGAGACAAAGGGACACACAGAAATTCAGACACAAAGATACAGACACGCAAAGACACAGACACACAGAGACACAAATATACATTCAGAGACAAAGAGACACACAGACACACATATACATTCAGAGACAAAGAGACACACAGACACACATATACATTCAGAGACAAAGAGACACACAGACACACATATACATTCAGAGACACAGAGACACACATATACATTCAGAGACAAAGAGACACACAGACACACATATACATGCAGAGACAAAGAGACACACATATACATTCAGAGACACAGAGACACACATATACATTCAGAGACAAAGAGACACACAGACACACATATACATGCAGAGACAAAGAGACACACATATACATTCAGAGACACAGAGCCACACATATACATTCAGAGACAAAGAGACACACAGACACACATATACATGCAGAGACAAAGAGACACACAGACACACATATACATTCAGAGACATAAGAGACACACAGACACACATATACATTCAGAGACACAGAGACAAAGAGACACACAGACACACATTACATTCAGAGACAAAGAGACACACAGACACACATATACATTCAGAGACACAGAGACACACATATACATTCAGAGACACACAGACACACATATACATTCAGAGACACACAGACACACATATACATGCAGAGACAAAGAGACACACAGACACACATATACATTCAGAGACACAGAGACACACATATACATTCAGAGACACAGAGACACACATATACATTCAGAGACACAGAGACACACATACATTCAGAGACAAAGAGACAGACACACACACACACACACACACACACACACACACACACACACACACACACACACACACACACACACACACACACACACACACACACACACACACACACACACACACACACACACACACACACACACACACACACACACACACACACATATACATGCAGAGACAAAGAGACACACAGAAATTCAGACACACAGAGAGAGAGAGAGAGAGAGAGAGAGAGAGAGAGAGAGAGAGAGAGATCATGGTATCAGCCTTCCATCCCCTTCATGTTCACACACTCATCCTCCTCTTCCTCAAATGGATTAAAGCAAAATGAAATCTCACGACTGAAATCGTTTGTACTGTATGACCAAGTCCTGATGTGTGATTAGTGAAACAGTATGAAAAGGAGTCCGCCACACACACACACACTAGCGCCGTTTCCTAAACAACCAACACAATATGTCACAGTATGATGTTTCAGTAATAATGTTCCTGATGTTCTACATACTACCAGGTGAAGAAATCATATCTGAGATTTTATGGAAAATGCTTCTGAAAATGACTGCCAAGCTCCAGATAAAGTATGATGTGTTTCTAAAAAAAATGGGCCCCAGTTATAGGGTACTTTAATCTGCCTATATGAAAGCATATGTCTGTGTTTTCGTGTATGTCTCATCATAATCTTTGTGTTATAACTAGGTATATTTGGTCTCCAAGTGAATGTCCTGATATTTAAATCTGATGTAATCTGTTGCTTAGTATGTCTGCCGAATTGTCCTGTTTGTTTTTCTTTTCTGTTGTGTTTTTCTGTTTTGTCTTTTTCTTTTTGTGTTTTTAGTTTAGTTTATTTGCTGAAAAAATAATAATTGTACAATGTGAAATTTCTCTGCAGAAAAGCAAATAAACGTCTTTGTTAAAAAAATAAAAAAAATACTTCTGAGCATAAGAATTATTTCTAGTTTGACCACTACAAATGCTTACAATAATAACGGAAAACAGCCCATCTACAAGCTCTCAATGCGTCTGCGACGCATTGAGAGCTTGTAGATCGGCTATTTTCGTTGTGCAACATAGCTTCCATAGAAGACATGCTGGCTTCTATGGAATCCAAATGAGTGAAATCAGTGGTGGCCGACCGAGAACTTTAATCCTCGTCCTCAGGTGAGACAGAGCAGACATGTACCTGTAGTTGAGCGTGGAGGTCAGAGGTCGGCTCAGTTCCTTTGTCCAACTTATTGAGAAGATCTGCATCGTCTGCAAGTGATGGATGTCCCTCTGTGTTCGACCACTCCTACACACACACACACACACACACACACACACACACACACACACACACACACACACACACACACACACACACACACACACACACACACACACACACACACACACACACACACAAGATGTAGACAGCCTGTTTAGAGCAGGGATTCCCAAATTTAAGAGTGCATGTGTGAATTGAGCTCGTGCTGAACCCCACGTGCACGCTTAGCGGCGTTCCTTGTTTATGCACCGCAAGTGTTTGAAAACACTGCATTTCCACTGAAACGTCACTCTTTATAAAGTAGCAACAATACTATGACTGGATACAAGACACTTGGATTAACTGAGAGTTGTTTGAGAGTTTTTTTCTTAGTTTTTTTAAAATATATTTTTGGGTCTTTTTCTGTCTTTATTGGTAGTACAGGAGATAGACAGGAAACGGGGAGAGAGATGCGGAGAGACATGCAGCAAAGGTCGTCGGGAACCAGAGTTGAACCCGCGACGCGCTGTCAGGCATTAGACCCTATATGTGGCATGCGCCCGTTGTTTGAGAATTTAGTAACTGATTGTTTTTATATAGTTGTGCCGTCTTTAATCCTGGACCCCTATTTTCTTCGGTTCATCAAGTGTTTTCTACATGTTTGGGATTCTTCATTCGGCATGAAGGAATGCGACACAAACTAAATTGCTCAATGAATTCAAGGCTTCACAGGGTGAGTAATTGATAGAGAGAAAGCCTTTAACATTTCATAACAGACGGTTAATCTCCCCCACCACCATGCTCATCAATTTCTCTGTGTGTCGTCTTTTTAAGGTGGACTTTCCCCCCCGGAGACGTTGCTCTATCCGCTGCTCCATAGTCAAGTCTCCACGGAGATCGAAGTTCACCTTAAATGTCATCGTGGATTTCACCTTGACCTACGGTTAGCAGTCTAATGGTTTTTCTTAGTGTGGAGAGATACAGAACTGTACAGACATTACACTGACCTGTTTTACTGGGATCTGTGCGTCTCTCAGTTCCCTGTAAGCTTCATATTCAGCCTCTGAAAAAAAAACATTCACATAGTGTCAATCAACACAACTATTTATAATAGAACATTTTAATGTGTACATTAAAAGTCTATTCACGGGGTCATCCATCGTATACACGTAAACAGACCATTTCCCTCAGTAATGTCTTCATTTTTAGATGTTAGGTTTGTTTTGATTTAAAGAAGGTCATTCAAATTAAGTTACAGCACTCATCTGATTTTTTTAAGTCAATGTTGTTGTTGGCTAAACATCACTGTACGATTAAGAAGTGCTCTTTAAAAAAGAGCTCTCTCAAGCCAGTTTCAAGTCACTGCAAGTAGATGTTCATAGCGTACTGAAATAAACAGAAGCATTTGCTTCCTCTGCTTTTGAAAAGGTCATCATTAATGCCAAGTAAAGCATCAGTCACAGTGAATGGACTAAACATGACACAACACCGTTATGGTTCATTAAAATACAATGTGCTTTATATGATGCCCAAGTGCACAGATGAGAAGTAGGTAATTCATTACACAATGTTGTGACATTATGTACTGACTTACACATAAACACTGAATAAATACACGCCTCAAAAACACACAAAACAAGCTACATAGTTTGGTGCACAACTGAAAAACCATGAGATGAATTGAAACAACACATACGTTTGTATTACTAATATATATATATATATATATATATATATATATATATATATATATACACACACACCTATAAGACTTTTAGGACGGGAGTTTTTCCTTATAAATGCAATTTTATTTTTGCCATTTTGAGTGTGACAAATAATAAAACAATAAGTCTACTCTGGGACAATGGCAATTTCTAATACTTGTGGGGACATTTGGCCCGCGCGCGCACGCACGCACGCACGCACGCACACACACACACACACACACACACACACACACACACACACACACACACACACACACAGATATCTACCTCATACACACTAAATGACAGTAAAGTGTGCAGTGCTTTGAAGGATCCATTGCAAGCAAGTGTCAAATGCAAACAACAAAAATAATGTTCTTTTCATGCACACACACTCAAAACACACATAAATTGCCATGATTATACACGTGCCCTGTAACACACACACACACACACACACACACACACACACACACACACACACACACACACACACACACAACCTACCATCATCTAGGTCAACGAAGATGCCTGTAGATATAATATAACACATCTCAGTCTCAGAGTCCTTCAAGTACTTATTAATTAAGCTTAATTTATCGTTTATACAACAGTCTCGCTTGCCAACAAGAACCCGTCTACAATCTAACATTAGTACTCAAATATCTTTCGGATTTTCTAAGCATCCATCAACAACTACGTAATTTCGTCCCTCCAGGCTATGGGATTACACGTGTTCTTTAGGCTATATAACATTGTAACATGTAACAAGCTTGGCCCAGTAATGACGACATGCTAGGGCTGGGCCGGGCGATAGGACTTAAAAATCTATAATATTATTTCACTATTGCCTCCATTATGATGAATGAACAATTATAGAAAATAAAAATTGTGAAAATAGCAGATCTACAAGTTGCATCACGACGCGTTGTGAGCTTGTAGATCAGCTATTTTCGCTATTTTTGTACGCCACCACTGTATAATTCTATCATATCGTCTCTGTCGGGTGGAAACCTCATGTGTCCAAAACTGTTACTTTGCAGGATTCAAATTCAAAAGCATCAAAAGTAGCAGATCTACAAGCTCGAAACGCGTCGCTTCGCGCCGCGTTTCGAGCTTGTAGATCTGCTACTTTTGATGCTTTTGTGTGACGCTGTAGTGCAGGGTTCCCCAATAGGCGGCCCGCGGGCCACTTGCGGCCCGCGACGACTCCTGGCATAATTCTTTTTTTTTTTTTTTTTTTTTTTTTTTTTGGAAAAAAATAAAAAAAAATAATAATCAAATTCACACACACTTACAAATTGTGTGTAAAAATGATAACAGACCCCCCCAAAAAGCACTACACAAGAACCCCAGGCCTAAAATAACTGTCAAATTAGCTAGATTAGAGGAAAAAAAGAAAATCGAAATAAAGTTGACAAAAACAGAAATCAAAATCCACCCAAAACCGCGAAATTTTCGCCCAAAACCGCAAAAATAAAATCCGCAACGCGCATGCTGAATTCGGGCGGGCGCGAGGGCACCGGCCCTCAGCTCGGCACCCCGAGACAGAATTTGGCCCTTGGGGAAAACTAATTGGGGAACCCTAAGTGTGATCAAGTAGGGCGTTAGGGCTCTGTACTTGGTGCACTCTTTTATTATTATTTCCCGTCAACACCAAATCTCTTCAGGGAAAACAGCCGATCTACAAGCTCTTCATAGATCGGCTATTTTCGGCAAACGCCCCCCCCCCCCCCTCCCCCCCCAGCATAGGGATGCCAGGGCTCAGGGCTCCAGTGCTCAACGCCTACCTGAGAAGAAGATGGTGCCGATGCCGAGCAGGATGATGGCTCCCAGAATGCACTTGTTCAGAGAGAAGCTGAACTCTTCCTCCCCGTGGGGCGACTGGGACTCCTCCTCCTCCTCCTCCTCAGCGTCCTCTTCCTCGTCGCTCCTCCCGATGCGCTCCAGAGTTGTCAGAAGAGTCCTCCTCTTCCTCAGCCCCGCGTCGTCCTCCTCCTTCTCCTCCTGGCCTCCCTTCTCCTCCTCCCACCCCTCTGAATCCATGGTGGGGTCTGGGGGGGGGGGCAGTGTTAATGTTGACAGCACATCTTTATTTTGTCTTTTGAAATAAAATTCCATTTAGTTTCAGGCATATTTTTGTCATCTGAAATATCTAACTTTTTAGTTGACAAAATATCATAAGATTCGATTTAGTCAACTAAAATGTATTTTATCAAGCCACGATGGCGTCGCAATCCTTGATCTATACTTAGCAGTGTGCGGAAAATAGCTGATCTACAAGCTTGTATATCGTCTGTTTTCGGAGCGCGACACATGCACGCAGCCGAGCATAAAATGACTTGTCTTTCAGTTCTACTGGAATCTCTTCTCCACTATAGTCCCTCACTGACATTTTAGTCTAGTTTTTCGTTGTTGATGAAATTGTCAATATATTTAGTCTTAGTTTTAGTCATCGTAGCTTAGTTTTTATTTAGTTTTCGTCAGTGAAAAAAAGGTAGTCGACGAAATTATGTGTCATTTTAGATTTCTTTGGCTATTTTACAAAAATCGTGAAAATTTGTGCAAATCTTTCAGTACACATTTTTAACTAAAATCTTTGCTTTTGGGAACAAAATATTTGACAAATGTTCGCTTTAAAAAATATATATTCAAAGATCTGCAGAAATGTTCACGATTTTTCAAAAATAGCAAAAAAATCGATGAGCTTGTATATCTGCTATTTTTGAATTGCCAAATATATCTAAAATGACAGAGATGCGTTCCCGGATTGAATGGGTTAATCAAATAATCGAGTAGAGGGTTTTCTTGCCACATGAAGTCACATCGTCATTGGATTGGACCACAGTGATATACCTGTTTGGTATCACATCCATCAAGGTTCCAAGCAAGGCGATACCAAAAGTTGACGCGCAGACTAGCGTCATTACATCACGACAAACTCCCCTAATACTGCGAGGAAGCATTAGCTTTAGCATTTTTAACACTCATACACAGCGTTTGACATCGCTATGACAGCCAGCTACACAGAGGAGATCCTATCCGCAGTGGAAAACTAAGTAAGGCGAGTCGATTCGAGCCGGTACCATGCGGAAGAAAAGCACCATAACTAGGAGGTTAAAGCAGGGTTCTTCCCAAAGCCAGGGACCCCCAAATAGCCATAGCCTCTGGCTGCAGCTCCCCATTGCCAAAAGGCTTCAAATAAAAACCAGAAAATGGCAATAATAGTAGATCTACAATTTTGTAGATAGTTTTGTAGAATCTACTTGGTTAGAGGTTCCAGAGCTCATGCAGTTCTATGTATCTAACAGCATCATGCTGTCATACCAACCAAACACAGTGTCCAGTTCCTGGTCCAGATATACTGTATAAGTCCAGAACCAGCTGGTCCACTAAGTACACTTCACACATAAAACACAGAATGCATCAATGATATTACATACATGTTATGTACATATCATACTCATACTGTGATGCTTTATCATGTACAATGTTAAGTTCAGTTTGAGTTCTCTGAATACCAGTTCATTCCCATCAGGGTAAATCCACATTAACTAGAATTTAATAATGAATTAAAGCTGCAATATGAACGTTTTATGTTGCATCTGTAACACCCGAGATTCTAACATGTGTCTTCCATGTGGGAGACCAAACACACCGCTCACGCAAGAGGGAATCTCCACTTGGCCAGGTGAGATTCACTTCCGGGTTTTCGTTCAGCCTGCTGTTCCCATTAATGGCCCAGCACTGTTTCACCTTCTCTGGTCCCAATACATTATAATCTCAATGCAAGTCAATGAGGTTTTGGGCGAACATTATTGATTTTATTACCTTAGTAAACCTTTTCATAAACAATTTATGTTTTCAATCGCTAGTTCAAAGTCTCTTTTAAATCATCATGGTATGCGTTTAGTAAATTATGGTTAATTTTTAAATTAATGATAAAGTAGGGTATGTTTCAAGGGTTTCTACTGGTTCTACCAAGTGAAGGCCCGTCCTCGCTGCGGTTGCAGCCAATAGAATTCATTTCAGTTCGCATTTTGGACCGAATATAGAACATTTCTGAAAAAATGACTTAATTTGTGGTCTGTAGAAACCAATGGCGTCACTTTGTCCATACAGTTTTACGTCTATGGTTGGAACTGTTGCCCCACGACCGACTCCAGATAAGTGTTTGAAGATGGATGGAATCAGTAAGTGTCCTACTTGCTGACACCAGGGTCCAACTGTCTCAATGTAGTAGACCACCTCCAACCACTGTAGTTGTGCTAGTTATATTGTATTAATATACTCTACCATACATAAAAAACTTCAAGTTCCGGATTGCAGCTTTAAGTCAAAGTATAGAAACTAGAAATTCCAGATTGAAGGTTTAACATGTTGGTGGTTTACCTTCCCTCACATTTTTTTTATCTGCACAGACATATATTCATTTTATTAATTAGAACATAATAAAAACATGTTCCAAGAGTTTTCAACTTACTTTTTTCATACTGTTCATATAAGAATAATCAACAAAATATCTCACACACACACACACACACACACACACACACACACACACACACACACACACACACACACACACACACACACACACACACACACACACACACACACACACACACACACACACACACACACACACAATTTACCATGATTCAATAAAATTGTCAAACTCACCTGCTTGTTTCCCCAAGTCAGTCACTCTCGGAGACAGCTCTGACTCCTCCTCTTCCTGCCCTAGCCCCTCCCCCTCTAGTGGCTGGTGCTCTGTGGCTCCTCCTTCCTGTGCAAGCTCCTCCCCTCCCAGAGTCTCAGGCGTCAGCATGGAGGCAGGGGGCTCCTCGGGGGAGGGGCTTATGTGGGTGTAGGAGTCGGAGAACGTGTCGGGCTCGGGGCTGGGCGGGGCCCGGCCCTCGGGGAGGCCCTCCGATTGGCTGTGTGCGTCGCCATCGGAGGAGTGGCCGGGGAAGTGTAGGGAAGAGGGCGGGCGGGGGTCATCGGTGACAAGGGTGTGGGGGGGGTCAGGGGTCATATGGGTAGGGTCAGTAGTAACAGGGGTGGGGTCGTCATTGGGGTCTTCAGTGATAGGGGTGTGGTCTTCATTGATAGGGGTGTGGTCTTCAGTGATAGGACTGGGGTCATCAGTGCTAAGGGTGGGGTCTTCAATGCTTGGGGTGTGGTCTTCAGTGCTAGGGGTGTGGTCTTCAGTAATAGGGGTGGGGTCTTCAGTAATAGGGGTGTGGTCTTCAGTAATAGGGGCAGGGTCTTCAGTAATAGGGGTGGGGTCTTCAGTAATAGGGGTGGGGGTGAGGATGGCGTCAGGACTAGGTTGTTCACCTAGGTCCGGTCGGTCTTCTGACACCTGTGAACAGGAAGCAGGTCATTAGATGTTTGCATTCACCAACCAGCAGGTCTTAACACATCGGGTGCCAAACACGGTAAAAAACGTGTTATTCAATCTTTTTTTCGTTTCTTTTTCCCACACGGGAGGGGCTGGCACAGCTCTAGAATCACCCGAGGTGATTCTGAGAAGGAAGGGACAGATGGATCACCGTGCCAAAAAACCCATCCGCTTCCGTTCTATCTCCTTGATGAAAACCTCTGTAGCTCCAAAACTTTTTCCGGTGGGGAAAACGAGTAATTTTCGATGCGTGATCCCTCCCCCATTGTGACTCGCGTGATAGATCATATCGTTCCAGGCGTTAGCCAGGACCATCGTGCACCGTGCACGCATGCATCGTTTACATGGATTTGCTCGTCGTGGAGTCTAGAGCTTTAAACAGCGCAGCGCAGCGGTGAGATTTCTGGCACCGAACGTAATCTGTTTTAATACAATTCTGGCACCCGATGTGTTAAGCCTACTTTAGACCAAAGATTTCATAAAGAAAATAAATGGTTTTGAGGAGTGAAACACCATCGAATTATGAGTGACAAAAAGCCTGTTTACTTAAACCCAAACCCCCTATTCTAGGGGTGGGGGACATTCACCAAAAATAGCCGATCTACAAGGTTGTAGATCGGCTATTTTTGACGAAGAGATTTGGAGTATTTTGAAGGATTTACATAGAAAAAGGATACACCATGTACATGTCTACAGTATATGAACAGGAGGAAAGCTGCAGTGTATATACATGGTGTGTGTGTGTGTGTGTGTGTGTGTGTGTGTGTGTGTGTGTGTGTGTGTGTGTGAGATATCCAGCAGATCTCAGGTCAGTACCTGCCGCTCATCCACAGGGAGCTCTGATGTCATCACTGACCCCTCCATAGACGATGTACAGCCTGCACACACACACACACACACACACACACA
>NC_139940.1:4364597-4377097 GCF_963454915.1 Gymnoscopelus microlampas
AAAGATTACTAGAACTTCTGACTAAATAATAACTACACTGGAATCATTTGGATCACAGGTTTTTCATTTTACCTGAATAGTAATCTCTCAAGACAGATTCTGATTCTATATTTTGCTCTTTTTATGCGTTCCCAGATTACCTGAAAGGTAACGTTTGTTGGACATACATGATTTCTGCCCGACAGATACGCTCTTGTTCACATATAAATGCCATACATACAAGGTGAATAGAGAAGAGTGGAGGCAGTGTTGATTTTGACACCAAATTTGGATTTAGTTTTAGTCAGTCTTTTGAATAAAATTCCATTTAGTTTAGTCATGTTTTAGTCATTTTTTTAACATATTTTTTTTAGTTTTTGTCTAGTTTTAGTCGACTAAATATCTTGAGATTATAGTCGACTAAATTTAGAGTTGATTGAGTCGACTAAAATGTATTTTGGCGGTGCCTTGATGGCGTTGTAATGGCTGATTTTACACTTGGTTGCATGCTGAAAATAGCAGATCTACAAGCCCACAACGTGTCGCGCTGCGACGCGTTATGAGCTTGTAGATCTGCTATTTTCACACCCGAGTGCAACCAACCATAAAATGACTTGTCTTTTAGTTCTACTGGATTTCTTCTCCACTCGTCCCTCCCTGACATCTTAGTCTAGTTTTTATTAGTTGAATATATTATATATTTAGTCTTAATTTTAGTCATCGTAGCTTAGTTTTTATTACATTTTCGTCAGTGATAAAAGGTAGTCGACCAACATTTTTCACATTAGTATTGTTTATACTCTGTTTCGTAGCCGTTGTGTCTTGAGGTGTTTCATGATATATATAGTGTGTATGGTGTGGACAATAAAAGTGTTTCATTATCCCCACACGGAACTAGCAGGACACACACACACACACACACACACACACACACACACACACACACACACACACACACACACACACACACACACACACACACACACACACACACACACACACACACACACACACACACACACACACACACACACACACACACACACACACACACACACACACACAGATGTAGATGTCCCTGAGCTGCTGTGTCGTCTGTCACAGTGACAACAGGCAAAACTAAATGGACATCCTCTGTTTACATAAGGACAGGATTTGAATAGAGCCTCAAAGCTTTCAGCCTTACACACCCTGTTTTACTGTGTGTGTGTGTGTGTGTGTGTGTGTGTGTGTGTGTGTGTGTGTGTGTGTGTACATGTGCCTTCGATTGTATGGATGTGTGTGTGTGATTGCGTGTGTGGTGTGGTGTGTGCATGTGCACGCACATCAGTGTGTTATTAATGTATGTGTGGTGTGGGTACAAGCGTGTGCACGTACAGTAAATGTGGATGCACGTGGAAGTACAAATGTGTGTGTGCTACCACACATACTGCACATGAGAGTATGCAAATGTTTGTGAGCTCGTGTTTAGTGTGTGTGTGTGTGTGTGTGTGTGTGTGTGTGTGTGTGTGTGTGTGTGTGTGTGTGTGTGTGTGTGTGTGTGTGTGTGTGTGTGTGTGTGTGTGTGTGTGTGTGTGTGTGTGTGTGTGTGTGTGTGTGTGTTTATATTACCTACTTGTGAAGGCCAAATGTCCTCACAAGTATAACAGAATTGGAGAAATAGACATGGGTGAGGACCTGCTTCTCACAAGAGATGTGTTTTATGGTGAAGAAATATTTTAGAGTTAAGCTTCCAATTAGGACAAGATTTAGGTCAGGTTTACAGGGCTAGGATTATACATATAGAGGTCATGTTTACTGGGTTTGGGGTTGGAGTTACAGTATACCTGATCTATACTTAGTTACGTATAGGTACAGAACAAAATAGCAGATCTACAAGCTCGCAATGTGTCGTCGTGCTGCGACACATTGCGAGCGTGTAGATCAGCAACTTTCCGCTTTAAGGGTTAAAAATGGCAATATTTATATAACCTAGAACCTGTAGCACTGAGGCCAATTCTAAAAACACCTTCTAAGTCCTATATCATCATCATCATCCTCATCATCATGTCCAAAACGTTTACTAGCTTTTACTTGCTAAAAAAAAAAGCAAAAGTAGCAGATCTACCAGCTCAAAACGCTTGCAAATCTGCTACTTTTGAGTGACACAGTACTGTAGTATGGCCAAGTTGGGAGTTACAAAAAAAAATACGTTTATATATGGAGATCAGAGGTTTCTGCCCGACAACAACGATACACAGTATACTGTAGCTGATACAAGGCAACATCTAATAATGACGCAGATGCTTTCCAGGATTGAATGGGTTAAATCAGTGTCCTAAAATGTCGACGTCCTCGCAAGTATAGAAACACAACCGTGTGCGTGGTGTGTGTGTGTGTGTGTGTGTGTGTGTGTGTGTGTGTGTGTGTGTGTGTGTGTGTGTGTGTGTGTGTGTGTGTGTGTGTGTGTGTGTGTGTGTGTGTGTGTGTGTGTGTGTATGTATTACTATACTTGCGAGGACCAAGTATAGTAGAATTTGAAGAAATCTACATTGTGAGGACAGTTCTCCTGGTCCTCACAAGACAAATGGTTGCTTTATACTTTTAAAAAAACTTTTTAGAGATACGTTTACAATTAGAAAAACATTCAGGTCAGGATTAGACATTTAGAGGTTTAGGTTTAGGGATTGGAATTAGAGTTAAACATGATTTATACTTGGTTGCGCGCCAACGTCATGCACCGAAAAACAGCCGATCTATAAGCTCACAACGCGTCGCAGCGCGACGCGTTGTGAGCTTGTAGATCTGCTGTTTTTCGGCTTTAGGCTTACGGTTAAAAATAGCAAAATAATATATATTTTTTTTAATGAAATGGCTTCATGAAATGGATTCATAAAATGGCTGTCCTAAAGCGTTGATGTCCTCACAAGTATATAGTAATACAAACATGTGTGTGTGTGTGTGTGCGCGTGTGTGTGTGTGTGTGTGTGTGTGTGTGTGTGTGTTTACATGTAAATGTTCACAGGGCTTGCATGCGTGTGAACACTGTGGTCTTCATTAGCAGTGGCTGTGTGTTGCGGAGGCCATTGGCTCTCGCCTGCAGCAGGCTGACTTCTAGCTGAGGGAGACATATTTCCCCCTGTCCCTCTGGTAACTAAGGCTGGATCTATTCTAGACATACAAGACACAGACACTTTGCTACACACTAAAGACTCCGGCGTTCATTTAAAGGGGCCATACCATTACCAAGCCTCCTTTTTTTCACACGTGGGCTCGTCTTGTAACGCTGTACTGTACTTTGCACGTGAGGATTTCAATCTTCAAAAACTGCTTTTTGCTTTTTTTCCAGAAGTGGTGGAAAAATTACTCAAATGTTTCAAGTAAAAGTATCAATACTGCAATGTAGAAACACTCCCGTTACAAGTAAAAGTCCGGAATTCAAAATGTACTTGAGTAAAAGTACAAAAGTATTGACATCAAAAATGTACTTAAAAGTACCAAAAGTAAAGGTTCTCATTATGCAGAATGTCCCATTTCAAGTTTTCAAATGTATAAAAATCATTTGAAAATAGCAGATCTACAAGCTCACAATGTGTCGCATCGCGACGCATTGTGAGCTTGTAGATCTGCTATTTTCAAATAGCCTAAATGTATATAGGGGTGAAGTGGTTAAGGTCGTTTTTGTAACAATAATCAAAATCTACAAAGTAACTAAAGTTTGCAAATACTTGTAGTGGAGTAAAAGTACAATATTTGCCTCTGAGATGTAGTGGAGTAGAAGTAAAAGTATTGGAGAATTGGAGATACTCAAGTAAAGTACAATACAATACCTCAAAATTGTACTTAAGTACAGTACTTGAGTACATGTACTTAGTTGCTTTCCACCACTATTTTTCAGTTATTGAGATATGTCGGCCCATTTAAAGCCTCACTGTGTAACTTATTTTAATGAATAACATGTAATTGTGTCCAATCTGTATGATAGAGTTGATACAATATAACTTATATAAGTGGGGTGGTTGTATTTGGTCTCCCTGCCTCTTCTATTGAGACATTTAGATCGTGTCAAAGGTCATGTCTCAATTTTGACCTGATGGTCAAGATTCAATTTCTCCCCTGAGCAAGCAGCCAGGCTCTATTAGCTCAGTGGTAAAAAAAAATGTCAGCACCTGCGCAGCAAACCGGGTTCAAATCCAGGCTAGAAGAGGCCCGTTACATAATAGTGCTGCCTTAACCACTTGAACGCCATTATCCACATCCTTTTAAAGGAAAATGTATTCAAAGAGTAGCTAGACATGTAGCCTACACATGACATTATGCATTCAACTTACACAGATAAAACAACTCCTTGGTTTTATATGTTCTCCCACAACTCCCTTCCACTCCTCCCAGCAGTGGCGTGCACAGACATTTTGAGGGGCAGGTGCTCAAGTAAATTATACTTTTTTTTGTTTACTTGGTCTGCTCTTTTTTCCCTCTACACCTATACCTCTTTGCCAAAAATAGCAGATCTACAAGCCCACAACGCCTCGCAGCGCGAGGCGTTGTGGGCTTGTAGATCTGCTATTTTTGGCTAAAGTTCTCCTCAGAAAAGGGATGCTAGGTTTCGAGTGGTTATGGTAAAAAGAAAAATCATATCACATAAAGATTTGGCGGACCCCCTGTAGTAACTCTGAGGAACCCCTAGGGGTCCCGGACCCCCTGTTGAAGACCCCTGCTGTAAACTGAAAAAAAAAAAAACTTTTTTTTTTTTTAATTCAAAAGGGCACTTCTGGTCAAGAGGGCAAAGGGCAGGTGCTCTAGCACCACCTAGAGTCTATCTGTGCACGTCCCTGCCTCCCAGCATCCATGTTCTGAGGGGGAACATTAGAGTTGGTTTATTTTTGGCAAAGAGATTTGGTGTAGACTAGGGCTGTCAACTTTCCTCAGACATTATATTCGAATATTGGTCTTAAAAATGTGCAGATATTCGAATATATTCGAATATTATTATTATTATAAAAATGTATATATTTTTTATTTTCAAAAAAATTAATAAAAGTACAAAAAAAACAATGTATCGAGTACTCGGATCCAATAAAACATATATTTTGTTTGTTTTTGTAACTTCATACATTGTTTTTTTGTATTGTCCCTGTCAAATAAACATTAAAAAAAAACATTAAAAAAATATATATATATATTAATTTTCATATTCAATATACATATTTTCCCAATATTCGAATAATATTCGAATATCAAACATTCGTTTGACAGCCCTAGTGTAGACGGAAAAAAGCGGTCCAAGTACAGAGCCAACTCAGGCCCAGTGTAAGTGGTTACTGTTACTTTTCAGGAATCAAAAATGATCAAAAGTAGCAGATCTGCAAGCTCGAAATGTGGCGCAGGAGCTTGTTGCAGATCTGCTACTTTTGATGCTTGTGTGTGACACTGTAGTGTGATAAAGTAGGGCATTAATTTATGAAAAAAAAAACACAAAAAGTCAGAATATGGAGATGGGAGGTTTCTGCCCGACAACAACGGTATCAGCCAATTTGAAGATAGTTACCGAATTCTGGCGCGTCTCAAAACCTACACCAAAACACGCCACACTGCGAGCTTATAGATCTGCTGTTTTCCACTGTCACACGTAACGACGACACACATAGGGTTTAAGTGGCTAACGCCATGTGTTAACCCTTAAAGACCGGGAACGTATCTGTGTCATTTTAGATTTCTTTGGCCATTAAAAAAATAGCAGATCTACAAGCTCATAGCGCGGCACCGAGTGCCGCGCTATGAGCTTGTAGATCTGCTATTTTTGAAAAATCGTGAAAATTGGTGCAAAGCTTTGAATATATATATATATTTAAAGCGAACATTTTTAACTGAAATCTTTGCTTCTGAGGGGATTCTCCAAATGTCTTCTGAATCCTAACAGTTTTTTGAAGAAAAAAAAACGTATGTTTCTATAATCAGCGGTTCTAAAACCTTTTCATGTCAAGGACCCCCAAAATTATATGTATTTGGCCGTGGAGCCCCATCTCAAAATATGTTGTTCCAGGGACCCCCAGAAGCAAAGAGTTTAGTTAAAAAGGTTCGCTTAAAAAATATATATATATATATATTCAAAGATTTGCCCACATTTTCACAATGTTTCGAGTGCCGCACTATGAGCTTGTATATCTGCTATTTTTTAATAGCCAAAGACATCTAAAATGACACACAGATGCGTCCCCGGTCTGAATGGGTTAATGACACACTTCAAGTCCCTTCAAAAACTCAATTCCCTGTCAAGTCATTTAGGTCTTTTGTTCTGCTAATCACGGCCTGGTCCCAGGAGAGAGAGAGAGAGAGAGAGAGAGAGAGAGAGAGAGAGAGAGAGAGAGAGACGCTGAACTGAAGCCCCGGGGCTTTGCTGGAGTGTCTCTAATAGATAGCAGCTAAATATAACCGCCATGACACAGGGACGTGAAGAAAGGAAACCACACAGGATGGATGGATGGATGGATGGATGGATGGAAGGTAGTGGTGGAAAGAGTACTCAAAGGTTTTACTTAAGTAAAAGTATCAATACCGCAATGTAGAAGTACTCCGTTACAAGCGAAAGTCCGGAATGAAACATTTACTTGAGTAAAAGTACACACGTATTGGTATCAAAATGTACTTAAACGTACCAAAAGGTGAAAGTACTTAAATGTTTGAAAATAGCAGATCTACAAGCTCACATATATCTGCTATTTTCAAACGACCTAGGTATGAAATAGGGCTAAAGTGGTTAATGTATGTTTTATAATATCATAATTTATATCTGCAAAGTAACTAGTGACTAAAGTTTTCAAGTAATTGTAGTGGAGTAAAAATACAATATTTGCCTCTGAGATGTGGTGGAGTAGAAGTAAAAGCACTGATAATTGTAAATACTCCAGTAAAGTAAAAGTACCTCAAAATTGTACTTAAGTACAGTACTTGTGTAAATGTACTTTACACCACTGATGGATGGAGAGAGAAAGAGAGCCAGAGAGAGAGAGAGAGAGAGAGAGAGAGAGAGAGAGAGAGAGAGAGAGAGAGAGTGACATACAGCCTTAAGGACTAAAATAGACAGCCATGTAATGCTCATGATTCACAGGGTATTCTTGAAGATATGCAGGACTTACGAAGCACAAGAGCTGTTGTGACAATCAATTCATTTCTTAGTCATCGATCATATGATTATACTTTCTTGATTTCTTGATGTATTCATCATAATAATCTGTAACTCTTGAGTCTAACATGTTGACATATGTAAACACTCAGAGTTAAATTAGCACACTGGAAACTGGGACGTTAATCAGCCAGCCAGGCTGTTACTGGGAGGACTGGGAATCAGCCTAAGTAAATATCCATCAAACATAGACGGAGCTATTAGACCACTTCCACATGTCAGAACTGTTTGGATCTTCTGATGCTTTTTCTATTCTTTTCTTTTTTTTCTGCTCTTGGTCATCCACACACAGCATGGAGAAGAAATGACCAAACATGGTCACACACACAGTGGTTAAAGTCCAGCAGGAACAGCACCACATCCATTAGATTACATTCTAAAAAAAAAACACTCCATTTAGCAGACAGAGTGCGCACACGCACGCGCGCGCGCGCACACACACACACACACACACACACACACACACACACACACACACACACACACACACACACACACACACACACACACACACACACACACACACACACACACACACACACACACACACACACACACACACACACACACACACACACACACACACACACACACACACATTGAAGTGAAGCTTTGACAGCTGTCAATGATGGTTTATAGAAGAAAACTACTTATCATCAAAACTCTGAGACAATAGGACAATATCAGTGGTGGAAAAAGTACTCTATTGTTTTTTACTTAAGTAAAAGTATCAATACTGCAATGTAGAAACACTATTACAAGTAAAAGTCCAGTATTCAAAATTCACTTGAGTCAAAGTAGAAAAGTATTGGCATCAAAATATACTTAAAGTACGAACAGTACATTATGCAGAATGTCCCATTTCACAAGTTATCATAACGTCTAACATGTAAATCTTTTGAAAATAGACAACAACATTTAAATAAGTGGTTAATGTATGTTTCCTAATAATAATCTAAATCTACAAAGTAACTAGAACTTAAACGTTTTCAAATAAGTAAAAAGCACAACATTTGCTTCTGAGATGTGGTGGAGTAGAAGTTAAAGTATTGTAAATACTCCAGTAAAGTCAAAACACATCAAAATTGTACTTAAGTATTAGTACTTGAGTAAATAGTTACCTTCCACCACTCTAACTAAAACATCTAACTTTTAACACATGTTATTCTCGCAATAAACTAAAAGCCATCGCTTGTCAGTAATTCGCTTCAGCTTGTAAAGTAAAGAAATACCTCAAAATTGCACTTAAGTTCAGCTACTTGAGTAAATGTACCTAGTTACTTTCCTCCAGCACTGCTTGTTGGTAATTCCCTTCAGCTTGCGGAGCAGGAAGCCACGCAACAATGTAACAATATGAACGTTTGATGTGTGAGTGAGTTAATTGGTGTTAGTGTCAGCTGTGTTTACCTGTATTCCGCTCAGTGCAGTCAGTCAGTGTGTGTTCCGTCAGTAAGAAACGTCCTCCTGTCCGTCAGTAACAAACGGACTTTCTCTCTCATCCACTTATTATTCACACAACTTGGAACATTAGGATCAGTTTGTCAAGTCGTAGGGATATAAGAGGGAGGATGAGGCTTCCTGTTTGTTGTAGCCAAACTTCAAAATAAAACCACAACAGCTCAATGTCTAACACAGGGGTTTTCAACCTTTTCAGGCAAAGGACCCCCCTAGCTGAGAGAGAGATGAAGCAGGGACCCCCTCTATATTGTATTAAATTTAGTTTCAGATTAAACTTTTTTTGTTTACTTGGTACTGCTCTTTTTTTCCCCTCTACATCTTTGCCAAAAATAGCCTTTAGCTTGAAAGTATTGGAACATTTTGAATAATCTTTGATTTTTTTTTCCCCTGCCCCGCAGCCAAATTACATATCAATTTGGGGGTTCTTGATATGAAACCACTGGATTAAGCTACCCAGCAGCACATGTTATTAAAATCAGACCCACCTTTTGCTGCGACAGTGATTATGAACACATTAATGCACAAAAAAATCCAATTATATGATTGTTCAATGGACCATTCTGCATAATGAGTTGATACTTTTACATTTGGTAGCCTGTAAGTAGGCTATATAATGCAAATACTTTTGCACTTTTAAACTTTTTGTCTTCCACCACTTCCACCACCAATGTGGTCCCTATCAATGTGTTCTATCAATGAATCTAGAACATATTTAGTTGTTGTCGGGCAGAAACCTCTTATCTCCATATTCTAACTTCTTGTGTGTTTTGTGTTTTATTTCCGTAAATTCATGCCCTACTTTATCATACTACTGCGTCACACAAAACCATCAAAAGCAGCAGATCTGCTATATATATTTTTTTTATCCTGAAAAGTAAACGTTTTATGAGTGAGGTTTCCATCCGACAAGATGGCAACACATATCCATTGAAACTCCATTGCATGGTTCCTCAAGCTGTTTATAGTGAACATTGTAAGAAATGTAAACAAAAAAATGTCATATATTTTTATACATTTGGAGTCACGTGCCAATGTACATTCATACATTTTTAGTTTTCTTCCCAACTCTTTGTGGCCTCAAATGATCCTTTCCAGCAGTAGTTTCCTGCACCATGTAGATAAACTACACCCAGTGATATTCACTATAAAACAACTCTCTAGTATATATTCCAAAGTATTTCCAACTTTTACTTCTACTCCACTACATCTCAGAGGCAAATATTGTACTTTTACTCCACTACAATTATTTATTTGAAACACACATTAATCACTTCTTCAGCCCTATACTTTGGCTATTTGAAAATAGCCGATCTACAAGCTCACAACGCGTCGCAATGCGACACATTGTGAGCTTGTAGATCTGCTATCTTCAAAAGATGTGTATACATTTGAAAACTTGTGAAATGGGACATTCTGCATAATGACTTCTTTTACTTTCGATACTTTAAAAGTTGATGTCAATACTTTTGTACTTTTCTCAAGTACATTTAGAATTCTGGATTTTACTTGTAACAGGGAGTTTCTACATTGCAGTATTGATACTTTTACTTTTGAAAACATTTGAGTACTTTTCCCACCACTGCAGCTAGTATACAGTACGCTCCAATTTACTCCCAACACTTATTACTGTACCCAGTTTTATTTTGAAAGCAAAATCAAGCTACTTCCGGTGATTCTGTGGCTGACTCTGGGTCACTTGTGCTCCCCTACGAGTTGTTCTCCACGCTTCACTCTTGTCCAATGACAGTTCAATATTCACTCTAGTCCGCCCCTCACCCCCACCTCGACCAATCAGAGCGTCATGATGACTCAATGGGACATTTCCCAATTGATTGACAAGCACAGGTGGTTAAAAAAAAGATAACGTAGGTCTGTATGTATTGCTGTCCATCTATATCTATCTGTCTTTCTGTCTATCCATCCATGTCTACTTTTTTAAATTTTATTTCTAACAATGTCCAACAATTTTATGAAAAATAGATAGATTATTTTCTTTCTCATTTAGGAACAGAACACTTTCTAGAAGCAGGGAGGAGAGTTTGTCTGTGTACAAAAGAGAAAAACCTATCCTACCTGTTGATGAATCACATGCTGTGATAAGGGAATAGGCTGCAAATAGTCCAAATGAAGGACAAGTGATCTCTGATCAATGAATTCAGGATCTATTTTCAGCCTCTTGGCTCAGGATCTCTGAGGTCGATCACAAACTCTATGATTTAATAAAAAAGGTACATTGCAAAGACTTCATCAGACACTTAAGTTCAATTTAATGAAGGAAACAGCTGCTCAACCCTATATCTCTGATAGAATTCTCTCTCTTCTGAAATGTCTTCGATCGATGGATGAGTGGTAGGACTCCATAGAATCCAGGATCACTTGTATGCTCTCTCAGATGGATGGGTTAGTTAACTGCTCACTAACTAAAACAAGCTAAAGGAGAAAACGGGTTAGAAACAGATACAGCGATCGGTTATAAAGCGCTTTAATAGTTCATCCGTTCGTCCTCTCCGTCGTGGGCCGAGAATCGTTAAAGGAGAAAAAACAAAACACAAAAACATCTCGTCTCCATTACTCCATAATGTTGTCAATCTGTCTGTCGACCAGTGTGAGGTCTTCAAGATGCAGCACGTGTTAACAAAGCATTCCATTAACCACTTAAATCGTATATATACTTAGTTGCCCCTCCACACCAAATATCTTTGTTGAAAATAGCAGATCTACAAGCTCAACGCGTCACAACGTGACGCGTTGAGCTTGTAGATCTGCTATTTTAAATAATCCATCATCATATTTATTCCATCAGTCCAGAAACTTCCTGACACACACACCAAGTTTTAAGTTCACTGGACAGTGCTTTTTTGGTCGTATCCGCCCCGTCAGTCCAGGATCTCCTTGATGCACCAGCAGCACAGCAGGAAGTACAGGCACTCCTTCACCGACTGGATGAAGCCGTAGGCGATGTTGCCCCCCAGCAGGTGTTTGCCCCGGCCCAGGCCCATGGCCGCGTCGCGCAGGTTCTGCCCCAGGGACGAAGGCACGGCCTGGGGGAGCGGGCGCTGAGGATGCATGGCTGACGACGAAGGCTCCCCTTTCCCCTTCCCGGGAAGAAACAGAGGAGGAGGAGGAGGTGGGAACGAGAGAAAGAAGGAGAGAAGAAGAGGATGAGGAGGAGGAGTCCGTCCCGGGGGCAGCGGCGGCAGCAGGAGTGAAGAGCGAGCAGAGAGGAGGAGGAGGAGGAGAGGAGATCGACGTGGATGAGGAGAAGAGCGTGTCCCGTGTGTCGACAGCCCACTATCGCCTCCCTGCTCGTCCCAAAGGTCACCCGACCTCCCCCCTCCTATACTTATAACCTCCTCTACATCTCCCCGTCATCCATTCATCCATCCGTCCGTCTATCCGTCTCCTGCTGGTTCTCTGCTTTTCCCTGGCTCTCTGTGGTTCATTCATCGTCCCTGTGTCCCACTAATCCACCTCATTCATCTCCTCTATTCACCGTGCACTGTTCCAGCACACACACACACACACACACACACACACACACACACACATTCATCTCCACTGTTACTGTATCTCTCATCTGCCACTGTCCATAACCTTCTCTCTCTTTTGTCTCCATTCTTGGTCTCTTTTCATCAGTGTCTCCATGTCTCTCTCTCTCTCTCTAATTCAACCAGGAGAGTTCCAGCTCTGTTCCATTCCACTAGGACTCACAGCACAAACTCTCTCTCATGTTACCGTTTTAATAGAATTCATATGATCTGTAATGGAAGGCATAATATTGCCCTCTGCATTCATATAACCCGTATTAACCCATTGAGACCTGAAGCCGATTCTACATGTCTCCTAAATCTCACAACAGTTTTCTGAAAAACGTATGTTTCTATATCAGTGGTGCTCTCAA
>NC_139940.1:4382097-4402048 GCF_963454915.1 Gymnoscopelus microlampas
TCACACGTTTTCAAATGTATAAAATCATTAAAATGTATAAAAAAGCCTTTGGAAATAGCAGATGTACAAGCTCACAACGCATTGCAATGCTACGTGTTATGAGCTTGTAGATCTGCTATTTTTAAATTGCCAAAGTATGTAGGTCTGAAGTGGTTTTCAAATATATTATAGTGTCGTAAAAGTACAATATTTGCCTCTGAGATGTGCCATAACCGTAGATCTACGTGATTTTCCCCCCTTTTTTTTCTCCACATGTCATTAGACAGGACCCTCGACCATCGCGCACACACCCTTTGTTTACATCCGCGTCCTCGTTGTGGCGTCTACAACTCTAAACGGATCAGCGTAAACAGTAAGAAACGCTGGCACTGGATGTACCCTGTTTTAACACAATAACCGCCAAGGTATTAAACATCGTTTGTTATCCCCTTGCCAGCGTAAATACCTTCATCCGATGATATTTGAAACGCCGTGGAGGCGACATTGTGTTCCAAAAAATCTAAAAAGGCAGAGGGAAGGGGTAGGCGGAGGGATCTGTGTATTCAGCCGAACCACAACATTCCAACCACGATCCGCCATTTTGGGGCTGTGGCCCCGCTGAAAACTGTGGTTTTCAATGCAAAAAAACAGCCACTGAGATACAGCTGTTTTTCTGAAAATGCCATAGTCAGGGCGGGTGGAAGTGACGTTTTTTGGAATTATGTCACATCCACATACTTCTTCTCTGAGTGACGATGCATCATCCCAGAGCTGTGTTACGGTGCCGAAAACAGCGTGCCTATTTATTTCAATAGAACGACTTTATGCGAGTTGGCGGACAAGTGCACTATTTAATAGAACAACTTCATGCGCAATTGGCAGGAAATGAGTTAAAAAACCTCTGGCACTAAATGTGTTAATATTTGTGTTGTTGTATGCACTCCCTTATGTGGACATGAATACATTGTTCAAAAGTGTGTGTGTGTGTGTGTGAGCGTGTGCTTGTGTGTGCTCACCACTCCCTCGGGGTCGACCAGCAGCAGGTGTTTGGGCTGTCCTCCCTGCTGTCCCGTGAGGACGTACTGTCCCGGCGTGGTGCCAGACTCCCTCACCAGGAAGTCCCCGTCTCGGCCCAGCAGCCTCTCCGCCTGCCGGCGACTCAGGCTGCCGTGGAACCAGAGCTCGCACTGCAGCTGCTCCACCAGAGGGGGCGCCGCCGCCGAGACCGGGCCGCCCGACCCCGAGCCCCCCGCGGGGCCGGAGACGCCCAGCGCGTCGTCAAACGGCTCTGAAGAGAGAACAGGTGTTTTTTTTTTTTTACTTAAGTAAGTACTAATACCACAATATCGTTGCTGTGGGGGCAGAAACCTTTTATCTCCATATTCTAACTTTTTGTGTTTTTACCAGGCGCTCGAAGAGCGCCGGATCTACAGACACACTGGGTACTAGTCCGACACCTAAGCGACACCTGAGTGGACACCTAAGTGTCATTGGCTGTCCTGGCTGTCCTTCACTCCTTTAAGCCAATGGCGACACGAATGGGGAGATGGCCCGCCCCCCCCCGCAGTAACCGTGCTCCTCTCCGCTCCCCTCATTCACACTGCAACATGCAGCCTCAGGCAGGAGGGTTAGCCTAAATGCTAGCGTGCTTCATTAGACCTAGTTTGGCTATTAAGTTATTATTTGGCCATGTTCACACTGACTTCAATCTTCGCTATTGTTGGGAAGACCCGTGTGGTGTCTAAAAATGTTGCCACCACTTATATAAAAAACATTATAGCGTTTAGCGTCGCAGATTCTGTTGCCAGGTTTGGCGAGAGAAACAAGCAATCCGAAAAACAAGTAATCAGGTCTATGAAACACACACACACACACACACACACACACACACACACACACACACACACACACACACACACACACACACACACACACACACACACACACACACACACACACACACACACACACACACACACACACACACACAGAGCACCTGGTAGAATATGACTTTTCAAGTCATTTCTTTCTTGTTTCGTAAATTTACTCACTCATGTCAAAAGCATCTCTGTGAGCGTTCCCATTGGCTGCAGCTGTTGGGGTGCGGGGTTTGTCCACGTTGACATACGACGGGTCATCAAAGAGTTCCCGCCCACCTTCCTTGGCTCCCACTGGAAAAATTTATTAAAAACAAATACAACTTCATTTATGACATTATTACTGTGAAGAGAGACAACTTCATCTATGACATTATTACTGTGAAGAGAGACAACTTCATTTATGACATTATTACTGTGAAGAGAGACAACTTCATTTATGACATTATTACTGTGAAGAGAGACAACTTCATTTATGACATTATTACTGTGAAGAGAGACATGAAAGAGATAGAGAGAACCCTGGATAGAGAGAACCCAGGAGAGAGGGAGGGATATAGACAAAGAGCAGTGGCGTGCACAGACATTTTGAGGGGCAGGTGCTCAAGTAAATTATACATTTTTTTGTTGACTTGGTCTGCTCTTTTTTTCCCTCTACACCTATACCTCTTTGCCAAAAATAGCAGATCTACAAGCCCACAACGCCTCTGCTATTTTTGGCTAAAGTTCTCCTCAGAAAAGGGATGCTAGGTTTCGAGTGGTTATGGTAAAAAGAAAAATCATATCACATAAAGAATTGGCGGACCCCCTGTAGTAACTCTGAGGACCCCCTAGGGGTCCCGGACCCCCTGTTGAAGACCCCTGCTGTAAACTGAAAAAGAAATACTGTTTTCTTATTTTTTTCAAAAGGGCACTTCTGGTCAAGAGGGCAAAGGGCAGGTGCTCTAGCACCACCTAGAGTCTATCTGTGCACGTCCCTGTCAGGGAGAGAGAGAAAGAGGGAGGGAGAGACGGAGATAGAGAGAAAGAAAGAAAGAAAGAGGGAGGGAGAGTGAGATAAAGGGATTTTCATTTCAGTGTTGCTGTCGTTTCCTGAACGTTGTTGTTGTTGTTGTATATTGAAGCAGTAACACTAGAGGGCACTAGAGGTCTTCAGATCAGTGGTATACAGCAGCACAGCCTTGTGTGTCAGAATATTTTATTTCATATATTTAAAATATATATTTTTTTAAAGGTGTTTGTCTAAACAAAAAAAAGTACATGCTGAAAAGGAAATGCCAGATTGAAAGTGGTTAGAAAAATAGGGTATCGAATGTGCCTCTGCATTGAGAAATGAGTGCACACACACAAGTAAATCCCAAAATTAGTAGTGACTTTTTGTAGTTTTATATATTGCAACAAAAATGTGTGGTTGCCACAAAATCCCAAGTCACATCTGGACTTGTGTCATGGCTCACCGTTTGCTCTAGATTGATAAAACCTTTATTGATTCTGAGAGGAGTATTGTACTTGTTACTTCAGAGCTAATTAGTCTATTGACCAAGCAGAGCAACGATCGTGTCCCTCCTAGTAAAGCTTCAAGTCTACCGGCAGGCAATCACAGAGAAGAGAGCACTAGCCATAACGGACTGGTAGAACATCTGCACACACAGTTGTCCAACTGCATCACCACCAGGCCTTCTCTGTTGAAGGCACTAGAGAAGAGTCCAAAGACATCGTTCTGACGGTGGTGCCCTGGGTGTCAAGGTGTGTGAAGGCCCTGTTGTTTAGCGCCTAGACGATGGCTTTTCTCAACCCCAACGTCCGTCTGCCTGGTATGAGAACTGAAGGGGGTCAAGGTCTTCACTCACCAGCGTCCAGCGGTCGTGTCTCCAATCTTTACGTAGACCGACGACATTCCCTATTGTTCTATTATTCTATGACCCACTGGCCGTTAAATGAAGCTGATTCTACAAATGTCTTCTAAATCCCAACAGTATTCTGAAAAACGTATGTTTCGATATCAGTGTTGCTCAAACTTTTTCATGTCAAGGACCCCCAAAGTTATATGTATTTGGCCGCCGACCCCCATCTCAAAATATTTTGTTAAAGAGACACCCAGAAGCAAAGATTCAAGTAAAAAATGTTTGCTTTAAAACAATATATATATTCAAAGATTTGCACACATTTTCACGATTTTTGAAAAATAGCAGATCTACAAGCTCGTAGCGCGGCACCGAGTGCCGCGCTACGAGCTTGTAGATCTGCTATTTTTGAATAGCCAAAGTGTAAAATAATGCTTTTTAGCTCAAATCATAAAATGACACAGATGCGTTCCAGGTCTTAATGGGTTAGAGAACAATCACAGACTAATCCCGACGTATATTCAAAAATACTATGACTCCACCAGATGCCAAGCATGGCCAGAAAGAAATACAAGTCACAGGAGAAAAAGAAGATAAAAAGGTAAGAAAAAGAAAAGAAGAAGTTAACTGCACAGCTGCTCCTAAGCAGAAGCACGGCCTGCCCGCACGGAGCAACGCCCTGATAGTATTGTTGAGATTTTACCACAGTTTCATTACTCATAGTTGTGATTGGAACACTTGCAGGTGTTGCTCGGTTACAGGGTAAGGTCAAACTAAATGTTCAGTTCACACTAGTGCTGCTATCAGGAGATAATGACACGCTTTAGAATGCCTCTCAGCCAATCACAATGCAATGTGTGTAATGCAACGTACGTACGAACACTTCTAGTAAAGGTTTATAACTTGGTTTCTCTTTTTTTTAATATATATTTTTTATCCCACGATTGTGTAACCCATATTTTTTCACCCAGTGCCAATTGCCTATGTACTGTAATCCTGGGCACTACTCTACCTCTGCCAGCCTAGGGAGAGCCCAAGCTGAAGCTCATGCCTCCTTCAATGCATGAGGAGCAAGCAGGCCGCTCCTTATCACCCGACAGGGGGGAGTTTCCCCGGTTGGACGTAGCGCGTGGAAGGAACACGTTATTCCAACCAGTTCCTTCCCCTCCATCAGGCGCCCCGGCTGACCAGGGGGAGGCAGTATAGTGACCAGGATTACTGCATGTTTTTGTGAGGGTACCTACCCTAGGAGACACGGGGAGAACATGCAAACTCCACAGACAGACAGACAGACAGACAGACAGACAGACAGACAGACAGACAGACAGACAGACAGACATCTGACCTGGTAGTGGAGGGAGGGGCTGCTTGTGAATGTCATTCTGTCCTGGCTGTCCATAGGGCTACACACACACACACACACACACACACACACACACACACACACACACACACACACACACACACACACACACACACACACACACACACACACACGGAGAGAAAGGGAGACGTAGTAAGTTATACATACACACACACTGACAAATATACACACACACACACACACACACACTGACAAATATACACACACACACAAACACACACACTGACAAATATACACACACACACAGGTGTGGGTACAGACCAGCGTGGCTCCGGGGCGGGCTCTCATGTCGACGAGGCCTCCAGGAGGAGGTTGTTTCCCAGGGAAGTTGTTGTAGTAAGGAACCTCTGGAGGAGGGGCCCCTTCGTCCTCCTCTTCCTCCCACGCTGAGCCGTCAAATGGAGCCATTCTGCACACAGAGAGAGAGAGAGAGACATGTGATTAACATCCATCCATTAGAAACAAGCATCTGTCAGAAAACGTGGAGATAGATATTAAGACCACGTTTAGACCACAACGCTCTCTGGAGAAAACGGCAAAGTGCCGTGTTGCGTTCTCACTTCTTATTCTGCGTTTAGACGGAGGTGCACCAGTGATTGAAAACGATGTAGTGTGCATCGGTGTTGATTTCGTCGACTAAAACTATGACGAAAAATGTTTGTCGACTACCATTTTTCACTGACGAAAACTAAATAAAAAGTAAATAAAAACTAAGCTGCTGATGACTAAAACTATGACTAAATATATTGACAATTTCGTCAACAATTAAAAACTAGACTAAAATGTTAGTGAGGGACTATAGTGGAGAAGAGATCCAGTAGAACTAAAAGACAAGTCATTTTATGTTTGGTTGCGCTCGGGTGTTGCGCTCTGAAAATAGCAGATCTACAAGCTCACTGCTGCGACGCATTGTGAGCTTGTAGATCTGCTATTTTCAGCATGCAACCATGTGTAAAATCAGCCATTACGACGCCATCAAGGCACCGCCAAGATACATTATAGTCGACTAAATCAACTGTAGATTTAGTCAACTATAATCTTATGATATTTAGTCGACTAAAACTAGACAAAAACTAAAACATTTCAGGTGACTAAAATATGACTACAACTAAATGGAACGTTATTCAAAAGACTATGACTAAAACCAAATCAAAATTTGCCGTCAAAATCAACACTGGTGAGCATGCCAGGTGTCTAGGTGGTCGGTGAAGCACTGCCACATAGACCGGTCACGCACGCGTAGAACCACTTCCGTTCTGCGGCTCCATACTGTGAGCTAACGTGAGCCATGACGCCGCCACACGTTTTGCGGATTTTTGCGGTTTTGTTGCCCGTTGACATGGAGACGCCAGGCGGAGTGTTCTCACAGATTTACACTCTGGAAGAAGGTTTCACTTTGTTGACTTTTCAACTCCCAATAACGCCGTTGCCGTCTAAACGGCATATCTTATTGTCGTCGGGACACATACTGATGCCGTTTTCCCTTTTTCTCCTCTGTAGATATAGCCATGAGTATTTGTTGATGATTAGGTATTTGTTTGATTTCTGGTGTTTTCACTACAGGGATTTTTTTTATTCTGCCAGTACATTCCGGGAAAATTACTAGATAGGTTGCCGTAAAATTTCGAACGCCAAAACTTCCTCCACACAAGATCAGTGACCGTGATGAATTTAAAAATGTCCACTATACTTCCTGCACTTTGGCTATGTGAAAACTGGCCTTTAATGTGTTAATATTGTATACTATGTTGATGTATTGAATACATAAGTCCCCAGGACTTTATGTTGTGTGTCATCCTTTCAACCCAAGTGTTTTACTGTACCTTTGTGCTGTTTAAATCTTTGTCTAATAAAGTATTCAATACTGCCATAACTGAGTGGTTAGTGATCCCGCCTAGGGAGCCAGAGGCCCTGGTTGCCGCAGGTACGATTCCAGGCCAGGACAGCATATGTGTCGATGAAATGAAATGTGTCCCTGAGCAAGACTCTTAACCCCTAATTGCTCACAGGTTCTCATTGGAAACAAGACCGCAAGGACTTTCATGAACGACCTGTTAAAAGGAATTATCCTTATCCTTATCCTTAATAATGACTATGTGTAGTATAGCTGTAACCTGGTTGAACACTGTGGTTGATATGAATATAGAGTAAATATAGTGTGTATGAACATAGAGACATCTACAGTCTATTGAAATGTTATGACTACAGTTCTGCTTAGGTGGAACTAATACATCTGACTTATAACATCATATTTGTTATCATTCATTCATAGAAACGATTTTCTCTTCTTAGAAATGGGACCATCACAATTATTACAGAATTGCAATGATTTGACCTAATCGCAATAATTGTGTGTATATAAAAAAAGCTGAACAGAAAGGTCATTATTTCCTCCTCGTTGCCCACAATCTTTTAACCACTTTCAACCGGTGGCAATTCTGAGAAAAGCAGAAGTGAACTGAGATGGACTCAAGTTTCATATCAACAAAATCTAGACCAGAAACCAGAACTAACTCCATCCTGTAACAGCTGTGCATGCTATTTAGATAGAATGTATCTTTCTATCTACATTCCAGGAACCTGTGTGAGTGTGTGTGTGTGTGTGTGTGTGTGTGTGTGTGTGTGTGTGTGTGTGTGTGTGTGTGTGTGTGTGTGTGTGTGTGTGTGTGTGTGTGTGTGTGTGTGTGTGTGTGTGTGTGTGTGTGTGTGTGTGTATATTTCAATACACACACAGTCCACCTCTGAGACAAAGGGGTAGACCAGGGGTAAACGAGCGGTGGAACGTGATCGACAGGTTGATCTTCTAAGTCTGTCACTGTCGATCCCTAACACACACACACAGGCTAATACCATGAATATGTCTGTTTAACCTGGAGAGAGAGGTTACAGACATGCCTCTTGGCTGGCATCCGCTGGTGTCTCTTTGAACCCATTTAGACCGGGAAAGCATCTGTCAGTTTAGATTTTAACCATTATGTTATACTTTGGCTATTCAAAAATAGCAGATCTACAAGGTCATGAGCTTGTAGATCTGCTATTTTTGGTAAAATCATGAACATTTTTGCAAACCTTTGAATATATATTTTTAAAAGCGAACATTTGTAACCCAAATCTTTGCTTCTAAATCCTAACAGTTTTTTGAAAAAAATCAGTGGTGCTTAAACTTTTTCAGGTCAAGGGCCCCCAAAATGATATGTAATTGGCCGCCGACCCCCGTCTCAAAATATGTTGTTCCAGGGACCCCCCAGAAGCAAAGATTTGAGTTAAAAATGTTCCCTTCAATATATATATATATATATATTTAAAGATTTGCACAAATTTACATGATTTAAAAAAAAAAAGCAGATATATAAGCTCATAGCGTGGCACCGAGTGCTGCGCTATGAGCTTGTAGATCTGCTATTTTTGAATAGCCAAAGTATAAAATAATGGTTATAGTGGTTACACAGATGCGTTCCCGGTTTTAACACATTGACCGCCATAGGTTAATCTCATAATGTACTCACCAGTTCCATCGTTTTATTTATTGTTTTTTGTTTTTTTCACATCGCCATAGACCTTGCTAAAATCCTTAAAATTGAGCCGTGCACTGTTTGTAAACATCGCAGCCATCTGCCTGCTTCTAACACTGAAGAACGCGTGTCAAACGGTGCCTCCATGTTGTAGTTTTTCGAAAAAAAGGAAAAAGCACCACGGCCCGTAGGCTACGGGATCGGCGCTTTACAGTTGGATTTATCGGCCCGTAGGCTACGGGGCCGGCGGGTAGAGTGTTAATGGGTGTGTATAAAAACATTTGTACATTCTCAGAGTTAAATTAACACTGAGGAGTTTACAGTGTAGATTGGGGTCCCAGAGATTAAACAAAATGGTATCAAAATGAGGGTCCGTGGCTTAATGCATATCAAACTGAGGGTCTATGAAATGAAATAAAAGCTTACGCCATGATGGTCCATAATATGGAAATGATGTGGGGAAAAAAGGCAAAATGTTCCTTTAATGTTGTTGTCATTGCCCGAGTACTGGTGCAGTTCCGTTGTGTTCGTGCAGGGCGGTGTTGTCCCTGTAAGGACTGTGTGTGTGTGTGTACCTGTCATGGGGCGTGACCAGTTTAGGCGGGTTCTTCAGGTACTGTTTGAAGCGGAGCTCGAACGCCTGACCGATGGTGCTTATCACCTCCTGTGCCAGGCCCTCTGAACACTCCAGGATGTGACACGCTGACAGGAAACAGGAAGAGAGCGTGGTCAGGAAGTAGCAGCATGCAAATTCAAACACGACACACACAACACGTCTGGACGGATATCGAAGAAGACGGCAGGAAATGTTTCACATTGATAAAATAAAATACAGTTATCCCATTAAGACCTGGAACGCATCTATGTCTTTTTTTTTTTTTTTTTGCTGAAAAGCATTATTTCACACTTTGGGCTATTCAAAAATAGTGAAAATGTGTGCAACTCTTTGAATATATATTCTTTTAAAGCGAACATTTGTAACTCAAATCTTTGCTTTGGGTCCCTGGAACTAAATATTTTGAGATGGGGGTCGGCGGCCAAATGAAAAAAAGCTTATGTTGCTAAAATATCAGTGGTTCTCAAACTTGTTTCATGTCAAGGACCTCCCAAAATGATATGAATGTGTCTGCGGATATATGATATATGACAATGATATTAGCCTACACTTAAAGTTGCTGACATAGTCTATAAGTACAGGGTCATACACACTGTGAACCGAGCAGGGACAGTCATGACACGGCTTACTACGTACTTTTAACAGTCTCACGGCAGCCATATTGGAAATAAATTGGGCCTCTTCCTTACTTCCCTCACAGGTCTTACCAATGATACTAATGAAGGCTCTGTTCCATTCTGGTCAAACAGAGTCAGGGTGCTGATATTGAGCATGTTGGCTCACTGGAAAACACTCTGCTACACCAGTGGGTCTCAAAGTGTGGTCCAGGGACCCTTGCGGTTCCTTGAGGGGGTTCCAAATGGCCCCTTGTGGAAGTGTAACTCTGACAGTGACACTCTCAGAGTTATGGGGGTCCTTGAAATTAAAAAGTTTGAGAACCACTGTGCTACACTAAATGGAACAGAGCATTAACCCTTAAGACCTGGAACGCATCTGTGTCACTTTTTGATTTGAGTTAAAAAGCATTATTTTACACTTTGGCTATTCAAAAATAGTCTACAAGCTCATAGCACGGCACTCGTAGATCTGCTATTTTTGGGAAAAAATCGTGAAAATGTGTCAAATCTTTGAATTTATATACATTTTCTAAAGCAAACATTTTTAACTCAAATCTTTCCTTCTGGGGGGGTCCCTGGAACAAAACGTTTTGAGATGTTGTCCGTGGCCAAATACATATGATTTTGGGGGTCCTTGAGAACCACTGATATAGAAATATATATGATATATATTTTCAAAAAAATGTTGATGATTTGTAGAATCCCCCAGAAGCAAAGACTTTAAGTTACAAATGTTTGCTTTAAAAAATATATATATCTAAAGATTTGCACAAATTGTCAATATTGATCCAAAAATAGCAGATCTACAATTGTAGATCTGCTATTTTTGAATAGACAAAGATATCTAAAAATGACACAGATGCGTTCCCAGTCTGAATGGGTTAATTAGTAGGTAACACCTGTGAAAGAAGTACGCAAGAGGCCTGAGTTCTCTCCAATACGGCTGCTCGTGCATAGAGAGCCTATATCTGGCAGTTTGTAAAAAGCACTGTTTGTCGACAAAACGCAATGGATTCCTTTCCAGGACACCCAGTCGTGTTCTCGCATTACATATCAATGTTTGCCAAGTCTAAAGACAGAACAGCTGAAGCAGCTTTTCACTGTGTGTGCACCTCCATGCCAAACAGTTCAATGTCAGTCTGTCTGAGTGAGCGCTGACGTTTCCCGCTAGCTTGTGGGAATCTCCATTCATTGGTAGCTTTATTCAGTCACTCAGTGTCAGAACGTGTTACATATAGCCAACCAGCTCAGCATTATAGGTATAAGTTAGCTTCAATGTACCTTGTAGCGAGCTACTGTTAGAAAATCAGTCAACATCTAGGCTTTAGTGTAGCTCAGCTACCACACCGAACAACACTGTTCAGATAGATTATGGGTGATATTATTGATATTAACCCATTCAATCCAGGAACGCATCCAAGTGTCATTTAAGATTTAAAAAAGAATAGCAGATAAACAAGCTCAGAGCACGGCACTGAGTGCCGTGCTATGAGCTTGTAGATCTGTGAGCTTGTAGATCTGCTATTTTTGAAAAATCTTGAAAAATTGTGCAAATCTTTGAATATATATATATTATTATATTTGTTTCGCGCGCGCGTGAACATTTTCGGTTTGCGGTAGGGGTGTGCCGATACACTAATTTCACCAAACGATACGATACGATATTTGGCTCACAACTTCGATACGATATCGATACGATACGATACGCACTTTTTTTATTATGAAAATATATGGGGGAGGAAAAAAGTAAATGCAAACAAATAATTCTGTTTTTGCATTATTCAGACATGCAAACTTGTAGCTTTTCAGCTACAATAGCCGTTTTCAATCCAAATAGGGCAATAGTGTGACACCTGACCCAAAAAAAAAAAAACATGTTGTGACCCTTTTCACCTCGGGCTGTTTGCATGCTTGATTATAATGATTTTTTTTTTCAAAACAATATTTTTTTCCCCCAAAACGATACATATCGTCACGAAAACGTATCGCGATATATCGTGGGACGATATATCGGCACCCTAATTCCCCTTTTATTTCCGTTTTTTATTACTTTAATTCGGTACAAAAAATGTACTCCATGAAGTGTAGATGCGATCCAAAGTCTACTTTGGATCTGATGGATAGGTTTCTGTGCAGACTGCAGTCCATTTGGAAACACTTGGACCACCTAGCCCTGGTCCAGAACGTTAGTGAGTTCTCTCTCTAGCTCACTAACGCTCTGGACCAGGGCTAACATGGACCCTACCTGCTCGTAGTGTTGTCTGGTTGCACATTATCAGAATGGCAGCGGCTGAATCCTCTGATCTCTGATGACCGCAACATCCTCTGTGTCCTCCTCTTCAATACCTTCGGTTTTGGTCAAACTTTGGACGACTTTCTTTTTCCTTGGTAGCTCTCACTGTTTTAACCCATTGAGACCTGAAGCCGATTCTACACGTCTCCTAAATCTCAACAGTTTTCTGAAAAACGTATGTTTCTATATCAGTGGTGCTCAATCTTTTTCATGTCAAGGACCCCCAAAATTATATGTATTTGGCCGCGGACCCCCATCAAAATATGTTGTTCCAGGGACCCCCCTAGAAGCAAAGATTTGAGTAAAAAATGTTCGCTTTAAAAATATATATATTCAAAGATTCGCACACATTTTCACGATTTTTGAAAAATAGCAGATATACAAGCTCATAGTGCGGCACTCGGTGCCGCGCTATGAGCTTGTACAGATGTGCCACTTCAAAACTTCACATGTCCTGCCATCGCCAAGACAGTAAATTTTCAGGGGATTCCCAGGGCAATAAGAGGGACAAAGAAGGGCATTTAAAATGATGAATTATTTTGATGATCACTGCTTTTATGATGCTAATTAATTTGAGCAACTCTTCAAATCACCTTTCGCCTCATAATGAGTCTGACACCTTCTCAACACACATTCTTTTGTTCTCATGCATATGAGTGTCTGTTGAAGGGAAAAACGGGGGGGTTTAGTAACAACTTCTTTTCAGGGGCAAAACAGTGCAATTTTAAGGGCAGAACAGGGAGGAAAACATGCCTTTTCAGGCCACTTTCAGGGAAAGAACAGTAACGTGTGAAGTTTTGAAGTGGCACATCTGTATATCTGCTATTTTTGAATAGCCCAAAGTGTAAAATAATGCTTTTTTAGCTCAAATCTAAAAATGACACAGTTCCAGGTCTCAATGGGTTAAAATACTTGCTTAAATATGTACACTTTGCAGCTTTTGCACAGATAGCTCTTATCGTATCCTCTCATTATGTTTTTGACCTCCTGATTATTTTATTTCCCCAAATTCGACTTGTAAACAAGCCAGTGAATGGCTGACTGTGATGAACGCCTCGTCCCCAAACACGCTCGCCCCGGGTATATCCGGCGGGCTCGGTCGGCGAAAAAACAAATGGGAGGTAGTGTGTTTTGGGGCTCCGTTTCTCGTCAATGCGAGGGTGTTTTAGGACGACGGTCCAACCGTGTCTTCCACCGCGCGGCGTGACTTTTTTTTTTGTTTACTCTGTGTGGGGGAACTCTGGCTCTAGGTTGCACTGTTGAGCGCAGATCCATTGAGATATATATATATATATATTCAAAGATTTGCACAAATTGTCCAAACATTAAAAAAAAAAAAAGATATACAATCTCATAGCGTGGCACTCTGATGACACAGATGCGTTCCCGGTCTTAACTCTTCCAGTGCCACATGACCAGGGGTGCACATAACTTTTTAAGTCTGGTACGCAGAAGAGCACCTGGACATGTAACCTGGTCCCGTCCCGTTTTGTCAACGGGGGGGGGGGGGGGGGTTCAGCCCGGACACTTTTGTCAACGGGGGGGGGGGGGGTTCAGCACGGTGCCCACCAGACGTTCACGGCATATTTTGCACCATTACGGTGCGTTCATCATCGGTGACGAGTGCCTCTAACAGCCGCTGCTGGCTGCGTGCACGCAGCGAGGCAATGCGAGGCGATGCGAGGCGACGCGAGTCATATCTCTACCCCTGTGCCTAATGGCTGTAGTGTACATTGGGCGGACGGGTGCTTTAGAGTGATTGTGTGAGTGTGGCTTCAGGAAGTAAATTCCTAGCCTCGGTCTCCAGGCTTTTATTTTTTTAGTTTTGCTAAAAAATAAAAGCTTGGAAATTCCTGTCCCAGCTGTTGGTGCGCAAAAGCGCCTCGCGTCGCCTGATGTGGTGCGCATTTTTTATTTTGGGTGCGCATGCGCACCTGCGCACCAGTTATGTGCACCCCTGCACATGACGTCTAAGACGTCACGTGGCCTGAAAAACATGTTCAGAACCCAAGATATGATGATTTGAAGATTTGCTGCTCCATTCACTCTTTGTTTAACTTCTAACTTAAAAAGGCTGTATCTCGGCTCCTAAGCATTTTTTTTTATACAATGAATTTTAGCTGTGGCACTCAAGAGCCAAAATTCCATAAATAAGCTGGGCACTGAATGAGTTCATGGGTTTAAGGTGTAACTATTATGTTATTGTAGAAGTGTTCTACCTCTCTGGTTGACGGGGTCTTTAGCCACGTATGCTACGTACTCTGCTGTGTCCTGGAGAGAAAGGGGGGAGAGGGGAGGTAAAAAGGTGGGGGGGGGGGTAGAGGACAGTGACAATCAATGGGAGGAAACACATAGTAAAGGCATATTTAGGATAAAAAAACTGAGGTGAACAGAAACCAAAAAGGAAAGAAGCAAATTGGTTAGTTTACAACAGGTCTTAACAGACAACACAGAGAGAAAAAGAAAGGAAAAGAAAGAAAGACAAGAAAGAAAAGATGCAAGGAATGAAGGGAGGGAGGGAGGAAGGAAGGAAGGATAGATATCATCTCTGGCGGGTGTAAACCTCATTATATCCAAAACTGTTACTTTTTCAGGATTAAAAAAAAAAAAAAACCGTGCTGCGTTTCAAGCTTGTGGATCTGATACTTTTGATCAAGTAAGGCGTTAATTTACAAAACAAACACTAAAACGTAGAATATGGAGATAAGAGTTTTTCTGCCCGACAACAGCAACGACATGAGGTTCTACAGGCCAGAGGAGAGATGGAGATAATGATGAGATATTATTAGATGGATGGATAGACAACAGAGAGGAGAGAGAGAAGATGATGGATAGACAACAGGAGGAGAGAGAGAGAAGATGATGATGGATAGACAGACGACAGAAGGAGAGGCGGAGGAGGTTGAGTGACTCACTGGATCTCCTCCAGAGGCAAAGGAGATGGACTGCATGTGATGATTGGCTATAATCTGTAGAGAGAGAGAGAGAGAGAGAGAGAGAGAGAGAGAGAGAGAGAGAGAGAGAGAGAGAGAGAGAGAGAGAGAGAGACATGGGTAGAGAGACATCATGGGTGAACATGAAGGAGTGAATGAGATGAACGAGTGCAGGCTGAGAGTGTGCTGGCGCTCGTTTTGGTTAACTCTCTGGGGGCCCCGACTGACACGCAAGAACGTCATTATTCAGCCGCAGTGTGCCCAGTCAGAGTTACTACAGGGGGTCCGCCAAGTCTGGGGAATGATGGGGGAACATTAGCCGAAAAAAAATAGCAGATCTACAAGCTCACACTGCGAGCCGTTGTGAGCTTGTAGATCGGCTATTTTCGCAAGTTGGTGCAGAGGGAAAAAAGAGCAGACCAAGTACAGAGCCAAAGGTGAAGTTGACTAAATATTGAGGCTTTAAAAGGTCTGAAAATACACGTTAACATGAACCCAACATATTAATAGAAACGATAATGTATGTCAAACAAGTCTATAAAACTATCTATGAAGTTTAATCTGCAACACTCAAGGTCCTTACACACCGGGGCGATTTTTTCGTGCGAATAATGCGTTTTTTTTTTAAACCTTATAAAGTCAATGGCTCCGTACATGGAGCGAAAAAGCGAAAAAGCGAAGCGAAAAAGCGTCTTTTAATTATTCGGAATGAGTCCGAATTTGGCGTATATTCGCTATTTTCGCCGGTGTCGCCCGGTGTGTAAGGACCTTAAGTCTGAAAACCCCCCTGCTGTACCCTATTTGTGAAGTGAAGTCAAAGTCTCACGTGTGGAGGTTTAAGACTGTGGGAGAGACTCACTCTCTCACTCCCAGCAACATGAAGCCTGATTTATACTTGGCTGAGCATTGTGTCGTGCACCCACGTTTTTTTTTGTTGTGTTGCACTTTTACAACATGGTTAGGGAGCCATTGGGTCCAATGTTTACGGTCTTTGGCATGACCCGGGCCCGGGAATTTAAGCCCGACCTCCCAATCTCAGCTCCACAAAGGCCACACAAGATGTACTGTGCGTCCAATACCCTTAAAGGGATAGTTCACCCCCAAAGTGACTTTTTTCTATGGATTAGTCACCCCATGGAGACTTGAATTCATGGATATTTGTTTAGTTTTTGTCTCATTCTCTAAGCCAATAATTTGATGACCTGCAGCGGTTCCGGTAGGAGACAAAATAGTCTCCTTTGTGTCTCCTACCGGAACCGCTGCCTACCGGTCCGGCTTAGAGAATGGGACAAAAACTAAAAAATATGGGTGACTTATCGATAGAAAAAGAGTACTTTTTTGGGGTGAACTATCCCTTTAACACATTGGGTGCCAAAACCGTATATATACGTTTTTGGAAAAAAATATTTTTGGGGGAAAAAAATGTTCAAAATTTATTTTTTTCAAAAAAAAATTTCTTTCCTTCACAGCACCAGGAGATATCATTTTTCCGAAGATTTAGACTCCAATCCACTTCCTGGTTAACTTAAGACTTCAAAAGCCTGTATCTCGGCTCCTAAAAAATGGTTAAAAATCCTGGGACTCAGTGTACTCTGTTTTTAAAAAAACCTGGCACCCCATGTGTTAAGAAGGCAGTTGTATATCTGCCAAAACGTTTTTTTCTCCCTTGTTCTCGTCGTTGTGCCAATGAATTCCTCCTCACTGTTGTCACTGCTGTCGTATCCTACCGACTCATCTGCCAGTGAGGAGCCCCCCACCGCGAGGATGTACGTAGAGCCTTCGTCCTACTCCTCTCGCCCAACACTCCTGCTGAGTGGTACCCCCCCCCCCCCCCCCCTAGCCCGTAGGAGTACGTACGTGCTGTGACAAATGTCACCCACCCCCGGTCCCCCCCCCCCCCCGGCTTGGCTTCCCTCCCCCCGAACATGGGCCCGATTGTGTTCTTATAGACACTGGACAAAGCCGGACACACCACCCGCGGTGGATTCAAACCGCTAGCCTCCGCCGTGGTGGCCAGCTACTTTATCACTGCGTCACCGCAACCCCATTCAAACCGGGAAATGTACAGCACACACACCTTGCATACTTGCTCACACAGACGCACGCACACACACACGCACACGCACACATACGCACACAAGCGCACGCACGCGCGCGCGCACACACACACACACACTACTAACATTGTACCACATTCATCCCATACACTTGAGATCAGTCTGAACTAGCGGCTTCAACATTGATCCTCTTCAAGACAGAAATGAGCTAATGAGTTCAGCTACACGGGCCCAAACAAAGAGAGATTTTTTTTCTTCTCCCCCCCCTATAAGATGTTCAGAGACAGAGAGAGCAATGGAGGGATACATAAGGGGGGGAGAGGTGGACAAAACAAAAAAACAAACAAAAACAAAAGCAGAGAAGGAGTAAGGTCATGTTCCACTAGAAAAAAAGGTGAAGGGCTCAGAAAAAGAAAAAAAAGGCTCATGCGGCTACATTCCTCTACTATCTATGCCTACGGTATATATACTCTCTCTCTGTCTGTCTCTTTGGTTCTCCGGCTCTGGGCTTCTCACAGAGGCCCCGCCTAAGCCCCTCCGTAAGCTCACCTTCTCTGAGGCCAGGTTCACACAGAGCATCTTCTGCAGTGCTCAAAGTTACAGCTGAATTGCTAATGTCAGTCTTTCGCCCGTTTTAAACATGTGTCTTTAAGTGTTCGGTTCGTGTGCGGGCTCACACAGACACACACGCACGCGCTCACACAGACACACACGCACGCGCACACTCACACACTTCTTTCACTGACACTCTTTGCTCAAGTCTCTCATTAGCTTTTTTTCACCTGTGTCCAATTTATGAAACAAGATCATCCTAATTGGGCGGGCCAGGAACCTTTTCTCTTCTCTCTCCCTCCTCCCCCCCCCCCCCCCCCCCCGTTCCCTCTCTTTCCTTGGCCGCATCCGCGCTCCATCTTTATTCTCACTGTCATCCGAGGAAATATACATTTGACCTTGGCATCTCTCCCCTTATAAACAGCAGACAAACTAATGATGTCACAGTCAGGATTATGGACTTCCAATGCAGACTGAATTTAAATGATGACAGTCGGGAGTCCGATAGCCGGGGCAGAACTGTTGATTCACGACTCCGTCGCCCGGGAGTTTACTGAAGGCTTTTTGCGAGCGGGGGCCCACATTTACGGTGTTTACTCTGTGTGGCGCTTTTTGTCTTCTTTCTTTTGAGGTCTTAGTTTTCTTTCCTCTTAACTTTTCCGTTTGCGTGTTTCTTTCTCTTATATTTTTCATACGTTAGCGCATGCTCACGCCTTTCTTTTCATTATCTCATAGCAAGACGTGTTTAATCTCTCTTGTCTCTCTGGTAATAAAGGCACACACTGTGAAACTCATAGTCAGAGTTGCCAGATCTGCTTATTATAATTTCCCCGCAAAGATTTTATTTGAAAATAGCAGATATACAAGCTCACAACGCGTCGCATCGCGACGCGTTGTGAGCTTGTAGATCTGCTATTTTCAAATAGCTGATGTATATGTTAAAGTGCTCATGTGGCCCGTAGTCGCTTCTTTTGGGCTGGTTTTCTTAGACCTGGTTGCTTGTTTCTCTCACAGAACCTGGCAACACCGCTCACAGTGTTCATTTTACTCTGAGAGCGTACACATGTAACCAAAGGGTCAATTCGGTTGCATTTGCATACTCTTGTGAAGTTACAAATGCATAAATGAACGCTGAGGAGTTCACCGTGTATTAACACACACACAATAGCCCCTCTCTCTCTCTCTCTCTCTCTCTCTGTCTGTTTCCCCTCCATTTCGCTCCCACCCCTCCCGGTGGCCGGCGGTCGTCCGTCCAGCGAGAGTTAGTGTGACAGTGTTGGTGAAATGATGGGCTGGTACTGAGATATTTGTGCCTCATAAATTCTCCATCGCTCAGCGTTATTTACGACAGTTGTAGGAAGGAGCGTGGGGAAGAGGAGGCGGGGGGGGGGGGGGGGGCAGGGAGGGGTGGGGTCTGGCGGGATGGCGGGCGGGTATACGTACGCCGCCGCCGCCGCCGGCGGCGCGCCACCACCACCACCACTATACACCCTGCCCTCTCCGTCCCTCTCTCTCTCTCTCTCCGTATCTCTCTCCATCTGCCAAAACCCTCCTCGCTTGTAAATTAGCCGCTCGCTGACAGCTCGCCCAAGTCCGCGCTCACATAAAAATGAGTTGCAAGTGTGTGTCCAGACCCTTTCGCTTCCTCCAGCGCGCCCCCTCCTCATCAGGGTTAGGTATTGAAAAGACGATGGAGAGAGAGGGAGAGAGAGAGAGCGTGCATGCCGTTTGTGTGTATGTGTGTGAGAGACACTGAGAGAGAGGGAGGAAGAGAGAAAAAGAGGGGGTGGCATGACAGAGGTGGGTTCGTTCGGGAAAGCAAAAAGAGATATTTAGGGACAGCTGCAATGACAGGAGGAAGGGGGGGCGTGCGCCGTCCGGACCCGCAGATAAAACACACTCAAAATACGGGGGCAAAACGGAAGAAGCGACGGAAGCAACGAAAAGAGAGAGAAAAAGAAGGCGGAGAGAGAGAGAGAGAGTGGTACCGGGGCTGGTTTGGAAGGAGGTCAGGGCAGACGCGCCGGCCGGGGTCTCAGGTATCATGTTAGTTAAAGGTCGTTGAGCAGCCGCCTGGCTGGCCAGTTAAAGGTTAGCTAGACAAGGCAGGCTTGTTAGCGCGCGCCGCGATGACAGCGTACAGTAGAGGAAAGGGTCGCGGGGTCAGGGTCGCGACCCCCCGAAGTATCTGGGGAGGCCCCCGCTGTCATTTTGTTAAGGTTACACATGTCTGGAATGCAACCGCAATTTCTTTTTTTTTTTCCCTACTCTCTCTTTTTTTTTTTTT
>NC_139940.1:4402248-4404748 GCF_963454915.1 Gymnoscopelus microlampas
GTCAACTACCTTTTTTCACTGACGAAAACTAAATAAAAACTAAGCTATGATGACTGAAACTAAGACTAAATATACTGACTATTTCATCAACAAATAAAAAAACTAGACTAAAATGTTATTGAGGGACTATAGTGGAGAAGAGATCCAGTAGAACTAAAAGACTCATTTTGTGTTTGGTTGCGCTCGGGTGTTGCGCTCTGAAAATAGCAGATCTACAAGCTCACAACGCGTCGCGCTGCGACGCGTTGTGAGCTTGTAGATCGGCTATTTTCAGCATGCAACCAAGTGTAAAATCTACCATTACGACGCCATCAAGGCCACAATACACTTTAGTCGACTAAATCAATTGTATATTTAGTCGACTAAAACTAGACTAACAGTAAAACGTTTCAGATGACTAAAATATGACTAACAAACTAAATGGAATTTGATTGAAAAGACTATGACTAAAACTGAATCAAAATGTGCTGTCAAAATCAACACTGCTCCGAGTCCAAGTGGTTGCAGTTGCAACTAGTTGCGTCGGTGTGGACTGGGTGAAGAGGGGGGGTCGGTGTGGATTGGTTGAAAGGGGGGGGGGGGGGGGGGAGAGATATCAAGCTGGTCCTGACCTGGTGACCTGGGTTCTGGTGTTGAAGTCCAGAGCTCTCATGGACTGCAGCACCTCCACACAGCCCATGTACTGCAGACAGGAAACAGTTAGTCACACGCACAGACACCGCTTACATCACTTCCTCCTCCTTCCCACACAGCCGTCTGGGCAGATGCAGAAACACTCTGACTGACATCACAATGCATTTTTACATGACTTAAGAGGGTTGCAAACTATGCAGCCCAAATGTGTCCCAAAACTAAATCAGATCTACAATCTCACAAGCTTGTAAAAAGTTGTTTAATATGTATTAACTTAAAGGTAGGGTAAGTGATATTTTTTTAGTATTATTTTTTTGGGGGTTAAAAAGGTTAAAGTACTATATTCTGATAGTAATCATTGCTACAGAGCGTTTGTTCGGTCACAGGGGTCTCTCCAGCTCTTTAGTAAACAGAATATATGTACATTTTCAGGTAGGTGACAACATTTAAGCCAATCAGGAGAGAGCACTGAAAATGCATTTTCTGTTTAATAAAGAGCTGGAGAACACTCTATAGCAATGAGTACTATCAGAATATAGAGCTATTTAACACTTATTCTAACCAAAGTAAATCACTTACCCTTCCTTTAAGTGGTTAAAAACATTTTTTATTTCATCTTGTTAAGCACATTAAATGTTCTTTTCATTTATTGAAGTTGAATATAAATACTTTATTTGTATTTATTTGTTTTAGTATAAGCAAATAGAAACTTTAATCAAATCAACGCTTTTCAAAATGACGTTGTACTTTTCTTTTTACAGAATATCAGTCAAAACATTGATAAGCGGTGGTCTAGGACTCCAGAATTGAGATCGGTCATCGGACCTAAAACATCTCACATCCGTCAGGCTCCAGTACTAGAGGCAATAGTAGTATTAGTGATCGTCTCTGTTGGATGGAAAAACCTCATTCAAATACAAAAATTGACTAAAAGCAATCTAGCAGATCTACAAGCTAAAATCTGCTACTTTTGTGTGACACTGTAGTTAGTATGATCAAGTAGGGCATTCACTTACGAGAAAACACGAAAAGGTATGAATATGGAGATAAGAGGTTTCTGTAATAATAATGACAGAATAGTAATAATAGTAGCATTAGGAGTGTTATTAGACCCTCCAGAAAAATGCGTTTATGCGATCGCAGAATTTACCGCATAATCAGCAAAATGGCACATAATTATGCAGGGGTAACGTTTTTTCAAAAAGGCTGCATCGCATAATATGCGATTCACATCCCATACTTCCGCATATTTCGCAACTTTTAACATATTTCGCATATTTCCCAACTTTCCGCATATTTCGCAACTTCCCGCAATTTCACCGCATAAAATTGCAAAAAAAAACACGCATATTTCGTCGCAAAATCAAGGATTTTAGCCCGCATAATCAAGAGTTTTAGCCCGCATAATCAAGGATTTTTGCCCGCGTTTTTCTGGAGGGTCTAAGTATTAGTAATACTAGTAATATAACTCTGCTGTCCGGCAGAAACCAGCTAACTCCAAAACTACAAAACAAAAAGTGGAGTTAGGAGGTTTTGTTCATCGTTGATAAGAACAGCTGAATGGACCTCCAAGCTCACAATGAGGTTGGAGGTCAAAAGGGGGTGGAGCCTGGAGTGGTTTAGCATAAAGCCTGAGGATCCAATGGAGTTAGCTGGTTTTGTCAGAAGCACTTTTTAATACCTTTCATTGATTCAATATTTTTTTAATGAACACACAGACATAAAGGGTGTTCAATAGCACTGATTTATGGGGGAAAAAATGAAAAAGCGGAAAAATGGAGTTAACTTAGTTTCTGCCTGACAGCAACGATAAGTAATATTAATAATAGTAGTATTAGTAATATTAGTAATATTAGTAGTAATAATT
>NC_139940.1:4412248-4497248 GCF_963454915.1 Gymnoscopelus microlampas
TATGTAATAATAATCTAAAAATGTCAACTAAAAATAAAACACATTAAAGCATTATGATGGTGGACTGTAATTTACGTAATAACGTTAAAAAATTAAAACGCCTATAACAAGCCTGCATGACTGCAGCTCACTGTCTCCACGTAGAAAAAAAAGAACGACAGCGAGAGAGAGAGGGGTGTCTCTGAGAGAGAGAGAGAGAGAGAGACCAGTGTTTGAGACTGGAGAGAGACAAAGAGATGTGATGCGATGTAGAAAATAACAAAAAACAATATCCATCCAGGCTACCTCAGATGACACCCGCCACAATCCAATGTTTACCTCAAATGACACCCCCCAAGAATCCAATGTTTACCTCAAATGACACCCCCCCCCAAGAAACCCCACCTCGGATGACCTAAGGAACGTGACACCCCCAGAATCCAGTCCTTAGATGACACCCAGACCCCAGAACCCAGTCCTTAGATGACACCCAGACCCCAGAACCGAGTCCTTAGATGACACCCAGACCCCAGAACCGAGTCCTTAGATGACACCCAGACCCCGGTACCTACACACTAGACCCTGGTACAGAGTCCTTAGATGACACCCACATCACCAGTACCGAGTCCCCATAGGTGACACGCCCCAGAACAGAACCAAATTCTTAGATCAGCGGTTCTCAAAGAGGGGGCGGTTCAGGCCAGGAGGGGGACCCTCATGGTTCCTTGAGGGGGGGGTTTCAAACGGACCCTTATACAGGTCTGTAACTCTGAGAGTGTACCAAATGGAACCAAACGGATCCGTTAGGTTCCATTTGGTACAACACCCCAGAGTGTACCAAATGGAACCAAACGGTTTGGTTCCATTTGGTACACTCAGAGTTATTATGGGCTTTTCCTGGAAATTAGAAACATTGAGAACCACTGCCTTAGACAACACCCCAGAACTGAGAACCGAGTCCTTAGATGACACCTCAGGACCGAGTCCTCAGATGCACCCCAAAACTCAGCCTGCAGTACCGCTTCCCACCACAAACACCCCTCTACTGTGTAGAACTGTGCATGTTTATTTGTTTATTTATTTATTTATTTATTAATGATTGTGTTTGGCATGTTTCCTTTTTGGCCATCGATAATTGTTTAAACAGAGAACTAACCCTGTGTGGCGCTCTGGAAAAAGGCCATACAAATACACATTTTATTGATAATAATTGTACAGTGAATTCAGCTTGACAATTGAAATGATTCATTTTTTGCAGTAGAAATCTTTTTTTTCTTTCTTTTTGGTGCAAGATTTGAGGAGAATAATCACAGTGATTGATTAGTCATGCATAGTGCTGATTGGTGAAAACCCAGCCACCTGTAGCCATACCGCCCAAACCCTACACCACCATGTCATCACACACACACACACACACACACACACACACACACGTACACTACACACACACGTACGCACACGTACACATACGTCCACGCACACACACGTCCACGCACACACACACACAAACACAGTGCTCGGAGACTGGTGCTGGATCCAGGTCAATGTCTTTGGGAAATGTTTTTACTTGATTAGATATTGCATATCGTCTCTGTCGGGTCAGGGTGGAAATGTCAAAAACTGGTACTTTTCAGGATTCAAATTCAAAAACTACCTATCTACAAGCCATCTGATACTACTGCTTTTGAGTGACGCTGTAGTATGAACAAGTAGGGTATTCATTTTAATAACGATTTATTACAAATTACAAATTTGAAGTAGACATGGTCCTCACTTTTGTAATTAAACACAAAAAAGCCAGTCTAGGAAAATGAGCTTTTTAACATTAAAATGCAGAATGTGTTGACTTCAGACTGGACGATAATATGATGTATGTATGTTTATGTGGTGTTTGAGTATTTTAATTCTGCGGTGTGCACACACAGCACCACCCACTTGACTAGACAAACAGCAGCTTTGTGATTTCAACGCCAATGTCCACAACCAGCGTCTTGTATAAGCCTGATTTATACGTCGTTGTACGTTGCCATTAGCTCAAATAATAATTGTGATCACTGATCAGGCAAAGATATAAGATCTCATCCCCGGAGGAGGAGACATTACTTTTCTATTTGCCCAGCAGATGGCTTCCTCAGACGGCTTCTCGATGAGTGCTCAGGGGGTGTCTTGCATATGGGCAAGCGGAGCAAGCGGAGGGTTGAACCAGTGACCTTCTGAAGGTAAGAAATAAATATCATATCACACAAAGATTTGGCGGACCCCCTGTAGTAACTCTGAGGACCCCCTAGGGGGGTCCTCAGAGTTGAAGACCTGTTGAAGACCTCTGGTCTAGGGCATCGTTCAAAGTTTAAGGTTCATCTAAAGTTTCATCTGGTGTCCGGGGGGACATGAGAGTAAAATTACTTTTGCGAAAGAGAAGTATTTTAGTGAAGGGTAAAATGTGTTTGGTTGAGGATTTGCAGATATGCAATTTTTCGGCGAGCAAACACTGTCTTTCGACGACGTATAAATCAAGCATTAAGTTAATCGGGGGAAGAATTACCCCCATGAACGCTACTGAACCTCCTGAAGGATGGATCCAGTTCCACTGTTGCTGTTTGTCTGATAGTATAAGACCAGACCAGACCAGACCAGACCAGACCAGACCAGACCAGAACCTCACACAGTGTGTGTTTCTACTGTATGTGTGTTTGATCTGAATGTCTTACCACATATTCCATTGATTCACTGGCTCTGAAACCCAAAACACACCAGAGTGCACATCAGCATACACTGACTATGTGTGTACACACACACACACACACACACACACACACACACACACACACACACACACACACACACACACACACACACACACACACACACACACACACACACACACACACACACACACACACACACACACACACACACACACCACAAATTAAAACAGCCAAATCACACATTGAGCACCACAGCTTCCCTTGCAGCCACTGGCCTTTCCCCCAGCATGCTTTGCTCCCTGGATCAGCTGTGGAGAGAGTCAGGGTCATGTGACTTCCTCTGGATGTGACCAAGTGTGGTCGAGCAACGAGAGAGAGTGATGCAGAGAGAGAGAGAGAGAGAGAGAGAGACAGAGAGAGAGAGAGAGAGATGACAAATATAATAAGAGAGAGAGAAGAGTTAATGAGAGACAAAGAGCATATAGGATATGCAGTGAAATATAAGTAGAGAGAGAGAGAGAGAGAGAGAGAGAGAGAGAGAGAGACAGACAGACAGACAGACAGATTGATATAGAGAGACAGAGAGAGAGACAGGGACGGAGAGAGACAGAGAAAGAGAGAGCGAGACAGACAGTGTGTGTGTGTGTGTGTGTGTGTGTGTGTGTGTGTGTGTGTGTGTGTGTGTGTGTGTGTGTGTGTGTGTGTGTGTGTGTGTGTGTGTGTGTGTGTGTGTGTGTGTGTGTGTGTGTGTGTGTGTGTGTGCGTGTTCAAACAGACACACACGGTTCAGACAGGAATGAGTGGAATTGCACGGAGGACAAGAGGAGGATGTGGTTTCAACTTGTCCTGAGTCACTTACTGAGCAGCATTATTCTGTCTGCCCCCCCCACCAGCATGACTGTTATATACTGTACTGTGTGTGTGTGTGTGTGTGTGTGTGTGTGTGTGTGTGTGTGTGTGTGTGTGTGTGTGTGTGTGTGTGTGTGTGTGTGTGTGTGTGTGTGTGTGTGTGTGTGTGTGTGTGTGTGTGTGTGTGTTAGACTGTACATGCCAGCACACACACACACACACACACACACACACACACACACACACACACACACACACACACACACACACACACACACACACACACACACACACACACACACACACACACACACAGTACACAGGGGAACACAATGCACCAGAACATCAGAAGGACATACATCGTTGTTGTCGGGCAGAAACCTTGTATCTCTATATTCTAACTTGTTGTGTTTTTTTCCCCTAAATTAACGTCCTACTTGATCACACTACAGCCTCACACAGAAGCATCAAAAGTAGCAGATCTACAAGCTGGAAAGACGTTTTCAGCCTGTAGATCTGCTGCTTTTGACATTTGAATCCTGTAAAGTAACAGTTTTGGTCATATGAGGTTTACACCCTGACAGAGACAGTATAGGCTGTACTGTGTGTGTGTGTGCTAGAATGCACACACACACACACACACACACGCACACACACACACACACACACACACACACACACACACAAGAACATCAGAAGGATGTGTATACGGTACAGTTATGTGTGCTGAACCAGTGGCTCTCAACCCTTTTTCATGAACGTTGAACATTTTTTAACACAAATCTTTGCTTCTGGGGGACGTTCAAGATTTCTGAAAAAAAGAGCAGATCTACAAGCTCATAGCGCGGCACTCGGTGCCGCGCTATGAGCTTGTAGATCTGCTATTTTTGAACAGCCCAAAGTATAACAGGTTAAAGTGGTTAAAATGATTGTGATGCTATGTTAACTGCTTTCGCTGGGGGGCCCCCTGGAACCCCCCTGAAGGGCCCCTGGGGGTCCCCGGACCTCACTTTGAGAAGCACTGTGTGTGCTAGACCAGTGGTTGTCAAACTGTTCCGAGTTCAAGGACCCCTGTACTGTAGCTCTGAGAGTTACAGACAATCTATAATGTAGGCATTTAGCAGACGCTCTTATGCAGAGTGACTACACAGAGGTTCTACACAAAATGTCTTCTAAATCCTAACAGTTTTCTGAAAAACGTATGTTACTAGGCTATATTAAATAGTCAATGCATTTTTCCCATTGACATTTCCAAAAAATATTTATATCAATTCATTCATTTTTTTTCTTTTCCAATTCCCAGATGTAATGTATTTTTAAACTGTGATGTTGTTGAATTTGCACTGTATTGTATTACTCGACGACACTGCAAATGACTTTAATTACTCAGTGTAATTTCGAGAATAAATAAATCTTGACTGAATTTAAGCCTAGAATAAAGCCATCCAGGGTCCCGGTGAATCATGACCATACAACATTTATTTCTGTGATTTGTGTTTTATTTTACATTTAATTATATGATATACTATGTTTAATAAATACCCTTTGTTTTTTGCCGTTTTCATTTTTTTTTTTCCCACAGAATCAAACGTCCCATAGAACCGGAGCAGGGTGTTTCAGGACGGCGGTTCTTCTTCTATGACATTTCTGAATGGAGAGAGGTGCGCGTCTCTGGTGCAATGGAGAACCAGTTTGACGGCGAAACTGGTTTTCTAATGGCCACTCATTAACAATTCGGCCGAATGCAAATGAGCCCCATTTGAAAACAAAGACGACTTAAAAGGGTGAGGGGCTGCTAACGTTGCTATGTTGATTTTTTGTTTTTTTTTCCCCTGGCGGATCTTGCCCCACAGACCGGGCCATGGCCTCGTTGGCCCCAATGACCGAACGCCTCTGCTTTACACCACTGTAGGACAGCTCAGCCCTACCCTGCACACTGCTACATCCCTCTGCTACGTACAGAGGAAGGACAAAGTGAGCAGTGGCGTGCACAGACATTTTGAGGGGCAGGTGCTCAAGTAAATTATACTTTTTTCTGTTTACTTGGTCTGCTCTTTTTTCCCTCTACACCTATACCTCTTTGTCAAAAATAGCCGATCTACAAGCCCACAACGCCTCGCAGCGCGAGGCGTTGTGGGCTTGTAGATCGGCTATTTTTGGCCAAAGTTCTCCTCAGAAAAGGGATGCTAGGTTTCGAGTGGTTATGGTAAAAAGAAAAATCATATCACATAAAGATTTGGCGGACCCCCTGTAGTAACTCTGAGGACCCCCTAGGGGTCCCGGACCCCCTGTTGAAGACCCCTGCTGTGCCCTTTTTTCAAAAGGGCACTTCTGGTCAAGAGGGCAAAGGGCAGGTGCTCTAGCACCACCTAGAGTCTATCTGTGCATGTCCCTGAAAGTGAGAGCCCAGCAGAGAGGACATGGAAAAAAGGCAGTGAAACTAAAGCATGTCCCTGACATTCTCAAAGCCCATATTTTCTAAATATCTTAACCCTTTATCTCTCTTTTTTTCCCAGCGTTTTACACGTGCGTTGCATCTGCAAACGTTCAATCGTGAATCGGGGTACGTATCGCGTTGTGACTCCTGTATCCGCATTCGTATCGCGTCGCGACTCCTGTATTGGGATACGTATCGCAATGTGACTCCTACAGTGGGAAAACGCATCGTATCGTGACTCCTATAATCGGGATTACGTATCATAAGGAGAGTTACTGTACCGTAGCCTGATCATCAGCCTGAAGCTGTGTGGAGCTTCAGTCTGAAATTGGCTGCAGTGTCGGCGATTGCAAGGGGGAGGGGATTCGAATTTCCCTAAACCAATCACAAGAGAACCACAGATCCGCCTACATCTGACGTCATCGCACAGCTTGTTTCAGCAGATATTCGCTGATTGGCTTGTCGTTAGACCCACCCCCACCTCTCATTGGACGGTACTTTTTGTATCGAAGATATCCTATAGGCTCACATTTCAACACCGGACCAAGAGGGGCACTCCACTCAGAGAGTAGGCGGGGTCTATGGTTTGGAACCAGGCTAACTGTACAGTACCTGCTACCAAGCCTCATTCTCAGCTCAGTGTTCCATTCTTCCAGTCATTTAAAAGCATTCACTTACATTAGACCAGACGGTTGTCAAACCTTTTAATTTGAAGGAACCCCCACTTTTGGTATGCATTAGGCCACGGACCCCCACGGGTCCATTTGGTTCTACTTAGAGTTACAGATTATTTGTATTAGTTATATAGATTAGTTTTATTATTATGGTTATTATTATTTTGTTTGTTTTTAATATTCAGCACTTTGAGATTTGGTTCAAATATAAAGTGCGTTACAAATAAAAAGTATTACTATTATTAGATCACTTACTTATTGGACGAGCTGGAGTGGCAGCCAGCAGTATCATCTATGCTAAATAAATAGCAAAAGTAGCAGATCTACAAGCTCAAAACGCAGCGTTTCGAGCTTGCAGATCTGCTACTTTTGATACTTGTGTATGACACTGTAGTATGGGGTGTTAATTTGCGGGGGGGAAAAACCACAAAAACTTTAAATATAGATATAAGAGGTTTCTGCCCGACAGCAATGATATATATACAGCGTATTCTCTCACCTTATTGGTGGAATTGCGTTGCTAGGGAACAACTTCTACTTCCTGTCAGCTACTGATGTTCACAAACACTGACACAGGAAACCAACGAGGGAGACATTGTTGCGTGAGGCCATGACCGGTGTGTAAACTATATATATATATATATATACACATTTTTCTCAATTATTTGCACACTTTCACAATAAAAAAAAAAATAGCAGATCTACAAGCTCGCAAATAGCCAAATAAATCTAAAATGACACAGATGCGTTCTCGAATTGAATGGGTTAATTGAAAGTGATAGAGTGTGCCAGATTAGCACAATTTGCAAACAACGACCAATAATAGAAGATGATCCATAGTGGGATCGATAAGGAATCGGATCAATGAGCAGAATTGATAAGTGGGATCGAAAACTGTCGAAAATGAACAATCCCCATTCCTCTATCGTCAACATCACATTACACCACCGTTTCTCAACCTCAGGTACGGGGACCACCAGGGGTCCAAAATGAAATTCAAATGGAACCAAGTGGACCAGTAAGGGTCCATCCATTTGGTTAAAATTAACACTGCTGGTAAGAGTAGATGTGGTGTCCCACAGATTAATTTTGTGGCCTGTCTGTTGGCCTGTCAGTCTGTCAACATCACATTACATGATGTGTGTGTGTGTGTGTGTGTGTGTGTGTGTGTGTGTGTGTGTGTGTGGTGTATTACTATACTTGCGAGGACCAAGTATAGTAGAATTTGAAGAAATATGCATTGTGAGGACAGTTTTCCTGATCCTCACAATGCAAATGGTTGTTTTATAGTAAAAAAAAATATATATATATATATATATAATAATAATATATAATATAATATATTTTTTAGAGATATGTTAAGACTCAGAAAAACATTCAGGTTAGGATTAGACATTTAGAGGTTAGGTTTAGGGATTGGAATTAGAGTTAAACATGATTTATACTTAGTTGGGCGCCAGTGTCATGCACCGAAAAATAGCCGATCTATAAGCTCAAAACGCGTCGCAGCGCGACGCGTTGTGAGCTTATAGATCTGCTATTTTTCGGCTTTAGGCTTAAGGTCCTTACACACCGGCGAAAATAGCGAATATACGCAAAATTCGGTCTCGTTCCGAATAATTGAAAGACGCTTTTTCGCTTCGCTTTTCCGCTTTTTCGCTCCATGTACGGAGCCATTGACTTTATAAGGTTTTAAAAAAAAACGCATTATTCGCACGAAAAAATCGCCCCGGTGTGTAAGGACCTTTACGGTTAAAATGGCAAAATATATATATATTAAATGGTATTCATAAAATGGCTGTCCTAAAGTTTTCATGTCCTCACAAGTATAGTACTACAGACGTGTGTGTGTGTGTGTGTGTGTGTGTGTGTGTGTGTGTGTGTGTGTGTGCGTGTGTGTGTGTGTGTGTGTGTATAGGCTAATTCTTTTGTACGATAAATGGCCATTGATTTATTGCTCACACTCTCAGCTGTTTAATATGCATTTTTAACCTGAGCTCTTCTCTTCTCTCTCACAGACACACTGTGGTTTACAACATGCTGTGACACGCCTCTCATTAAATGCTTGTCTTTCCCGGTCGAGACATTTTCAGCAAGATCGCACAAATAAACTTTTTTTTTCTGGTGCCGTTGTCCTCGATTTTATACTTTGGCTTTTGAAAAATAGCAGATCTACAAGCTCATAGCGTGGCACCGAGTGCCACGCTATGAGCTTGTAGATCTGCTATTTTTGAATTATCATTTTGTGCAAATCTTTGAATATATATATTTTTGGGGGAAATAACATTTTTAACTCAAGTCTTTGCTTCAAAATGTTTTACAAACGTTTGCTTTAAAAATATAAATATTCAAAGATTTGCACCCATTTTCACGCTTCTTCAAAAATAGCAGATCAATCCTAACAGTATGTTGAACATACCGTTAGGATTTAGAAAACATTTTTAGATACGTATTTGGCCACGGACCCGCCATCTCAAACTGTTTTGTTCCAGGGACCCCCCAGAAGCAAAGATTTGACTTACAATTACAAATGTTTACTTTGTAAAATATACATTCAAAGATTTGCACACATTTTCACGATTTCTGAATAGCCAACGAAATCTAAAATGACACAGAAGCGTTCCTGAATTGAATGGGTTAACTCATTCAGTGCCAATGAAATAAAAAAATAATTGCGAACAGTGCCAGTAATTTTTCAATTTTCTTATACCTTTTTCAAGTAGTCACAGAATATTTATCTCCAGTATAATCGATCCCCTGATGGGTGCTAATCACTGAGGGTTGCACTGTGTGGTTTCACAAATGTCAACGAGGTCATTGGACCTTGTTGACATTAATAGTCTGCCTTTTGAAAATAACATAATAACATTGAAAAATACATAGTAAAAAAGAAAGGTGCTCAGGAGCCGAGATACAGCCTTTTTCAGTAGTAAGTTAAACAAGAAGTGAATGGAGCAGCAAATCTTCAAATGATGATATCTTGGGTTCTGAACGTTTTTTTTTTTTAAAAACACGTCATTGGCACGTTGCGCCATTGCGGTAAAACACGTGAAACAAGTCAATGGCACTCAATGTTAATATGATGTCACCATGGCCTCAGAGTATAAAACATCATAAAAACACATGTAGGGTCAGAACAGTCAAAGAATCTTCACCAGATCAGCAGAATATTCACATTTGAGTTTTTGCCATCCCTAGTCGAGAGCTTGTAGATCCGCTATATTTATTTATATTTTTAAATGACTTTTTTCTCTCTTTCTTTCTTTTACGTTAAATGTTCTCAAATAGAAACTTTAATTCAATCCAGGTTTGAGTGTATGACAGGTCTAGAAATAGACAGAATTGGATTGGAGTTAAATCAGTGTGATAGTGAACATTAGATTAGCCAGGAATCCAGCAGCCACACGCACACGCACACACACACACACACACACACACACACACACACACACACACACACACACACACACACACACACACACACACACACACACACCATGTGAGCAGGCTATTTTGGGTCTGCCCCCCCATCTCTCTCTCTCTCTCTTGCTCTCCATCTCTTGGAAATATATTCAGATGAGTAACGATAACTTAACCCTTTAAGACCGGGAACGCATCTGTGTGTCATTTTTTGATTTCTTTGGCTATTCAAAAATAGCAGATCTACAAGCTCATAGCGAACTCGTAGATCTGCTATTTTTGAACAATAGTGAGAATTTGTGCAAATCTTTGAATATATATATGTTTTTAAAGCGAACATTTTTAAGTCCGTTACAACTTCTGGGGGGTCCCTGGAACAAAATATTTTGAGATGGGGGGGTCCACGGCCAAACAGATAAAAAAAAAAAAAAACGTAGGATTTAGAAGACATTTGCAGAATCCCCCCAGAACCAAAGATTTGAGTTACAAACATTCGCTTTAAATATATATATATATGTATTCAAAGATTTGCACACATTTTCACGTTTTTATTTTCAAAAATAGCAGATCTGCAAGCTCATAGCGCGGCACTCGGTGCCGCGCTATGAGCTTGTAGATCTGCTATTTTTGAATAGCCAAAGAGATCTAAAGTGACACAGATGCGTTCCCGGTCTTAAAGGGTTAATATAAAGACACAGCGACCGAAACACGTCCCCATCTGTCAGCCTGTCCTCTCAGTCTGAGGACAATTCAGTGGCTCAGTAGGGATGGGAAACATTATCGATTTCACGATATATCGCAATATTTTATTTCGCGATACTGTATCGATACCCCAGGCCGTCATATCGCGATTTTTTGGGGGGAAAAAAAGAAAGAAAAAAAAAACTTTGAAAAAACCTGTCACTGATCTGCAGCTACTCAATATGTAGTGTATATATATATACAATATGTAGTTGTGATAATATGTATATATCGCAATATATTGCAATATGTATCGTATCGCAATATATCTTGATATCGCAATATGTATCGTATCACAATATATCTTGATATCGCAATATATCGCAATATGTATCGTATTGCAATATATCGCAATATGTATCGTATCGCAATATATCTTGATATCGCAATATATCACAATAATATCGTAATATATGGCATTGTATCGTATCACAATATATTGTGATATAATCGTATCGTGATTCGTGACCCAAGTATCGTGATACGTATCGTATCGTGAGATTCTTGCCAATACCCATCCCTATGGCTCAGTAGTAGAATCAGTATAGTTCTGAAACATCTTCGTGCCAAGGACCCCCAAAATGATATGTATTTGTGCCACGGACCCCCATCTGAAAATGTTTTGTGCCAGGGACCCCCCCCCTCCCCGGGACCCCCCCCCTCCCCCCCAGAAGAGATTTGTGTTTTAAAAAAATCTAATTTATTCAAAATTTTTCGAACACTTTCAAGAATTTTTTTTTTAATGTAAAAAAAAAAAAAATAGCAGATGTAAAAGCTTGTACGGCGCTGAGAGCTTGTAGATCTGCTATTTTTTAGATGGCAGCGCGCACGAAGTGACACGCTGCAAGCTTGTAGATCATATACGTGGATAAGGTGATTAAAATCATGGTGTAAAGCAGTGGTTTTCAACCTTTTTCATGCCAAGGACCCCTAAATTGATATACACTTGGCCGCGGACCCCCATCTGAAAATGTTTTGTGCCAGGGACCCCCAGAAGCAAAGATTTGAATTAAAAATGTGCTTTAAAAATATATATATACTCAAAGATTTGCACACATTTTCAAGATTTTTCAAAAATAGCAGATCTGCAAGCTCGTAGCGAGGCACTCGGTGCCGCGCTATGAGCTTGTAGATCTGCTATTTTTGAATAGCCAAAGCTAGGTGGTTAAAGTGATTGTGACGCTATGTTAACTCATTTTGCTGGGGACCCCCTGGTACCCCCCCCCCCCACGACCACTGGTGGTCCCCGGACCACTGGTTGAAAACCTCTGGCATAAAGAACAGTGTATGGCTTCATATTCAGGTCAATTAACTTTGCTCTTATGTGATCATCTCAGCATATTACATCAAGTTACAACAAGCACGGGGTAGATGTCAACACTGATATGAAGCAAAACCAACGCCGATAGCTTTAAGGTCTGTTATTGGCAGTGTTGATTTCGTCGACTAAAACTATCATGAAAAATACTTGTCGACTTCCTTTTTACACTGACGGAAACTAAATAAAAACTAAGCTTTGATGATTTAAACTAAAATTAAATATAGTGACAATTCCGTCAACTAATAAAAACTAGACTAAAATGTTAGTGAGGGACTAGTGGAGAAGAGATCCAGTAGAACTAAAAGACAAGTCATTTTATGTTTGGTTGCGCTCTGAAAATAGCCGATCTACAAGCTCACAACGCGTCGCGCTGCGACGCGTTGTGAGCTTGTAGATCGGCTATTTTCAGCATGCAACCAAGTGTAAAATCAGCCATTACGACGCTATCAAGGCACCGCCACAATACATTATAGTCGACTAAATCTACTGTAGATTTAGTCGACTATAATCTTATGATATTTAGTCGACTAAAACTAGACAAAAACTAAAACATTTCAGGTGACTAAAATATGACTAAAACTAAATGGAATTTTAATCAAAAGACTATGACTAAAACTACATCAAAATTTGCTGTCAAGATCAACACTGATTATTGGCAGAAGACAAAAAGAGTCCTGCTAACTTCACTCCATCCCACTGCATCGGCCTCCCAAAAAGAACAGATTTGCAAGCTATCATCGGGCCTAAATGCAACGTGTCGATACCTTGTAGATTTGCAAGCAACACCGTTGCAGGATGGGGTATGAATTTAACTTAACGTTATACGAACAAACATCATTATCTGATTGGAATGTGCAAGACGGAAACATCTGTGAAATAAACATCTGGAAGATCCATCTGAACCCATTCAATCCGGGGAACGCATCCGTGTCATTTTAAGATTTCTTTGGCTATTCAAAAATAGCAGATCTACAAGCTCATAGCGCTATGAGCTTGTAGATCTGCTTTTTTTTTTGCAAACCTTTAAATATGTATTTTGAAAGCGAACATTTGTAACTCAAATCTTTGCTCCTGGGGGTCCCTGGAACAAAACATTTTACAAATGTTCGCTTTCAAAAATATGTATTCAAAGATTTGCAAAAATTCTCACGATTTTTCCAAAAATACGGAGCTTGTAGATCTACCATTTTTTTTTAAAAATCGTGACAATTCGTTTAAATATTTGAATATATATATATATTTTTAAAGCAAGCATTTGTAACTCAAATCTTTTATTCTGGACGGAGGGGGCCTTGGAACTAAATCTTTTGAGATGGGCGGACAAATCCATATATTTGTTGGTGGTCCATGACATGAAAAGGTTTGAGAAACACTGATATTATAGCAACATACGTTTTTTTTTCACCACTGCTGCTAAGACTTCATCCTCGGGGCAAACACTGTCTGCACATGAACCCTCAGCCCATGCACTATGAATCACTGCAACCCCAGTGTCCCAATTCTATCTGCCAGCTCTACGTCCCTATTCTGTCTACAACAATAGGGACGTAGAATAGTAGAGTAGAGTATGCAGAATTATAGTATCCTATTCTAGTGTCCTAGTATCCTATTCTGTGGTGGGAAAAAAAAGTACTCAAATGTTTTACTTAAGTAAAAGTATCAATACTGCAATGTAAAAGTACTGTTACAATTCCAAATCTACTTGAGTAAAAGTACAAACGTATTGGTATCAAAATGTACCAAAAGTAAAAGTACAAAAATGTTTGAAAATAGCAGATCTACAAGCTCACAACGCGTGAGCTTGTAGATCGGCTATTTTCAAATAGCCTAGGTATAAAATAGGGCTAATGTGGTTAATGTATGTTTTATAATGTAATAATGTATATCTGCAAAGTGACTAGTAACTAAAGTTTTCAAATAATTGTAGTGGAGTAAAAGTACAATATTTGCCTCTGAGATCGAGTATTGTCGAGTAGAAGTAAAAGTATAGACAATTGGAAATACTCCAGTAAAGTAAAAGTACCTCAAAATTGTACTTAAGTACGGTACTTGAGTAAATGTACTTAGTTACTTTACACCACCACAATTCAATCTAGTTCTTATATAGCACTTGGCCCAGCCTTGACGACCTTGCAAGCTTATGCAAAGGCTGAGATGTAATTTAGATCAGTGTCGTAGCCAGAACGCTAGCATAGAGTACAGAAGTCCTGACGTCACTCGTTCATCCCCTGGTTCGTAAAGTCATTTCTCTATGGAGAATAACATTGGGTCATCTTAGAATCGTCTCATATAAGAATTGGGGTCCAAAAAATAAACAAACTGTCTCGGCGATATTGTCAGGGAGGAGGTTCTGTATCGTTTATGACATCGGTTCTCAAAGTGGGGTCCGGGGACCCCCAGGGGTACTTGAGGGGGTTCCAGGGGGTCCCCAGCTAAATGATGGATAGGAACCAAATGGACCCTTATGGGTCTGTAACTCTGAGAGTGTACAAAGGGAACCAAATGGACCCTAACGGGTCCATTTGGTTCCCTTTGTACACTATCAGAGTTAAATTAACATTGATTTTACAATATAAATTGGGGTCCCAGGGATAGAAATGCCATTAAATGAGGATCCATAGCCTAATGCATGTTAAACTGGGGGTCCTTGAAACTAAAATGGTTGAGAATCACTGCTAGAGAGCCGTAAAAATCTTCTCTTATGGGGGTCCCTGGCTTATCTTTTCGAATGGGGGTCCGTGGGCTAATAAGTGTCAATTTGGGGGTCCTTGGCATGAAAAAGTTTGAGAACCACTGGTTTATGACAGTCAGTCACTTATATTTGATACAGTCTGTTTCTGGCAAAAATTTAACTAATTCGGCGGAAGTAACATTATCGTTTTCTCACCGTCGTCAGTTGATGCTGATTTAGTCGACTAATCAACTCAAACTAGCCTAACAGTAAAACATTTCAGATGACTAAAATATGACTAAAACTAATGGAATTTGATTTAAAAGACTGTGCCTAAAAACTAAATCAAAATGTACTGTCAAAATCAACAATGATCAGCACCACCCTGACTCTGTTTGACCAGAATGGAACAGAGCCTTCATTAGCAGTGGTGTAAAGTAACTAACTACATTTACTTAAGTACTGTACTTAAGTACAATTTTGAGGTATTTGTACTTTACTTGCGTATTTCCAATTTCGAATACTTTTACTTCTACTCCACTACATCGCAGAGGCAAATATTGTACTTTTACTCCACTACATTTACTTGAAAACTTTAGTTACTAGTTACTTTAGTTACTACCACTTTAAACTTATTTTATACATAGGCTATTTTGAAAATAGCAGATCTACAAGCTCACAACGCGTCGCGATGCGACGCGTTGTGAGCTTGTAGATCTGCTATTTTCAAATATTTAGTACTTTTACTTTTGGTACTTCAAGTACATTTTGATGCTAATACTTTTGTACTTTTACTCAAGTAAATTTTGAATTCTGAGCTTTTACTTGCAACAGATTATTTTTATATATTGCAGTATTGGTACTTTTACTTAAGTAAAGAATTTGAGTACTTTTTCCACCACTGTTCATTGGTATAACTTAGTAAGACCTGTGAAGGAAGTAAGGAAGACGGCCAAATTCAAGAAATAAAATACAAGTATCAAAGCTTCTCAATGAACCTACATGAGCACGATTAAGTCGCTTTATTGGTTCTAAATATGGGTTTTGATATATTTCTGGAAGATTGCCATTCTCAGACTGCTGAGTGAAGACATCGGGACAGGAAGAACCTCTAGGAATTAAAGCTCACAGGAAAGAGGAAGTGAGAGAAGCACTGCTAATGTTTTCGTGACCTCAACCCAACATGACCTCACAGTTAGGCCCCCTCCCCCACCACACACACACACACACACACACACACACACACACACACACACACACACACACACACACACACACACCAATGTTTCCTTATTACGGCCGATCTACACCAGAGAATTTCCGCACACACGCACACATGTACGCTCACTTTTAGATCCAGTCCTATTTTAACCCATTGAGACCTGAAACCGATTCTACATGTCTCCTAAATCTCAACAGTTTTCTGAAAAACCTATGTTTCTATATCAGTGGTGCTCAATCTTTTTCATGTCAAGGACCCCCAAAATTATATGTATTTTGCCGCGGACCCCCATCAAAATATGTTGTTCCAGGGGCCGCCAGAAACAAAGATTTGAGTTAAAAATGTTCGCTTTAAAAATATATATATTTCAAAGATTTGCACACATTTTCACGATTTTTCAAAAATAGCAGATCTACAAGCTCATAGCGCGGCACTCGGTGCCGTGCTATGAGCTTGTATATCTGCTATTTTTGAATAGCCCACAGTGCAAAATAATGCTTTTTAGCTCAAATCTAAAAATGACACAGTTCCAGGTCTTAATGGGTTAAAAGTCTGTGTATGGGGGACTCGCGTATCCGCGCGCCTGGTGTAGCCGTTATCATTGATAATCAGTTGGATCTAAACAAACGTGCTGTACGCACCACGCATACACTCGCTTTGAAAAGTCTAGTGTAGATCGGCCGTTAGATCTCTAGGGTTAAAATAAACTCATTTACCGAATATGGGATCAATACTCAATAGATTTATAACTGAACTACACATATTTTCCAACACACACACACACACACACACACACACACACACACACACACACACACACACACACACACACACACACACACACACACACACACACACACACACACTAAATGAAGAATGGTAACATTCTATAACCATAGTACAAATAAGTCCAGCGTTCTTTTAGAACTAGAACAAAGTGCTCCTCGGAGCACAGGTCTCCGCCAGGTCAGGTAGGTTTTGTGGGCCAGCAATGTTCTAAATTTGCCAATCAGGATGGAATCTGACAGATCCGTCCTGCTTGTTTGGACAAAATCTGTAGGAGTAATATCAAAAATCTGCGTGGATGACTAGGAATTGTCATGTAAAGCATTGGTTCTCAAAGTGGGGTCCGGGGACCCCCAGGGGTACTTGAGGGGGTTCCAGGGGGTACCCAGCAAAATGTGTAAAATATAGCATCAGAATAATTATGACCTTTTATACTTTGGCTATTCAAAAATAGCAGATCTACAAGCTCATAGCGCGACACTCGAGCTTGTAGATCTGCTATTTTTGAAAAATCTTGAACATTTTTGCAAATCTTTGGATATATATTTTTTAAAGCTAACATTTGTATTTTGTAACTCAAATCTTTGCTTCTGGGGGTCCCTGGAACTAAATATTTTTAGATGGGGGTCCGCGGCCAAATACATATCATTTTGGGGGTCCTTGTCATGAAAAAGTTTGAGAACCACTGATGTAAAGACATGCTTACTTTAAATAAAGCCTGTCACTTTTACAAATTAATAGGGCTTATAGATGCAACTTGTGAACATGATAGTTAAATGCAGAAAGAAGGAACAAATGCGTTGTGTACTGTTGTGTTCATGTGTCTGTGTGTCTGATGTGCCTGTGAGTAAACATAAAGTCATTAACTCCTTGTATACATACAGTACACATACACACACACTTCTACTGTAACTGTACAAAACTGAACTAAACACGCAGCTACACAATTCACTGCTCGATAGAGACACTGACAGACAGAGTGGAAGAACAACAGGAAGGAACACATGAAGACTGTCTCTGACCAACCACAACTTACCCCAGATAACACCCTCCCACACACTTTCCAACACACACACGCTCACACACACACACACACACACACACACACGCTCACACACACACACACACACACACACACGGGCTGTCAACTGAGCTCTGAAATCACGTTTGAATTTCCGTCTAAAAGAATTGGCATACTTTCTATTCTATTATTATTATTACTGTTATTATATTTTGCAGAGAAAATGTATCACAAATTAACAGTGGTGGAAAAAGTACTCAAATTCTTTACTTAAGTAAAAGTATCAATACTGCAATATAAAAATACTCTGTTACAAGTAAAAATCCCAAATAAAAAAATGTACTTGAGTAAAAGTACAAAGGTATTGGCATCAAAATGTACTTAAAGTACCAAAAGTAAAAGTACTAAATATTTGAAAATAGCCGATCTACAAGCTCACAACGCGTCGCGAAGCCTAGCCTAGGTATAAAATAGGGCTAACGTGGTTAATGTATGTTTCATTATATCATAGTTTATATCTGAAAAGTAACTAGTAACTAAAGTTTTCAAATAATTGTAGTGGAGTAAAAGTACAATATTTGCCTCTGAGATGTAGTGGAGTAGAAGTAAAAGTATTGGAAATTGGAAATACGCAAGTTAAGTACACATACCTAAAAATGTTACTTAAGTTACTTAAGTTAAAAATGTTACTTAATGTTACTTAAATGTTACTTAAGTAAGTACTTAAGTAAATGTACTTAGTTACTTTCCACCACTGCAAATGAATGCGTGCACCCCTCAGAACTGGCCGGTGCTGTTATATCCAACAGAGGGTGCTGCGGGTGCTGCCCCCCCCCCCCCCCCCCCCCACAGTCAAAGCAAATGGCCGCTCACACAGAGCCTGGGTCTGCCTGACGTTTCTTACAGTTAAGTGGGAGTTTATCGTTGCCACGGTCGCAAGCAATTGCTTGCTCAGGGTGGGACAGTAACAGGGTCTCTCTGCTCTACATGTAAAGTGTCCTCCTGGGCCCCGCCCACCGCAGAGGTTGTGGGTTCGAATCCACCGAGGTGCATCCGGCTTTGTCGATACGCAACACAATTGGCCCGTGTTCAGGGGGGGGAGGGAAACAGGGCGGGGAGGGGGATATTTGTCACTTTAGCGTTGACTATTCAAAAATAGCAGATGTACAAGCTCGCATCGAGCTTGTACATCTGCTATTTTTGAAAAAATAAATAAAAGTCTTAAGTGTTTGGAATATGTTGAATAATTTTTTATTTTTTTTTTACACACAAATCTTCTCTTCTGGGGGTCCCCGTCACAAAACATTTTCAGAAAGGGGGTCCGTGGCCAGAAATATATCAATTTAGGGGGTCCTTGGCGCGAAAGGTTTTTTGAACTACTGACCTAGACGGCATTTGTAGAATCGGCCTCAGGTCTTAATGGGTTAAACAGATAAACAGTTTATAGTTGTCCACTTTTTGAAAACGTATGGACATTTTTCAACATGGAAACTTTTTTTGATGACAACATAATTGCGGTTATCTGAAATAATTGAGATTATTATGTAATAGTTGTGACAGGCCTACAAGCTGACAACTAGTATGGTATAGAATACTAGAGTCACAGACAACACACACCCATGAACATACATAAACACATGAACTCAGCCTCATACTCACACACACACACACGCTCACTCATACACACACACTCGCCGTCTCTCTCTCTCTCTCTCACACACACACACACACACACACACACACACACACACACACACACACACACACGCACGTCAGATATGAGTGTGTTGTCAGTCAGAGGGAGATGATTGACAGGTGCAGTTACGACTGAGACAGTTTCAGATGGACACACATTGGGATAGACTGAGACTCTGTCTGATGGCCTGGATTATCTGACATGTATACTGTGTGTGTGTGTGTGTGTGTGTGTGTGTGTGTGTGTGTGTGTGTGTGTGTGTGTGTGTGTGTGTGTGTGTGTGTGTGTGTGTGTGTGTGTGTGTGTGTGTGTGTGTGTGTGTGTGTGTGTGTGTGCGCGCGCGCGCGCGCGTGCGTGCGCGTGTGTACGTGCGCGCATGTACCTGTATTACTATACTTCCAAGGGCCAAATGTCCCCACAAGTGGGGACATTTGGCCCTTGCAAGTAATAATCCGATCCTCGCGAGATAAATCGTCTAGTTTTATTTACAGAACACGTGCGTGGTGGGCGCGCGCGTGTGTGTGTGTGTGCGCACTTTGTCTGCGTGTGTATTTCAGTGCGTCTCCCGTCTCCTCCCTGACTGTGTGTGCGTGTGTATTTCCTGTTGATAAGTCCTTCATCAGTCAGTGGTCTTCCTCACACCAGATGAGGGCAGAGTGTCAGCTGGTTGTGACTGATAACTGTCCAATCAGAACATAACACCGTCTGATAGCTGCTTTCTATCACTCTGTCTGTCCTTCAATCTCTCATTGCTGTCTGTCTCCTTTATCTAGGGCTGGGGGCGATTAGGGATGTCAACTTTCCTCAAAAATGATATTCGAATATTGGTCTTAAAAATGTGCAGATATTCCAATATTATTATTATCATTATAAAAAAATATATACATTATTCCCCTTTTTTTTGACAAACAGTACAAAAAACAATGTATCGAGTGCTCGGATCCAATAAAACATATCTTTTGTTTGTTTTTATAACTACATACATTGTTTTTTGTATTGTCCCTGTCAAATAAACATAAACAAAATAAATGAAAAACAACTTTCTTTTTTTTATTTGAATATTCATTTTCATAATCGAATATACATATTTTCCCAATATTCGAATAATATTCGAATATCCAATATTCGTTTGACAGCCCTAGGGGCGATACGGTATGTCTTCATCTATAGGACTGGGGGTCATACAGTATGTATTCAAAGCAATATCGCCAGTATTTCAAACTTTTGCCTCGGTTAACCCTTTAAAGATGCCTCCAATCAGGATGGAATCTGACAGATCTGTCTTGCTTGTTTGGACAAAGTCTGCAGGAGTAATATAATATATATATATATATATATATATATATATATATATATATATATATATATATATATATATATATATATATATATATATGTCAAACAATAAAGTAAATAGTGCAGTAAGAGGATAAAAAACACTAGTGCAACATCAACTGAAACGTTCAAAATATTACAATATTATCATGTAATAAACTACGTGGTCGGATTGGCATAGACATGGCATACTCGCCGAAACGACCGTTTTAGGCAGTATAGGCTGCTTCTCCGATACTCAGAAGAAAAAAAAATAGCTGATCTACAAGCTTACAACGCGTCACTCTGTGACGCGTTGTAAGCTTGTAGATCAGCTATTTCCGCATTTTTGTATTAAATAAATGATTAAATATGTGTATTTCAGTTATATGTCATATCTGACCTGTGCAATTTTTGACCACGGAGCCTAAAAGGCAAAAACAGAAATGTCATTTGTATTCATATGTTCCGATATTCAAAATGCCAAAAACACAATTCAAATCGTTATTATCGCAATTATCTGTGTGACAATTAATGGCCAATAACTTCCATGTGTAACGGTGACAGCCCTAATCAGAACAGGGCATAACGTCAGCTGGTCCTGGCCCGATAACTCCTCAATCAGAAGAAACCCAGTAACACTCACTGATAGCTGCTTTCTATCACTCTGTCTGTCTGCCCGCTCCTCTGTCCTTCAATCTCTCATTGCTGTCTCTTTTCATCCCACCTTCATCCGTCCGCCTGTCTCATCTTCCATGACCATCCGTCTCTCTCTCTCTCTCTCTCTCTCTCTCTCACTCTCTCTCTTCTCTTTCTTCTCTTTCATAACCTGTCCTCCAGAACCGTCTGGGTCTGTCCCTCGCTTTTCACACACAACCTCCATTCTGTCTGCCTCCTTTAGCCCATTCAATCCAGGAACCAATCGTACAGTACAAATGTCTTCTAAATCCTAAGTGGTTTCAGAAAAAACATATGTTGCTACTTGCTATGTATCAGTGGGGCTCAAACCTTTTTTCATGTCAAGGACCCCCAAGATGATATGTATTTGGCCGCCGAACCCCAGCGCAAAATATGTTGTTCCAGGGACCCCCCAGCAGCAAACATTTGAGTTACAAATGTTCACTTTAAAAATATATATATATTCAAAGATTTGCACACATTTTCACGATTTTTCAAAAAATGGCATTTTTTTTTTTTTTTTTTTTCAGAGAAGCTTGTAGATCTGCTATTTTTTAATAGCCAGAGAAATGTAAAAATGACACAGATGCGTTCCCGGTCTGAATGGGTTAGAATACGTCTGGCTTTGGTGTCTAAAAACCAGAAGGCTGCGACTATCGATTATTATCGCAGAGATTAACAACACAAACTCTTGTATGGCAAATGGGAGTCCGCAGTCAAATACATGTTCATTCGGGGATCCTTGACATGAAAAGGTTCGAGACCCACTGACATGATAACAGTGAAACTCTGATCAAAACAGACGTTCTTGCACGTTTATCTAACTTTATTACACGGCTTGGTGGTTGAATGCTTGATTCTGATTGGCCAATCGCTGAGTTCAATAACAGGCCGCATGTCTAATCAAAGCACCTGGCTCATATCAATCTGCACTGCTTGATTGTGTGCCGTATCCAACATGGCAGCCATGTAAACAAACAAAACAAACAAACAATGTCATTTACAGCTAAACGTTGCTCTCAAGAATGTTTTTGAAAACATTCGAAGCGAGAAACATATAATAATGCAGTAACCGAATATTGATTTTATGTTTAACAACACTTCCCGTTGTTTTCTGAGGCAATGCGCATAGCAGATCTACAAGCTCATAGCACGGCACTCGGTGCCGCGCTATGAGCTTGTAGTACTTTCATTAGTACTTTCATTAGTACTTTCATTACCGTACTTTCATTACCGTACTTTCATTACTGTACTTTCGTACTTTCTTGTAGTACTTTCATTACCGTAACCAATAAAAATCCTTTGTTTTGTTGCAACTTTTTGGTCAATTTATTTATTTCTTTATTTAGTAGCCGTGTAATAAGCGGGATAATCAATGGGGAGTGTGGGGGTCTAATTGCCCTGTCAGGGTTTATTTCTTAATAATGACCTGCTCCAGATTGATTATCCCTTAACGTATTTACTTCTACATGAAATGATGGTGATTATTAACTATCGATTATCAATCATTTAGCTGGGGGCCCTCTGGAGCCCCCTCAAAGAATTCTTCATTATTGAGACAAAACTTGCCAGCCTAATAAACTTGAAAATGACAATTCTACTATTTAGCCAGATAGAATGCATAATAATCACAACAGCGTGCACAACACATCTATGTGAGCAACATCAGACGTACACAGGTGGGGAGAAAATGGCCAGCATAAATTATATTATATTCCTTTTTAAATGATTTTGCATTACTACTTTTTTGTATTGTAGGGGGACATTGTTGTAATGCTTAACTTTCAGAGGAAACTTCTGATTATTAAAATAAAGAGTGGGCTCCAGGGGGGGGCTTCCAAAATGACTTAATATAGCATCAAAATCAATGAGCTCATTGTGAGCTCATAGATCAGTCATTTTAAAATCATCTTGAAAAAAAAAATGAAACTCATTTTCACGACAAACTCTTGTACAGGCACACAAAACTAAATCTGATGGGGGTCCATGGCCAAATACAATTTGGGGGTCCTTGACATGAAAATCATTGAGAACCACAGCGTTGTTTGACCGGGGGCCCCGTGGAACCCACCCTAAAGGCAAGGACCCCACACGGGGGAACCCCTGACCCCACTTTTGAAAACCATGAAATTAGCGGCACAGCTGTGTGCACTGAGCGGGGAACACATGCTTAATGCCTAAAACACGCCTTTTATACCTCACTGAATGACTCAGTTCTCAAACTTTTTTAATTTCAAGGACCACTGTAACTCTGAGAGAGTACAAATGGAACCAAATGGACCCTTACGGGTCCATTTGGTTCCATTTGTACACTCTCAGAGTTACAGCCCTGTAAGGGTCCATTTGGTTCCATTCGTACACTCAGACATGTGGTTCCATATGTACAATCTCAGAGCTACAGACCCGTAAGAGTCCATTTGGTTCCATATGTACACTATCAGAGTAACAGACCCATAAGGGTCCATTTGGTTCCATTTGTACACTATCAGAGTTACAGACCCATAAGAGTCCATTTGGTTCCATTTGTACACTATCAGAGTTACAGACCCATAAGGGTCCATTTGGTTCCATTTGTACACTATCAGAGTTACAGACCCATAAGGGTCCATTTGGTTCCATTTGTACACTATCAGAGTTACAGACCCATAAGGGTCCAGACCATTTAGGAACCTCCTCAAGGAACCCCTGAGTGGTCCCCGGACCCCACTTTGAGAACCACTATTAGGTTATCATAGTAAAGTGTTGTAATTAAAGCCGCATTTATACTTCGTCGTACTGTACGTACGGTGCCGTTCGCGGGCTTGGGGTAGCAGTGTGTAGTTGTGCTGCCTTGTCGGCGAGCGACACCGCGGTACGACGACGGAGTATACAGTATACACTAAACGAATACAATGTAATGTAACGACCGTCCTTTGATGTGCCGCGGCACATCAAAGGACGGTCGTTACATTACATTGTATTCGTTTAGTTTACTGTGTATACGCCGCTGCTCTGAAGAGACTGTTAGCAACACATGCATACATGATACAGAGGCAGAATAAATGCACACACATACAGTTCATAATGTGCTGTGAATGGTCATTAAAACATAATATAATATTAACTACAACTAGCACAACCAGAAGCATGCAGCAACAAAAGTGTGGGTCAACTTTTTTTTTTTTTTTACAATACAATACACACACACACACACACACACACACACACACACACACACACACACACACACACACACATACATACACAACTTACCAGCTTTTCTGTCTCTTCCTCTCCTTTCGTTATACGTGCCTCTTCCTCTTCCTCTTGACACACTCACATTAATGTGTATGTGGATGTTGCTACACAACTCCTCTGGACGCTGTGTGTGTGTGTGTGTAGTAATGTGTGTTTGGTTCTTTTTTTAAGAGTGTTGACAAACTTCACGAGAAACTTATGCTCGTTCTAACTTTTCTGCTGTTCCTCTCCCTTCCCTTCCTCCTCCTCCTCCTCCGCCTCCTCCTGTTTGACACCACACACACACACACACACACACACACACACACACACACACACACACACACACACACACACACACACACACACACACACACGTACACACATACACACATATACACACACACACACACACACACACACACACACACACACACACACACACACACACACACACACACACACACACACACACACACACACACACACACACACACACACACACACACACACACACACACACAAACACACACAGACTGTCATGTCTTCCACCATGCTGAACAAGTCACTGACACTTCCGCCCAGGCCTTCACAATAAAACAACGTTTACTAAACGTTTTGATGAGGACAGTTAGTCCATGAGCCAGAGCCCCAAAATTGAGCAACGATTATCGAAAGAGTGGGCAAAGCCATACCTATAATAAATTGTTCATAGGGTCAATATAAGTAAATAAATATATGATAACCTTTCCACAGGAGCAGCTTTTTCATATTTATCACACATTCTGTTATTTTTCCCCATACGTAGGCCTACATGACAGGTGAAAAAAATGACAAAATTAGAATTTATCTAGTTTTCTGAAATTGTATATTTAAATATGCAAATTGGGCATTTAGTCCATGAGCCAGATCCCCAAAATTGAGCCAGATATTGAATATTCCCTTGTTAAAAACCTTTGACTCCAACATCTTAACAAAATGAAATAAGAATGTTGACTCTGGCTTTGACTCGGGCATATTTTCCTAATGCATAATTTGCATATTTAAATATACAATTTCAGAAAACTTGTAATACGATAAATCATTGTCTTCATGTAAGTAATCAACTGGGGAAGTTTCATTATGATAACTATTTTTTTTAATTTTGTCATTTTTTTCACCTGTCATGTACGTATGGGGAAAATAACAAAATGTGTGATAATTATAAAAAAAGCTGCTCCTGTGGAAAGGTTATCATACATTTATTTACTTATATTGGTTGAGGCATTACATTTAGTTCGACTCGGTTCCACAGATGAATATTGTGAGAAAATAGCAGATCTAAAAGCTCACAACCCTCGCAGCGCGAGGCGTTGTGAGCTTGTAGATCTGCTATTTTCACAATTATTGCCTCATCTCTTATATTATTTGACAATTTGGCGATTGTTTGACCAGTTTTTATAGTAGGCTATAGTTTGTTGATTACTATCGATGCAGTAATGGTCTTTTTCTTTTCTTTGCTTTCTTTTTTTTTTGTAGTAGTAGTATTAAAAAGGTCTTAAATTCACTTTAAAGTCACTTTACTGTCATCTGGGGACCCCCCAAAAATATATATGTGGGGACCCCCCTGAACCACTGTGCTACACAACAACCAGGCATCAATAATAGTAGGTTGTTCTGTCCGGCCAATAAAACAGTTATAACAGTATTTATTGTGAAGGCTTTGTGTCGCACTTCCTCCAGTGTGTGACTTGGTGTCGCTGTGTTTACATCATGTCTGTCATGGTCACGCATCAAGACACTTCCGCGAAACAAATGGCGACGTGACGTCATCTGGCCCCGCTGTTTGTTTTCTGGGCTTTTGCACCTGGCGTGTGAGTCACGGGCGCACGCGCGTGCATGATACGCGCATCGCGCGCGCACACACACACATTAATCTCACAGGTGCTCTATTGACACGAAGAGCAACAGTCGTTTTACTGTCAAAGCAAATTCTACAAAAACAGTAGCCCTCTCACATGCACGCGCACGGCCGCACAAACACACACACGCGCGCGTGCGCATCGCTCTCTCTGGCTCTCTCACACACACTCCTCCCTCTCTCCCCTTCTCTCTCTCTCTCTCTCTCTCTCTCTCTCTCTCTCTCTCACACACACACACACACACACACACACACACACACACACACACACACACACACACACACACACACACACACACACACACACACACACACACACATATTGCGCAACAATAGAATTTCCGAGATCCTACAAGTCATACCTAGATACCTGGTAATAAAGGACTCATGTCATGACTTATAAGAGAACACTAGGTTGAGACCTAGCAGAAATAATTCTACAATAGGCCAGTGGTTCTTAACCTTTTTAGGCAGCGGGCAGCAGCCCCCCCAAAAGAATCATATTTGAACCGGGGACCCCCACCCTGACAAGAACTTGGAATTGTAGGAGTTGAGGCATTCAATTTTGTTTGAATATTGTGCGCATTGCGAGGTGTTGTGAGCTTGTAGATCTGCTATTTAAAAAAAAAATTGCCTCTTTTTCTTATATTATTTGCCAATTTGCCAATGTTTCACCAGTTTTTATAGTCTAGTTCAGTGGTTTTCAACCTTTTTCATGCCAAGGACCCCTAAATTGATATATATTTGGCCGAGGACCCCCCATTTGAAAATGTTTTGTGCCAGGGACCCTCAGAAGCAAAGATATCAGTTAATTTTTGCTTTAAAAAATATAAATATTCAATGATATGCACACTTTTTCAAGGTTTAAAAAAAATAGCAGATCCGCGCTGTGAGCTTGTAGATCTGCTATTTTTGAATAGCCAAAGTGGTTAAAAATGATTGTGACGCTATGTTAATTAATTTTGCTGGGGACCCCCTGGTACTCCCTCAAGGACCACTGGTGGTCCCCGGACCACTGGTTATAAACCACTCGTCTAGTTTGTTGATTAGCCTACTTTTGATAATGGGTCCCCCCCCCTTTTTTAGATATAAAAAATGTCTTAAAAGTCCTTAAATTGTCACTTCACTGTCATCTGGGGACCCGGAACCCCTAAAAAATCATGTGGGGACCCCCCTGGGGGTCCAGACCCACAGGTTGAGATCCAGTGCAGTGGGCTAACTGACCATTGTGGACTTCCTGCCCTTCATGAATCATGAACATTCTTCAGTGTGTAACTGACTCACCCTCTGTAATGCTTTAAGCTGTGATTTCATTTTCCATTTTATTAACCACTTTTAACCTGGCATCCCTATTTTGGGCATGTCGTTATACGATGAACCCTTTTGTCAAGTAAAGACATGAAACAAATACAAATCTACCGAATTCCAAGAATAAGAAATATCAAAATTGTCGCACTGCGACATGTTGTGAGCTTGTAGATCGTCTATTTTCCGCAATTTGAAGAACGAAAAATGAGGCTAAACCACATTTGGGACTATGCATCCCTATTCTGAGGCCAACATTCAAGGGAAATAGCAGATCTACAAGCTCACCTGCCCATACAAACAGTCTGGGCTGGACAGACAGACCGACAGACCGATAGACAGACAGACCCTGTCCTCTAGACCGGTGGTTCTGAACCTGTGGGTCGGGGTCCCCAGGGGGGGTCCCCAAATGATTTTGGGGACCCCCCAGATGATTTGCTTAATGTGCAACATAGTTTTCTAAACAGTAAACAAACCAACATACATGACTGTATGTTGGTTTTAGAAATGTGCAGATACCCTGTAGGCCTACAAACTTATAAGTTAAAGGGTATCTGCACATTTCTAAAGTGACACTTTGAGGACCTTTAAGACCTTTTAAATACTGCAAATGTAATTTAATTTAATCAAAGAAAAAAAAGATTATTACTGCATCAAAAGTATTCAACAAACTATATTGTAAACATTGTCAAACATTGGCCAAATTGTGAAATATGAACTGAGAAAGAGGCAACATTTTAGAAAATTGCCAATATTTATCTGTGGAACTGACAAGTCAAACTAAATGTGATATACCCCCCCACCCCATGACTATTTTACTTGTGAGTCACAAGTAAAATTTGTGGGTCCATTTGTCCATTTGTGGGTCCCGGACCCATTTTTATGGGTCACAAGTTGTGACCCATAAAAATGGGTCCGGGACCCACAAATGGGTCCCCACCCACAGTTTGAGAACCACTGCTCTGGGCAGCTTACAGCACCTACAGAGCCACTCCATAGAAACAAAGCCTCCAGGTGAAGGTGGTCGTTGCTAGGTTACAGATGAGGTAAACAAAGTGGATGTGAGACAGTGAGAGTGCAGTTATTATCAGGATATAATTGTTACATTAGAATGCCTCTCAGCCAATCACTGAGGTATGATGACAACTGGGTGCAACAGTTAGTCAAAATCATTTATTTAATCAATTATAAAAACAATTAAAGTGATAAAATAGCAGGTCTACAAGATCAAATCATGTTGCATCACAACATGTTGTCAGCTCATATACAACACCACTGTATGACAAAGTATCAAACAGGTTTAGTTGATTCAAAAAATCTATTCATATTTTTTCGATTCATGGTTCTTGATTATTCGATTAATTTAAAAAGTAATCAATAGAAAAATCACTAAGGAAATAATTGATAGCTGTGGCTCTGCAAGAGGTGGATAGTAGGATATGTGCGTGTGTGTGTGCGTGTGTGTGCGTGTGTGTGCGTGTGTGTGTGTGTGTGTGTGTGTGTGTGTGTGTGTGTGTGTGTGTGTGTGTGTGTGTGTGTGTGTGTGTGTGTGTGTGTGTGTGTGTGTGTGTGTGTGTGTGTGTGTGTGTCAGTGTGTTTGTATTTTGCTATGATTCTGATCTTGGACTTGATGTGGTTCATGATCCTTCGGCTTGGCTCTGAAAGAGGCCAGCACAGGGGTCTTCAACAGGGGGCCCGGGACCCCTAGGGGTCTCAGAGTTACTACAGGGGGTCCGCCAAATCTCTGTGTGATAGGATTTTTTCTTTTTACATTAACCACTTGAACCCTAGCATCTCTTTTCCGAGTAGAACTTTAGCCAAAAATAGCAGATCTACAAGCTCACACCGCCTCACGCTGCGAGGCGGTGTGAGCTTGTAGATCGGCTATTTTTGGCAAAGAGTTATAGGTGTAGAGGGAAAAAAGAGCATCAAAAGTTGATCTGAAACACAATTTTATACAATATAGAGGGGGTCCCTGCTTCATCTCTCTCTCAGCTAGGGCGTCCGACTCCTTGGCCTGAAAACGTTGAAGACCCCTGGGCTAGCAGAAGATGCAGGCCTGGAAGCATACAACCATGATCCAGTATTAACTTTAGCATTGATAATTATTTCAAAACAGAATCCTATTTTGCCAAATAGGCCTATTTGCACATATATAATTGAATGTGCATTTGAATAGATGGACAGACTTTTATTTCTGGCATATTCTTTATCATATATTATGTATTATCCCCCTCCTTACAAATATAAATATTATTAATCTTTTCTAAGGAAAGTTGTTCAGTTCTGCCTCTATGTCACACATTATCATGACACTCAGTGGCGGAAAGTAACTTTTCAATACTGTACTTAAGTACAATTTTTTGGTACTTTTACTTTACTGGAGTATATCTTTTTTACTTTTAATTCTACTCCACTACATCTCAGAGGCAAATATTATACTTTTACTCCACAACAATTATTTGAAAACTTGAATTACTAGTTACTTTATAGATTTTGATTAATATTACAAAACATACATTAACACATTTTAAAATATCTGATCTGCTCACAATGCATCGCGTTGTATTGTGCATTGTGAGCTTGTAAATCGGCAATTTTTCAAAAGATTTTTATACATTTTATTCGAAAACTTGTGAAATTGGACATTCTGCACACTTTTGGTACTTTAAGTACATTTTGATACAAATACTTATATTTTGAATTCCGGACTTTTGCTTGTAACAGAGTATTTATACATTGCACTGATTGCAGTATTGATACTTAAAACATTTAAGTACTTTTTTTCCACCACTGAATGATGAAAATAAAATCAACCCCCAGTCCTCCGACACAGCAGAGCCAGCAGAGCAGCTGAACTCTTTTAAGTGGCGTAGAAGAAGAAGTAGCACTGCAGCTTAGCATAGTTAGCATGCTAACTAGCATGCTAGAGAAAACAAAAAAATATAATACACTTTCATAATTCTTTTTTTTTTTTCAATTATAATTGGTTTTGTATCTTTTGGTTAGTTATGTATTTTTGTATTTATCTTCATGTCCTCACAGAGGCATAAACCACAACAAATTATGTTTATTTTTATTATTATTATCATGTAACCAGCTCTTCTTGTATTTCGTCCGTAGGACGGTGCCGCGCGCCGAAAATAGCCGATCTGCAAGCTCACAAGGCGTCGCGTCCGCTACGCCTTGTGAGCTTGCAGATCGACTATATCTCGAGCGCCGTGCCTAAGCGTGTCATTTTCATAACTTCCCCTCCTTGAGACCCGCCTCCCCGCGACGCCGATTGGCTCTCCGGGCCTCCCAAGGGACCCGGTGTGAGTTGTGATTGGACGACTGACCGCCTGACTTACGTGTGACGTGTTGGACCCATATGGAGGACATTCTGCGACACAGAGGGTAAGAAGATGACTCTGTGCTTTTAATACTTTATAATACCATAATGTAATGTAACATAGCTATTTAGCAGGACATTAATGTCGATAATGTTACATTAATAATAGTCATTATACACTTTATTTACAACTACTATATTTGGAGGACAGAAACGACACTAAAAGTCACTTCATTCCTGAAAGTGCTTTCTTCTTTTCTCTCTCTCTCTCTCTGTGTGTGTGTGAGTGTGTGTGTGTGTGTGTGTGTGTGTGTGTGTGTGTGTGTGTGTGTGTGTGTGTGTGTGTGTGTGTGTGTGTGTGTGTGTGTGTGTGCGTGTGCGTGTGTACACTAGTACAGATGCATAATAACATGTTGACTTGTTGTTGATAGGTTGCATTAATATCATGAATCAGAGGGCTTTACCCCATCATACACATACTCTCATATACAGGCACAAGCACTGAAATGTTCCACATAGACTGTGCTAACACAACAACAATAATAATGATAATAATAAAATAATTATATGACTGCATGTCAAGTGGTTAGTGTTTTTTTGTGTTCCTGATTTGTTTTGTTTTATGTGAAATGTTTTTTGTTTGTTGTGTCTCTCTGGCTGCTGTGGCTGTTTACTGTGACAAATACACAAAACAAAACTTGAATGACAAAAAAAGAATAATAACATTATTATTATGATTATTATGATTAAATATAGGTAATAATACTGGATGCAGTGAAGTATAACTAATAAATACAATAAAACAATTCACTGTTGATAGACTTGTAATTGTTATACTCACAGGGCCATACATTTATGACCCATCCACACGTGAGCTTGTAGATGCAATGTTCATATTTACTGCTGATAGATTCTACAGTTACTTATATTTACTGATAGAATATAACTCAGTCAGAGCAAGTGCAGATGACTAGTGAGTGACAGACTATTATATGTTTTAATATTAAAATTTGTATTCACATCTCTCTACTCTTTCATTTACATATCCTGTGTTTCACTCTTACTGCTGTTGTTGAGACTTGACCTGAATTCCCCCACAGGACCAATAAAACGTTCTTATCTTATCTTCATACGCGGTAAAAACCCCAGAGTGTTCATTTAACTCTGATAGTGGATACAATGTAGCCAAATGGACCCGGTTACATTCATCAGTTACAAATGGATAAATAAACACAGAGGATTTCGGTAGGTCAATTGTGTAAAGCAAAGCAAAGCAAAGTTTGTTGTTTACCCAGGGTGTCGGACTAAGTACGAAACTTGTTTCCAGCCGGACCCTGCATGGAAGCCTTGCTCAAGGGCTATTCAGCGGTGATTCATGATCGATGTGATGAATTGGGGAATCGAACTAGGGACCTTCCGGTATCAAGGCCGCCCCTCTAACCACTAGGCCACCGCTGCCACTGTGTTGTTGTTTCTTCATAATAATAATCACTAGTAGTGACTATACATCTCAAATGATGTTTGCCCCCAAGATGTCTGACTCATCTTGTTGCTCAGTGGTTGCACTGGACTTCCATCTGTGACCTGCCCCTTCACTGTAGCTCTGGGACTCGGTCACACAGCATTATATCATCCAGAACTGGGGGTTGACTTATGTTTTCCAATGTTGTATATCACACATTCAAAGGATTTGCAGAATTTCCCATTCAAAAACATGGGAGTGCTCTCTGCCTTGCTGCCTGGACACTGATGCTGATCGGAAGCATGCTTCTGTGTGACGTTCTGCACAGGCTGTCAAAACAACCTGAGAAAAGAAAAGATGTCGAAAGCTAAATCAAATGTATCTGCATATATACTATACTGCACATATACTGTAGCATTTAATAAGCACTGTAAAATATGTGTGTGAGGTTAGACATAAGGTGCAAAAGGTACAGCAACATGAGAAGGACAAAAAAGGAATCCTGCACGCTGTCTATACTTACAGCCAACAATGTTTTATTAGAGTTACAACGTTTTGGTCGCTCTGACCTTCATCAGGTATATTCCTATATTTATGTATTTTACCTGATGATGGCCCTAGCGACCAAAACGTTGTTTGTCTTAATAAACCCTGCCCTTCTCATGTTGACTGCCTGCCCTGACGCACCTGTCCATTGAAATAGGTGTGCAAAAGGACTTGTTGGCAAAAAGTAGCTATGCCAGCGGTAGGTCCACATAGGAAAGTGGACAAGCTGGTACAACATGAAAGTAACAGACACACTATAATAATAATAATGAACTTTATATATCTGTGTTTGTATGTTTCTCAGCCGATGCAGGTGGCTGTCAGGTTGAGTAGATCAGCGGTGCGACTGAGGAGAGTGGCGGCTCAGGTTACCAAGGCAACCATGGCTGAAAACCACACGAGTTCTGGCCCAGCCTCTTCCTCCCCGGTGAAGGGCGGAGCCACAACGGCGGCCATCCTCATCATCGGAGACGAGATTCTCAAGGTGAGTGCAGGAGACCATGACTCTATCTGAAATCTCTCAGATTTGTTGATGTATAAGAACAAAAATGTATTTTACAGTATATAAAAACATCAGCTTCTCAATGATTTGATGAACCTACATGAGCAACATAAAGTTAGTTAGAGGTTCACATATTTATGTATTTATTTACCCAGGGTAGTATGCTGAGCACCAATGCTCTTTTTCAGCAACACCGTGCACAATCACACAGACACACACGCTGAAACCTGGGAGCTGCCCGGTACAACCACAGTCTTATACTGTTGGCCGCTGAGCAGCTCCAGTGGAGCAGTTGGATGTTCAGTGCCTTGCTCAAGGGCACTTATATCTTCGGTTAATTGCCCTAAACCTATTCTGATCCGAATGACTCTGGTATGATTCAAGACCTCCGTGGTCTTCAGGGTCGTGCAGAGGGATTTGGAATTTCAAAAGGGCACCGAACAATTACCATATTTTATGCCTGAAAACCCGAATAACTAGAACATGTGTCATTGTGTCCTTAATGTCCTTAAAGTCGCACACCCAACAAGCTTTGAACTGAGCAGATTGGACCTTCCGTTGCAGAGATAATAGCCAAAACATCTTGAAAATGGCCAACTTTCGCCGGTTTTCGAGCGCCGATTTTTGATTGAGTTTTGGCCATTGTCGCCCGTTTTTCTTTAACAACACAGGTTAGGAAGGTCGGATGGCAACAAACTAGATACCTGAGTAAAGTTCACTTTGAGCGGCACCCAGCTCATTCACTGCCATTGCCGTCTGCCTTACCGTTAGGCCGCTAAGGGCAGTTGAAATTTATTTTTTGGGGATAATAGAATTTTTTCTGTATTTTTTTCTAGTCTGGAGAGGGCACTTTTTTTTACCGACGGGTAAAAGGGCACGGGCTCGAGCCCCCTTTCATATCTATGTGTGCACGTGCCTGGTTGTCTTATCTCGTCAGTAACTCTGTTTGGTTTCGACTCTCCCTCCTACCTCTCCGTCTGTCTGTCTGCCTGTCTGTCTGTCTGCCTGCCTGTCTGTCTCTCTCTCCATCTCTCCGCCCCGCCCCTCTCCCAGGGTCACACGGTCGACACCAACAGTGCGTTTCTGTGCCGCGCGCTGAGGAAGCTGGGCGTGTGCGTGGAGCGCATCACTGTCATCCCGGACGTGCCGGAGGTCATCGCCCAGGAGGTGGCGCTCCTCGCCCCGCAGTACACGCACCTCCTCACCTCGGGAGGCATCGGCCCCACCCACGACGACGTCACCTTCGAGAGCGTGGCCATGGCGTTCCGGGAGGAGGTCCACCCCCACCCGGAGCTGTGCCAGCTGGTGACGGAGTTCTTCGGGGCGGCGGAGAAAGACAGCGCCGCCATGAAGCTAGCCATGGTGCCGCGCTCCGCTAAACTCAACTACGGCAAGGACCCCCACACTGGAAAGCCCCTACGGTACCCCCTGGTGAGTGTGTGTGTGTCACTACGGTACCCCCTGGTGAGTGTGTGTGTGTCACTACGGTACCCCCTGGTGAGTGTGTGTGTGTCACTACGGTACCCCCTGGTGAGTGTGTGTGTGTCACTACGGTACCCCCTGGTGTGTGTGTGTGTGTGTCACTACGGTACCCCCTCGTGTGTGTGTGTGTGTCACTACGGTACCCCCTGGTGAGTGTGTGTGTGTCACTACGGTACCCCCTGGTGAGTGTGTGTGTGTCACTACGGTACCCCCTGGTGAGTGTGTGTGTGTCACTACGGTACCCCCTGGTGAGTGTGTGTGTCACTACGGTACCCCCTGGTGAGTGTGTGTGTCACTACGGTACCCCCTGGTGAGTGTGTGTGTGTGTCACTACGGTACCCCCTGGTGAGTGTGTGTGTCACTACGATACCCCCTGGTGAGTGTGTGTGTGTCACTACGGTACCCCCTGGTGAGTGTGTGTGTGTCACTACGGTACCCCCTGGTGAGTGTGTGTGTCACTACGATACCCCCTGGTGAGTGTGTGTGTGTCACTACGGTACCCCCTGGTGAGTGTGTGTGTGTCACTACGGTACCCCCTGGTGAGTGTGTGTGTGTCACTACGGTACCCCCTGGTGAGTGTGTGTGTGTCACTACGGTACCCCCTGGTGAGTGTGTGTGTCACTACGGTACCCCCTGGTGAGTGTGTGTGTCACTACGGTACCCCCTGGTGAGTGTGTGTGTCACTACGATACCCCCTGGTGAGTGTGTGTGTCACTACGGTACCCCCTGGTGAGTGTGTGTGTCACTACGGTACCCCCTGGTGAGTGTGTGTGTCACTACGGTACCCCCTGGTGAGTGTGTGTGTGTGTCACTACGGTACCCCCTGGTGAGTGTGTGTGTCACTACGGTACCCTCTGGTGAGTGTGTGTGTCACTACGGTACCCCCTGGTGAGTGTGTGTGTCACTACGGTACCCTCTGGTGAGTGTGTGTGTCACTACGGTACCCCCTGGTGAGTGTGTGTGTCACTACGGTACCCCCTGGTGAGTGTGTGTGTCACTATGAGTGCAGTGGTGGAAAAAGTACTCAAGTAAAAGTATCAATACTACAACGTAGAAGTTACAAGTAAAAGTCAGAATTTCTAAATTTACTTGAGTGAAAGTACAAAAGTATTGGTATCAAAATGTACTTAAAGTACCAAAAGTAAAAGTACCAAAATGTTTGAAAATAGCCTAGGTATAAAATAGGGCCAAAGTAGCCTGGTAAACCCTCCCTCCGGAAATCTCATTTCCATTTGATTTCAGAAGTGAGTCTGGCCTGATCCGCCTTTCTGCAATATTGGCTGTGGGCTGGAGTTGGGCGGGAGTAATACCGTTGACTGACAACCCCTTCAGCCAATGATCGTTTTTCCCCTTCAGCCAATTGCAGCGGATTTTTACCACCTCCGTCACTAATATGACGCAACGGGACTTTTGAGATCGCCATGCCCAAAATAGGTTGCCTTATTGGGATACATGCGTGTCACAGCCCGCCCCTCCCGGTTCTCTGAATTTATATTTTTAAATAGGCTCTGTCATGATTAATTGACCTCATGTATGAAGTTAAACAACTAAATTCTATCCAAACGATATCTTAAAAGTAAATTCCGTGCCTCAAAAACGAAGTTTGAGACCGTTTTAAAACCGAAAATAAGAAGTGACGGCACTCGCACAAAAAAACAATGGCTGCCGTTCGTCTTTTGTCGCTGCACTCAGGCTGCACTCGGCTTCATTCGGGCTCACTCGAACTCGCCACCTGATTGTAACTAAAGTTTTCAAATAATTGTGGTGGAGTAAAAGTACAATATTTGCCTCTGAGATGCAGTGGAGTAGAAGTAAAAGTATAGACAATTGGAAATACTCCAGTAAAGTAAAAGTACCTCAGAATTGTACTTAAGTACGGTACTTGAGTAAATGTACTTAGTTACTTTACACCACTGGGTGAGTGTGTATCACTATGTTACCACCTGGTGACGGCGTTTCCGTTAGCCTGTGTGCCGGCAATTTACAGATAAAAAAATCTTAATTGACCATTAACACATTGCCTGCCAGAGTTTTTTCAGATTTTTAGCTGTTGCCTGCCAGGGTTTTGCCATGTTTTTGGTACCTGTTCGCGTAGCCACAGATTTTTTTCCTCCAGTATGATTGATCCCCAGATGGTTTCTAATCACAGATGAGATTCAGGTGTGGTTTCACAAATGTCAACGAGGTCATTTTGACCTCGTTGACATGTTTGGTTGATGTTTCAATATAGCTCAAAAGCAGTAGTTTTAAACCAAAAAACAAAGTGAATTGTTTGTCCGTTTGAATTTTAACATTGAAGTGAATGGAGCAGCAAATCTTCGAACATTTTTAGCTCCTAATCTGTTCATAATTCGACAAGGGTTGAAATTATAAAAAAATGCAAAAAAAAAAAAAAAATTTTTTTTTTGAAAAAAATTTTTTTTTTTCCCCTTTTTTCCAAAGACGTATATATACGTCATTGGCAGGCAACAGCTGATTTCTAAATGACGTATATATACGTCTTAGGCAGGCAATGTGTTAAGTGGAAACACTGACCTGGTGGGAAAATGCTATTTTATCATTATTATTATTAGGATAAAGTAACACAACATTGCAATATGGACAACCATTAATATCATATTTTGTTGCTGTACGAGTGTGTGTCACTATGATACCACCTGGTGACAGCGTTTCCGCCTGTATGCCGACCATTTACCAATTTAAAAATCCTAATTGACCATTAAATATAAACATTGCAGTCCAGAATGCGTTTCTCTCTTCCTAATGAGCACTGAGGTTCGCCCGGGTATATTACACATGATAAACAGACCCTGGACCTACCTCGGGGAGGTCATAGAATGTGAACCAACCCAGACCCAATTTGACGATAATACAACAGGGACTCGAACTTGGCCGGCCAAAACCATTGCCTACCGGAAACCCCGCCTTTTGTGTGTGTGTGTGTGTGTGTGTGCGTGTGCGTGCATGCACGTGTATTACCTTATAAGTTAGGGCCAAATAAATGAGTATAATAGAATTTGATAAACATATGTATTTATTATGATGACCATTTTCCTGGTCCTCACAAGAGAAATAGATTGTTTACAATCAGGAACATATTTAGGTGTGGGTTAGAGTTAGGATTCCACATTTAGGGGTTACGTTTAGCCGTTGGCAACAGATCTACAAACTCACAACACATCATATCGTGGCGCGTTGTGAGCTTGTATATCGACTATTTTCGGCGTTAGGTTTGGATTAAAAATGGGAAAAACGATGTGATGTCCTCAGAAGTATAGTATTACAAACGTGTGTGTGTGTGTGTGTGCGTGCATGCGTGCGTGCGTGCGTGCGTGCGCCAGATTGTCTGTTATAATTTCAGTTTCTGCTTAAACTTAGCATCGACATAAACACACAACAACAGAACTGGACATTGTAATTATTTATATATTTTCTTCTTCCTGAGGATACTTTATGAAGTGATGGTGAATGCTGTCACAATGTAAACAGAGTGTTGTTACTTCCAGTAATCATTTGGTTGTTGTCGGGCAGAAACCTCATATCTCCATATATTTCAGCTTTGTATGTTTTTCTCATAAATTGATGCCTTACTTCATCATGCAAGAGTGTCACACAAAAGAAGGGAAAATAGCCGATCTACAAGCTCACAACGCGTCACATCGTGACGCGTTGTGAGCTTGCAGATCGGCTATTTTCATTATTTTAAAATATGTTTTTTAAATAATTAATAAAGGAATGATTTTGGACATACAAGGTTTCCACTCGACAGTGAGGATTGGCTGTAGTGTCTCTTCATGAAGTCGTTCCAAGGGAAAGATGACAATTCCCAGATTCATCAGCGTGATGAATTATGCTGACGGTACAGCAGTACAGCTCTGGCACAGCTAACAGCTCTATGACTTATGGATATGATATGAGCTACAGTACAATATCTGTTAGAGCCCGACCCATGACTGATGAGCTTTGGGCACGATGCCGTTCCACATTTTGGAGAGCTTACATTTGAGAACATTTAACTTGTAAGCAAATACATAAAAAACTAAAACTAAAACTTTTTCATTGATAGCAAATAAGTATGTATACGGTATATTAAACAATACATTTATATATTCTTTTACTTTGATTATACAATGAACAAGCAAACAAGTACCGTAATTTCCGGACTATAATCCGTTACTTTTTTCCCATGCTTTGAACCCTGCGGCCTATACAACGGTGCGGCTAATCTATGGATTTTTACAGCATATAGAAACATACTTTTTTTTTTTAAATGTAAGATTAGAAGACATTTGTAGAATCCCCAGAAGCAAAGATTTGAGTTAATTTTTTTTTGCTTTAAAAAATCTATATATTCAAAGGATTTGCACAAACATACACGTTTTTTTCCCCTCAAAAATAGCAGATCTACAAGCTCGTAGCGCGGCACCTAGTGCCGTGCTACAAGCTTGTAGATCTGCTATTATTTCTGAATAGCCAAAGAAATGTAAAAATGACACAGATTCTTTCCCGGTCTTTAATGGGTTAATCCATGTTCCAGGGCTGAAAGTTGAAGAGTGCTCCCTCTTGTGTTTGAGAGTCATGGGTCGGGCTCTAACAGATATTGTACTGTAGCTCATATCATGTCCATAAGTCATAGAGCTGTTAGCTGTGCCAGAGCTGTACTGCTGTACCGTCAGCATAATTCATCACGCTGATGAATCGGGGAATTGTCATGTTTCCCTTGGAACGACTTCATGAAGAGACACTACATCCAATCCTCACTGTCGAGTGGAAACCTTGTATAAACTAAACCATTCCTTTATTAATTATTAAAAAACATATTTCAAAATAATGAAAATAGTCGATCTACAAGCTCACAACGCGTCACGATGTGACGCGTTGTGAGCTTGTTGATCGGCTATTTTCCCTTTTTTTGTGCGACACTCTTGCATGATGAAGTAAGGCATCAATTTATGAGAAAAACATACAAAGTTGAAATATATGGAGATATGAGGTTTCTGCCCGACAACAACCAAATTATTTCTGGAAGTAACAACACTCTGTTTACATTGTGACAGCATTCACCATCATTACATTACATTACATTACAGTCATTTAGCAGACGCTTTTATCCAAAGCGACTTACAATAAGTGCATTCAACATAGGTAGGGAACGAAACTACTAATCACCAGAAGTCTTAAGTGCATTTCCTGCAAAAACAAGCAACCAAGAGTATACCTAGTGCTAAGGTAAAAGTGCAATATATCAGCTACCTACTTTCTTAAACAGATGAGACAAAATAGCAAAATCAAATGAGCACGAGCTAATACAAAAAGTGTATTGACTAAACAAGATCCAATAAAACAGTACAACAATAAAACAAGAGTTTGTACAACTAGTTAATAACAAGTAAGCCAGACAAAGAGGAAGGTTAGTGTTTCCTGAAGAGGTGGGTTTTCAGCCTGCGGCGAAAGATGGGCAGTGACTCTGCTGTCCTGACATCAGTGGGAAGTTCATTCCACCACTGTGGGGCCAGAACAGAAAGAAGTCGTGACCGTGTCGATCGACCAGAAGGACCCTTGAGTGACGAGGCAATCAGTCGCCCCGAGGTGGCAGACCGAAGTGATCACTTCGGTCTGCCATCACTTAAATGTCCAGTTCTGATGTGTTTCTCTGTTGTTTTGTGTTTATTCTGTTGGTCATCAGCATGTGCTGAGTTTTATGTTATCCATTGTCTATTATATTTATACTATTATATTTGACTGATCAAATGATTGCTGAGGATGAAGTGAGCATCGATTGATAAATCACATTCATAAAACGTTATTCGTTTCGCGGACCATTCCTTAATGCTATGCAAGGAATGAATATATTGTTCATTACATCCTTGGCCTCGTCTAACCCGTGTGTGTGTGTGTGTGTGCGTGCGTGTGTGTGTGTGTGTGTGTGTGTGTGTGTGTGTGTGTGTGTGTTCCAGGTCAGTGTTCGTAACGTGTACATATTCCCCGGCATTCCCTCCCTGCTGGAAAGAGCCTTCCATGGTCTGGAGCACCTGTTCGCTGGTTCAGGAACTACCTTTCACACCAGAGAGGTGACAAACAGCAACACACACTGCTTTGATACATACAGTAACCATCATTATATAACACATACCAACCATCATCATACACCTGTTTGTTGGTTTTGATTGATCGATTGAATGCTTTATTAGTCACAAATGTAAACAGCACTGAGGTACAGTAAAACAATTGGGCTAAAATAATAACACAAAAAAGTCCTGGGGACGAGTTTCCATTGTTGTCCTATGTATTCAATTTACCAATAGAGCATACCATATTAACACATTAATACATGTCATCAACAAATACAAACAGCTATTACTTACAGAGGAGAAAAGAGAAAATTGGTGGTATGACCCCTCATTTCAAGGGGATTTCGCAGCGCGTCACAATCTGCTATTTGTCAAAATCTCAAATATGTTTGGAAGATTTTGAATAATTTTGCATCTTCTGGGAGTCTCCGGCACAAAATATTTGCAGATGGGGCTCCGTGGCCAAATACATATCAATGTGGGGGGTCCTTGACACAAACAAGTTTGAGAACCAATGGTTTAAGGGGGTTTATTTTAAACCTAAACTTTCATCTTTTTGAGGTGTTTTCTCTCTCCTTTTCTCTGGTAGGTATTCGTAGACGCTGACGAGGCAGAGATCGCCCCGGCTCTGACGCGTCTGCAGGCGGGCTGGGGGAAGAAGGTGTCCCTGGGCTCCTACCCGGACTGGATGAGCAACTACCACCGCGTCAGGCTGGTCCTGGACTCAGACAGCCCGGAGGAGGTGGAGCGCGCCCGGGCACAGCTGCTGGAACAGCTGCCTAAAGGCAGCGTGGTCCCACTGGTCAAAGACCCAGTGACCATCGCCCCGGACGAGGTCTACAGACTGGCTAACAGCGGTGAGGGGGGGGGGGGGCGACATTCACCACAACCAAACACTGTATCAAGTCCTCACGGTTCATTTAAAGGAGGTTGTAAGGGATATGTCTTTGTTAAAAAAATAAGTGTTAAATAGCTCTATATTCACCATAGTAATCGCAGAAAATAGACATATAGATATCAATTGTATCCACTCAGGAGAGAGAACTCATACAGGATACAGGATAAACAGCTGACATTGGGAAGTGATGAAAGAGCAGACGACATTGAAACTGGAGCACTATGAATGATCTTTTTGGGGCTCTTTCTGGGGCCTAATTAACTTTTTTTTTGAAGATCTCACCGCACCTTTAATTCTGCACAAACGTAGCCAAACGGACCTTAGTTACGGGTCCCTTTTGGTTCCATTTGTACACTGCCCGAGTTACAAATCGGTAGATGAACACTGGGGACTTTACGGCTTAGCCTTGATTACACATTTCGACCGTAAAATGGTGGTAAAGTAAGGTGTATATAAACTATATAAAGCACTAAATTATGTGTTCATCATAAGCTATATGAAGCCCCATTTATCAAATCGAACCGGATCAATCACTCAGTCCTCGCATCTCACCCTCGTGAGGTAACATTTGGTGGTAGTAGCACATATTCAAAGGAGAACTCTTCCTATCATTGTGAAGCAGAATTCACCAAGCGTTGCATTGTTCACCCACTAATAGGGAACGTGAGCTGGGTTTAGAGACCGTTGTGAGACAGGTTAGTTTTACCCTGATGTGTTGTTGCAATAGTAATCCCGCTCAGCACGAGAGGAACCGCGGGTTCAGACATTTGGTGAATGAGAATCGTTTGTCCACCGCTGTGGAAGCTCCTGCCTCTTCGTTTCACCTGCCAGTGAGGAGCTTCACTGGGAAAAGACGTATAGCGCGTGTGCTACTGTACATCCTCCTAGTCCGTATGTTCTCCATTCCTACGCACAGTGCTACGTCCTCTATCCCAGTCCTATGTCACTCTATTAGTGTTGGGATCCTTGAACCGGAGGAACGGGATCCGACATTGAGGAACCAGAATCGGTTCCATCACATTTTGAACCGTTTCCGGAACTTTCTTTTTTTTTTTTTTTACCTCACACTGTCAGAGCTAGTATGTGGACTTCACGTCTGCTTCTCAAACTTTTTAATTTCAAGGACCAGACCATCATAACTCTGAGAGTGTACATATGGAACCAAATGGTTCCATTTGCACTCTCTCAGAGTTTCACAGACCTGTAAGGGTCTATTAGGGAACTCCCTCACATAACACACAGAGCCTCACTTTGAGAACCACTACAATGTGTGCAATACTGTACTGTATACATATGATTGAATTTATGTTAATGTAATGAAAATCTTATATAAATATAGGGATCGTTAAAGGGAACAGTTAAGGGATCGGACCCACCCCCCCACCAAAGAGTCACATATATTTAAAGCTGCAATGCATTAAACCTATTTTGAACAGAACAGAAGCACAGCTGTGGTGGTTGTAGTTGGTCTCCCTGCTCTTCTATTGAGACATTTAGATGCTGTGGTCGGGTACGACACCTACTGGTTGACAAGTGGAACTGCCTGAAGGTTAAAAATGCAATTTCTCCCCTGAGCAAGCAAGCAGGCGTGCTCAATCAGCTTAGTGGTGTTCTTAGGGTTTAACTAAAACTAACATAATAACGGAAAACTAATATTTACAAAACATTCTAATTAACTGGAATAAAAGCAAAAACGAGGCTTTACGAAAAAAAATAAAGATAACTAACTGAAACTGAACTAAAACTAACTAAAAGCATAAAGAAAATGTCCTTAGTTTCAGTCTTTGTCATTATTTCATACACAAGCCTAATATTTTGGATGGATGTGATATCTTATATTTTAGCTGCAGCAGTGTTAACTCTGTGGTCAGACATTGTCCAAAATCTTCAAAAATAGCGAAAAAAACAAACTAACACTAAAACCAAAAGCCTTTTCAAAAACCCTAAACTAAACTAGCAACCCCACTTTTGAAAACTCATCCAAACCAAACTACTAACCAAAAATGAATGGAAAAGTCAAAACGAAACAAGAATACAAAGAAATGAAAATAAATGCCAAACCTATAATAACCAGGGGGATCTGGGGTCAAATTCCCGGGAAACACATTTCATTTTACGGATTGCAGCTTTAACCCATTAAGACCTGTAGCCGATTCTACAAATGTCTTCTAAATCCTAACAGTTTTCTGAAAAAACGTATGTTTCTATAATCAGTGGTGCTCAAACGTTTTCATGTCAAGGACCCCCAAAATGATATGTATTTGGCCGCGGACTCCCATCTCAAAATATGTTGTTCCAGGGACCCCCCCAGAAGCAAAGATTTGAGTTAAAAATGTTCGCTTTAAAAGAATATAAATATATCAATGTGCACACATTTTCTCGATTCTTCAAAAATAGCAGATCTACAAGCTCGTAGCGCGGCACTCGGTGCCGCGCTACGAGCTTGTAGATCTGCTATTTTTGAATAGCCAAAAGTGTAAAATATGTCTTTTTTAGCTCAGATCTAAAAAATGACACAGTTCCAGGTCTTAAGGGGTTAACATGATCCATCACTAAAGCCATTTATTGGGTGATAAATATTAGATGAATCATTCGGCCCTCCAACGAGCTCCTCCGTGCAGTCTGTCTGACGGAGGTCTCTCTGGTCTCCGGGTTATATAAGTGGGACATGATCTCTCTCTCGTCTCCAGGTTCTCCGCTGGGAGACAAAGTGTCTTCGGCCCTGAAGACGATAGAGGAGGCGCTGGACCGTTACTCCTACCAGGAGGTGTGTGTCGGGTTCAACGGAGGGAAAGATTGTACTGCTCTGCTGCACCTCTGCTATGCTGCTCTGAAACGGTGAGGAGAGGAGAGGAGGGGAGAGGAGAGGAGGGGAGAGGGATGGCTGGAGGAGTGGGAGGGAGAGAGGGGAGGTGAGGAGGAGTAGAAGGATCAAACACTATTCATGTGATGAAGGTTAGATCTGACATGGGATCAGTTGAGTTGAGGAGGAGTAGATCATGTCGTGTAGATACACTTGCTGTCTCCTTTAACTCTGTCATTTTTAGATTTGAGCTAAAGAGCATTATTTTACACTTTGGGCTATTCAAAAATAGCAGATCTACAAGCTCGTAGCGCGGCACCGAGTGCCGCGCTACGAGCTTGTATATCTGCTATTTTTGAAAAATCGTGAAAATGTGTGCAAATCTTTGAATATAAATACTTTTTAAGCAAACATTTTTAACTCAAATCTTTGCTTCTGGGGGGGTCCCTGGAACTAAATATTTTTGATGGGGGTCCGCGGCCAAATACATATAATTTTGGGGGTCCTTGACATGAAAAAGATTGAGCACCACTGGTATAGAAACAAACGTTTTTCAGAAAACTGTTGGGATTTAGGAGACATGTAGAATCGGCTTCAGGTCTCAATGGGTTAAATCAATCCATCTTTCCGTCTCTCTCTGGCCACCTGATTCGGATGCTATCAATGCATTGAATGGGACATTATCACCTTTTATTAGACCATTGAATGGGCGAAGTAGGCGACCTACTTACCTACCCGCGATTTATCAGACCATTCAAGACATACTGACCTACCAACGGAGATGACTTAAATAGTTCAGTTTCGGTTTTTGGTTTTGGTTGTTTTGGTTTGGGACCATGACGGAGGCGCGCAGTCTCAGGCGAGCTGGAGCCCCGCGGAAGGACCACCGAGGGAGCCAAAGCGACCGAGTTGCCGTCCTGAGCGGTGCGACGCTCGCCTGAGCCTACTCAGCGCCGTTGGAGTTATGTACCGATAGGCACAGAATCGTAAATGTTGTTGTGGGGACTGCTCCGCCTCCAAAGTAGGTCAGTAGCTCCTGATTACACCCCAATGAATGGTCTGACAAATCGCGGGTAGGTCCGTGTATCGCCTAGTCATCGCCTACTCGCCCCATTCAATGGTCTGATAAAACGTGATAATCTCCCATTCAATGCATTGATAGCATTCGAAGCCGGTGGGGAGGGAGAGAGGGGAGGTGAGGAGGAGTAGAAGGATCAAACACTATTCATGTGATGAAGGTTAGATCTGACGTGGGATCAGTTGAGTTGAGGAGGAGTAGATCATGTCTTGTACATACACTTGTAGCTGCTGTCTCCTTTAACCCATTGAGACCTGAAGCCGATTCTACACGTCTCCTAAATCTCAACGGTTTTCTGAAAAACGTATGTTTCTATATCAGTGGTTGCTCAATCTTTTTCATGTCAAGGACCCCCAAAATTATATGTATTTGGCCGCGGACCCCCATCAAAATATGTTGTTCCAGGGACCCCCCCAGAAGCAAAGATTTGAGTTAAAAATGTTCGCTTTAAAAATATATATATTCAAGGATTTGCACACATTTTCACAAATGTTCAAAAATAGCAGATCTACAAGCTCGTAGCTCGGCACCCGGTGCCGCGCTATGAGCTTGTAGATCTGCTATTTTTGAATAGCCTAAAGTGTAAAATAATGCTTTTTAGCTCAAATCTAAAAATGACACAGTTCCAGGTCTCAACAATCCATCTTTCATTACATTACATTTACATTACAGTCATTTAGCAGACGCTTTTATCCAAAGCGACTTACAATAAGTGCATTCAACATAGGTAGGGAACGAAACTACTAATCACCAGAGGTCTTAAGTGCATTTCCTGTAAAAACAAGCAACCAAGAGTATACCTAGCGCTAAGGTAAAAGTGCAATATATCAGCTATCTACTTTCATAAACACATGAGATAAAATAGCCAAATCAAATGAGCACGAGCTAATAGATCCAATACAACAATACAACAATAGTTCCTACCACTAGTTAACAACAAGTAGGGCCAGGCAGAGAGGAAGGGTAGTGTTTTCCTGAAGAGGTGGGTTTTCAGCCTGCGGCGAAAGATGGGCAGTGACTCTGCTGTCCTGACATCAGTGGGAAGTTCATTCCACCACTGTGGGGCCAGAACATAAAAAAGTCGTGACCGTGTCGATCGACCAGAAGGACCGTTGAGTGGGGAGGGAGTCAGTCGCCCCGAGGTGGCAGACTGGAGTGGTCGGGCAGGGGTGTGGGCATTGACCAAAACCCGGAGGTAAATCTTTCCTTCTCTCTCTCTCTGGCATTACTTTGTTCTCTCTCTCTCTCTCTCTCTCTCTCAGGAAGTGTCCAGACAGTAAAGACAAGGTGAAAGCTCTCTACATTCGTGTCGTCTCTCCCTTTCCAGAAATGGAGCGCTTTCTACAGGACACCATCAAGAGGTGACACGCACACACACACACACACACACACACACACGAGGGGTGCTAATTTAGAATTTGAATTAAATTTGCATCTGACTCTCACTTCGTAGCAATGAATTCACATTCATTTAAAGTGCTTCCGTGTGTGTGTGTGTGTGTGTGTGTGTGTGTGTGTGTGTGCTAATGACCAATATCAACCCTCCTCCCCGCCCGGGCCTCCCTCCCCTCCCCCGAACACGGGCCAATTGTGTTCGCATATAGATGCCCGACAAAACCTCTGTGGTGGTGATGGGCCAGGCCTTTACCACTGCACCTGTGTTGATTTCATCGACTAAAACTATGACGAAAAATGTCCGTCGACTACCTTTTTACACTGACGAAAACTAATTAAAAACGAAATGAAAACTAAGCTATGACGACTAAAACTATGGCTAAATATAGTGACAATTTCATCAACAACTAAAAACTAGACTAAAATGTTAGTGAGGGACTGTAGTGGAGAAGAGATCCAGTAGAACTAAAAGACAAGTCATTTTATGTTTGGTTGCGCTCGGGTGTTGCGTTCTGAAAACAGCCGATCTACAAGCTCACAACGCGTCGCGCTGCGACGCGTTGTGGGCTTGTAGATCGGCTATTTTCAGCATGCAACCAAGTGTAAAATCAGCCATTACGACGCCATCAAGGCACCGCCAACATACATTTTAGTCGACTAAATCAACTGTAGATTTAGTCGACTATAATCTGATGATATTTAGTCGACTGAAACTAGACAAAAACTACAACATTTCAGATGACTAAAATATGACTAAAACCAAATCAAAATTTGCTGTCAAAATCAACACTGCACTGCACCTGAGGGGGCAGGTTTTTCAAACGCGAATAAAAGCATCAACCTGTGTGAACGAGGCAACAACAGAATGATGTTGATGTGATCACATTCACGCACATTTTTTCTGCATTGTTTATTCGTCACGCTCCCGGTTTGGAACCACTTTTTGAGAGTCTCTTCGCCATAAATAGCCGATCAAAGTGGGTAAGGACCTTTCTCCTCTGGGCTTTCAGTCAGCTTTTTAATTAATTTCCTGTGATGTGCAACATCATGACTGTCGTTTCCTGTCATATGAGTGGCGCCCTGCGTAACTTTCAACCTGTCTGTCAGAGTGAAGGGGCTGATGATTGGATGACGTTCGACCTGTCAGAGTGAAGGGGCTGATGATTGGATGACGTTCGACCTGTCAGAGTGAAGGGGTTGATGATTGGATCGGCTCCGCATGAGCCCTCCATCACACACAGCCTGTCGTTAGAGGCTGGGTAGAGGCTGTAGAAGGAACTGTTTTTTTTTTAATTATAATTTTTTTGCCCCAACTTGAGCCTCAAATGGTTCTCAAACCTTTTTTTTGTACTTGGCCGCGGACCCCCATCTGAAAATATTTTGTGCCAGGGCCCCCCATACAAGATTTGAGCTGTTAAGATATTTAAAAAATATTTAAAAAAAATCACAATTCTTTCAAGATTTTTAGAAAATAGACAATCTTCAAGCTCGCAACGTGTTGCATCGCGACGCTTTGTGAGCTTATAGATCGCCTATCTTCAAATAGCCAGTTGATTTCGGCGCTAACTAATTTTGCTGGGGACCCCCTGGAAGCCTCTCAAGGACCCCTGGACTCCACTTTGAGAACTACTGTCCTAGGTAGTTAGCACTTGATCTCAGACTGATACTAAACCCGACTCCCAGTCACCCCCTCAGTATGGTAAATGGTAAATGGTGCATTTATATAGCGCTTTTATCCAAAGCGCTTTACATTGATTGTGCCATTAACCCATTCACACACGCATTCACACACCGATGGCGGAGGAAACCGTGCAAGGCACCAACCTGCTCATCGGGAGCAATTAGGGGTTCAGCGTCTTGCTCAAGGACACTTCGACACTAACTCTGGGGGAGAGCCCCAGCCCGGGATCGAACTGGGACCCTTGCGGTTTCCAGTTCACTCTACCCGGCCACTCTACCCCTTGAGCCACTGCCGCCCCAGTATGATTGACAAACTCGACAACGACAAAATGTGGCTCATCAGCAGGCTCATAGCAGATCTACAAGCCATCGCTGCGTGGCGCGCCCGTGCGCAACCAAGTACAAATGGTCCCTGTGTGTCTCAACAGGTACGACCTGGAGCTGATCTCGGTGGAGGGCAGCATTCGCCAGGCGCTGATGGAGGTCCAGGAGAGGAGGCCGGAGCTCCGGGCCGTGCTGATGGGCACCAGGAGAACAGACCCCTACTCACACACACTCACACACATGTGCCCTACGGACCCCGGCTGGCCTGAATACATGAGAGTCAACCCTCTACTGGTTAGACACGCACACACACACTACTGTTTACACACACACACACACACACACACACACACACACACACACACACACACACTACTGTTTACGCACACACACACACACACGCACGCACGCACGCACGCACACACGCACACACGCACACACGCACACACACACGTTCCACTGACCCCAGCTGAATAGGAGTGTGTCTTGCTAGCAGGGGGGTAGACAGACAGATGTAAAGGTCACAGCATGGCCTTTGCATCTTGTTTCATCAACAGATTTGATGCATAATGCATGATTTAGTATTAACACATTAACCGCCGAGAGCGTAGTCCTACGGTCCATTAAATCCAACTGTTAAGCGCCGAGAGCGTAGCCCTACGGTCCGGGTGCTTTTTCCTTTAAAAAAAAAAAAAAAAAAACTTTTTTCAATTTTCGACACGGACCATTTCAGTGTAACACCGCCGGAAACGGAACTATTTGCGATCCCGTTTTGCCGATCCCGTCGGCCTCCATTCTAAAGCGCACACTAAAACTCCATTTTCTCCCTTGTAGTTTTTTCTCCTCGGTCATCACTGTTTAACATAAACCGTTCTAACTACAACATGGATGCCCCGTTTGACACGTGGTCTGCACTGCTCGAACCAGGCAGATGTCCGCGATGTAAACAAACAGTGCACAGCTCAATCTTACGGATTTTAACAAGGTCTATGGCGACGTGAAAAAAACAAAAAACAACAATACAACCTTGGCACTGGTGAGTACATTATGAGATTAACCTCTGGCGGTGGAAGTGTTAAAGGCAGGTTTAGGAGCTAGAGTCCACAGCCCTCCTTTAGAGACGCAGAGTGTGTAGACTCTAGACAGAAATGGTGCCATCTGATAATGAGCGTTAGTGAGGATCAATTATATGAAGACCAGGTTGAAAATGGGTCACGAGCTCCTTCAACTATCAACCACTAGTGTTAGTGAAACGGACCTGAGCAATGCGAGGCGTTGCGAGGGGTTGTGAGCTTGTAGATCAGCTATTTTCACAATATTTATCTGTGGAACCGAGTCAAACTAAATGTAAAGCCTCAACTCCTACAATTCCAAGTGCTTATCAGGATGGGGGGAGAGGGGGGGGGGCAGGTATGATTATTTTTTTTGGGGGGGGTCACGGCTTTTAAAGTTTGGGAACCCTTGTTCTAGACTAGGCTAGCTCTTTCAGAGTCACGCACGCCATTAAAAAAAAGTTTGGTGTCGTTGCTGTGTGTTTGTTTTTCATGGTGCTGACGGCCTGCTTCCATCCATCATCCTCACAGCCCTGTGACGTGGTTCTGTTCTGGTGAGCGCTGAACAGACTGCTGGTCTAGAACGGCGCCCGTGTTGCAGAGCTCCACCGGGCTCTGCACTCATCAATCTTTGTGTTTCCTAAACGACTTGGACACTTGGTGGAGAAAACTGACACGTACAATCACGTCTTTCTCCGCGTCATATTTCCAGACGCACACATTTCTGTCCTTCTTTCTTTCTTTCTTTCTTTCTTTCTTTCTTTCATTCGACTCTGAACATTTAAATTAGGTCTCACCAGTTAACCACTTAAACCCGATATCAGTGGTTTTCAACCTTTTTCGCATCAAGGACCCCCAAATTGACAATTATTAGCCCAGGGACCCCCATTTGAAAAGATATGCCAGGGACTCAACCATTTAAATATCTTGGGGGTCCCAATCTACACTGTATCATCATCATCATTGTTTATGTCAAACATTTTCTACAATGTTCCCCTGTCTTCGTCAACCTCTGCCAGAGCACAAGCTTCCATAACAACAGATAATGCTGCTGCCGTTGAAGAATGCCAAGGTGAATGGCTCTGTGTGGACGAATACGCTGTCACACCACCCCCCACCGCTGCTGATGGTGGAGGAACATCCATAACAAATGAACTCTCTGATAGTGAAGACTCGGAAACAAAAACAAAGGACAGCGTGCTGAAAACAACCGCTGATAACAGCCTAAATCCACAGGAGGAGATTGCCACGGCCCCTGACGTCGACTCTGCAGCCACGGTCATGCTGGAAGAGGAAGGAGACAAAGAGGAGTCTCTCAATGAGGAAGATTATCCAACGTCATCACCTTCCTCCTCCTCATCATCATCTTTTTCCCTGTCCCCAATACCTCTTCTGGATTTCACCAGTAGCATGAACGACTTGATTAGAGCGGGGACTAGACTCACCCCCCAAATCAAACGCCAACCACCAACCGTGCCCTGCCCCCCACCCATCGCCCCTCGATGGAGCCATTGCAAGAACAAGAACGTCCTGTCGGCTTCCCTACGTCTAGAGAATACATTTGATTGCTGAGATAGGCAGGGTCCATTATGCATAGCCAAAATCATGTCTGGGCCCAAGGCTATTTTAGTTAGCCTTGTAGAAAACAAGGTTTACAATATTTCCACTGTTATCTCAAATAGAGTTCCCAGGACAAGGAGTGACTTTAAACGCTCTGCAAATACAGCAAATTTAACAGGCATTCCATGTAGAGGAAACAACCAAGTAGTTGAATGCCTTAAGCTAAACTTGGCCCTACTTAACATCAGGTCACTTAATCACAAGTCTTCCTCTGTAAATGATATCATCTGTAAAGAGAAACTAGATATTATCTTTCTAACAGAAACCTGGCTTGGTTCTGATGGAGCGGTGCTCTTATCTGCAGCATGCCCACCAAAGTACAGTTTCATTCACTCAGGACGTGAGGGAAAAAAAGGAGGTGGTCTGGCGAATATCTTTTCTGACACTTTAAAATTCAAACCTCTGACAAACCTTGGCAGTTTTAAATCATTTGAATACCAGGCCACCATATTGGAGAGTCAATCGTCTGTGCTTATGATTAGTATGTATCGACCTCCAAAGTGCAGCAAAGCCTTATTTCTAACAGAAACATCAGAACTTTTATCTATCTGTTCCACTAATTATGACAGAACTCTGATTACTGGAGATGCTAATTTGTATGTTGACATTGTTTCAGATGTTGTGGCTATGGGTTTCCTACAGTTACTGCACAATTTTGACTTTATTCAACATGTTGTTGGGCCAACACATAAACATGGCCACACCCTGGACTTGGTGATCACTAAAGGTTTGAATATCACTGTTGACAGTATTATTGATAAGCCCGAACTAACAGACCACTATTTATTGTGTTTTAATATAACTGTCTTTGATCTAAGGAAAAACAATACAGAATATACTATAAAAAAACGTTTTTTTAGCTCATCTGCAGCAAACGAGTTTCCTTGTCATCTGGCGTGTGTGCAGGTGCCCCCCCTACTTGATGCCCCCTCAGTGAATGATATGGTTCAACATTTTAATCTCAAATTAGAGTCAGCTCTCGACATAGTGGCTCCTATGAAAACTAAAAAGAAACTTAATTCTAGAGTAACACCCTGGATCAACGAGCACATGCGCTCACTCAAGAAAGAATGTCGTAGAGCTGAGCGACAAATGAGTTTGCGTCCTTTTTTGCAAACAAAATTTTTAGCATTCGAGCTGGTATTATGAATGCTGCTGCTAGCACTGCAAATGCTGCAAATGGTGCAAAAACGTAGATCACTCCAGAGGAAGTCTAATATCTTTCTGCACAATTAATGAAGAGGAACTCCGTAAAACTATATCACAGATGACATCATCATCTTGTTCACTGGATGCAATACCCACCCCGTTTCTCAAAGAGGTTTTAGACAGCGTGATTGGAGATATCCTAAGAATTGTAAACAGCTCTCTACTTTCAGGCGTCTTTCCAGACTCACTGAAAACGGCTGTAGTCAGGCCGTTACTCAAGAAACACAACCTTGATCCATTGGTGCTGGGTAATTATAGACCAATCTCTAATCTGCCATTTCTGGGAAAGGTATTAGAAAAAACTATCTTTCATCAACTGGATGTGTTCCTACAGAACAATAAGGTTCATAACAAATTCCAATCTGGCTTCAGGAAAGGTCATAGCACAGAAACAGCACTTGTAAAAGTAATTAATGATCTTAGGGTGTCCGCTGACAACAAAAATATATCTGTTCTCCTACTCCTTGACTTAACCGCTGCTTTTGACACGATTGATCACAAAATTCTACTACAACGCATGGAGTACTGGATTGGTTTGTCAGGCACAGCCTTGTCTTGGTTTTACTCTTACCTAACAGGCAGAAGCTATTTTGTCAGCCTAGCTAATTTTGACTCAGACAAACATGACATCTGTTCTGGTATTCCACAGGGCTCAATTCTGGGTCCCTTATTGTTCTCCCTGTATATACTACCACTGGGAGAACTCATCGCCGATCACGGAGTGAACTTCCATTTCTATGCTGATGATACCCAGCTGTATCTTTCGGTAGCTCCAGACGACCCCTGCGCTCTAGACCCATTGTTGACCTGTCTGTCCAGTATAAAATGCTGGATGAGTGAGAACTTTCTTAAGCTAAATGAGGATAAAACAGAAATTCTCATAATTGGCTCCAGTGAGCAGAGAGAATTAATAATAAGTAGACTTGGTAACCTGGCTGTAGAAAGTAACACCACAGTAAAGAACCTGGGGGTTATTATCGACTCTGAATTGAATTTTAATGCACACATTAATCATGTCACCAAGATTGCTTTCTTTCATCTTAGAAATATTGCGCGAATTAGAGACTATCTGTCGTTAGACGACGCAAAAACGCTGATCCACGCTTTTGTTTTCTCTCGGCTTGATTACTGCAATGCACTCTACTCTGGCCTGCCTAAGAAAACAACTGACAGATTACAACTTGTTCAAAATGCGGCAGCCAGAATTTTAACTAAAACTAGAATGAGAGAACATATCACTCCAGTTCTAGCTTCACTACACTGGCTCCCGGTTGTTTTTAGGATTGATTTTAAAATTCTTTTAATAGTTTATAAAGCTCTAAATGGTCTGGCACCTTCCTACCTCTATGACTGCCTAGAGAGACATGATCCAAACCGGACCCTCAGGTCTTCAAGTGCTGACCTACTCGAGGTGCCTAAAATGACATATAAAAAATACGGTGAAGCAGCATTCTGCTTTTACGGACCAACAGTGTGGAATAAACTCCCATTACACCTAAAACAGGCAGCCTCTGTCGATAGCTTTAAAGCACAGCTCAAGACCTATTTCTTCACTCTTGCTTTTAGCTGACTCTTTGGTTGATTTTTAAGTCCTCACTGTATTGCCTATTTTAATGTTTTATGCTTTTGCTTTTATTTTATTTTATTTTTTGTTTGCTTTATTGTTAAATTGGTTGTAACTGTAACTGTATTCTTGCTCTGTAAAGCACTTTGTGCTGCATTTCATGTCATGAAAGGTGCTATACAAATAAAGTTTATTATTATTATTATTATTATTATCAGTGTTCATTTAACTCTGAGAGTGTACAAATGGAACCAAATGGACCACTTTCAGAGTTACAGACATAAGGGTCAATTTGGTTGCTAACTATTAATTTGGCTGGGGACCCCCTGGAACCCCCTCAAGGACCACTGGTGGTCCGCGGACCACCGGTTGAAAACCACTGCCCTATATGGTTGACCGGAGTCCCTCAGGGCTCTATACTAGTGTCTTTTATGTTATTGTGGGGAAAGCTTTTGCTGAAAATAGCCGATCGACAAGCTCTCACAATATCGATATAATATCTGAAACTCTGAAAACGTTGAGTTGATCCAATTAGTTCCAACAGAACCATTTGAGTTGACACAAGAACATTCCAGTTACTCTAGAATGTTGGCACATAAACACAGGACAGTAATTTATCGTATAGAATTGTGATTTTATTACATGGTCAATGGTCAAAATGTTAAACCTTGTGGCCACGGCCAGCACCCCCACGCACACACACACACACACACACACACACACACACACACACACACACACACACACACACACACACACACACACACACACACACACACACACACACACACACACACACACACACACACACACACACTCCGTCTCATTGTCCACTGTGTGTGTGTTCTCTGTCCACAGGACTGGTCTTACCACGACATCTGGTCTTTCCTCAGGACGCTCTATGTCCCCTACTGTGTCCTCTATGATAAAGGGTAAGGACTGGTTCTCATAGTGGGGTCTGGGGACCCCCAGGGTTCATTGAGGGGGTTCCAGGGGGTCCCCAGCAAAATGTTTGATAGTTAGGAACCAAATTGACTGTAACTCTTCAGAGTGTAATAGACTCCAATAGATTCCTATAGACCAGTAGGTTTTCAACCTTTTTCATGCCCCTAAAGGACCCCTAAATTGATATACATTTGTCCGCGGACCCCCCTTTGAAAATGTTTTGTGCCAGGGACCCCCAGAAGCAAAGATATCAGTTAATTTTAGCTTAGAAAATATATAAATATTCAAAGATATGCACACTTTTTCAAGGTTTTACAAAAATAGCAGATGTACAAGCTTTTGAGCTTGTAGATCTGCTATTTTTGAATAGCCAAAGCTAAGTGGTTAAAAATGATTGTGACGCTATTAAAGGACGACTTCACCGTTTTCAACCTATCTTCATATAATTGGTCCTCACTAATACTCATGATAAAATTGTACCATTTTTTTTCCTACTTAGTCTGTGTCTCATAGGAGGGCTGTGGACAGTCCAGAAACCCGTCTACCAGTGACATCATCGTTAGGCAGGATTTTTTTTTCCAACAAGATTTCACATTTTTTATTTAGATTTTTATCAACACGAGAACAATGGCTTCTTTTATTGCATTGCAACTTTCCAGGAATAGAAAGCCTGCAGTTTCTATTAGCTTGGATTCCCCATTGATGATGTCACTGGTAGACGGGACTCTGAACTGTCCACAGCCCTCCTCTGAGACACAGACCAAGTAGAAAAAAATGTACCATTTTATCATGAGTATTAGTGAGGACCAATTATATGAAGATAGGTTGAAAACCGGTGAAGTCGTCCTTTAACTAATTTTGCTGGGTTGAAAACCACTGCAATAGATGGTTTTATATTTTAAAACAGGTTCAATATTTTTTCCCTCATATTTTTTTTTCAATATAACGATGAACATAATGAAGTCATGATTACCTGCTGTTGCTGCTCTCTGGTTGGTCCTGAACCCTGTCCGTCACACCCCCGGCACAGGTACACCTCATTGGGCAGCATGGACAACACCTGCCGAAACCCCTCCCTCCAGACGGTCGACGGGAGGGGCGTGGCCCGCTACAGGCCCGCCCACCTGCTGGAGAACGAGGAAGAGGAGCGCAACTCTCGTGCCTGAGGATGATGAAGATGATGATGAAGATGTTGTTAGGACACTCAACACACTGTTACTTTGCTGCTTATCGGGGGGCAGGATGCGCCCACCTAGCCGCACCCCCGCCCTCTCCCTCCCGTCCAATCAGCTATTAGCAGGAAATGGACCAGTTTACTGACAGAACACTATATTAACCATATTCCACATCTACAGCTACAGTCTGACTGTGTGTGTGTGTGTGTGTGTGTGTGTACATGTGAGTCAGTGTAATTGTGTGTGTGTGTGTGTGTGTGTGTGTGTGTGTGTGTGTGTGTGTGTGTGTGTGTGTGTGTGTGTGTGTGTGTGTGTGTGTGTGTGTAATCAAGCGCGTATGTAATCAATTTCAAGCTACAGTAGTATCTCTGTGATTTTCAATAAAACATTCAGTTGTCTCTCCCAGCTGTTTGTTCATGGTAGCTCAGCTCTCCTACAGTCGGCCTCTCCTCCAACTGTCTGAATCTCAGCTCTCCTACAGTCGGCCTCTCCTCCAACCGTCTGAATCTCAGCTCTCCTACAGTCGGCCTCTCCTCCAACTGTCTGAATCTCAGCTCTCCTACAGTCGGCCTCTCCTCCAACTGTCTGAATCTCAGCTCTCCTACAGTCGGCCTCTCCTCCAACCGTCTGAATCTCAGCTCTCCTACAGTCGGCCTCTCCTCCAACTGTCTGAATCTCAGCTCTCCTACAGTCGGCCTCTCTCCTCCAACCGTCTGAATCTCAGCTCTCCTACAGTCGGCCTCTCCTCCAACTGTCTGAATCTCAGCTCTCCTACAGTCGGCCTCTCCTCCAACCGTCTGAATCTCAGCTCTCCTACAGTCGGCCTCTCCTCCAACTGTCTGAATCTCAGCTCTCCTACAGTCGGCCTCTCCTCCAACTGTCTGAATCTCAGCTCTCCTACAGTCGGCCTCTCCTCCAACTGTCTGAATCTCAGCTCTCCTACAGTCGGCCTCTCCTCCAACTGTCTGAATCTCAGCTCTCCTACAGTCGGTCTCTCCTCCAACTGTCTGAATCTCAGCTCTCCTACAGTCGGCCTCTCCTCCAACTGTCTGAATCTCAGGTTTCTCGCAGCTCTCCTTCTGTCCGTCTCCCCTACGTCTAATAAATGGTACGTGCAGCATCAATTGTTACAGATTTTTTTTTTTTAAAGATTTTTCTGCCTTTATTGATAGGAAAGTAGGCTGACAGGAAATAGGGAGAGAGATGGGGGGGGGGTGACACACAGCAAAGGTCGTCGGGATCGGGAGTCGAACCCGCGACATGCTGTCAAGCTGGATTACCAGCGTATGTGGTATATGCGCCTGGACCGCTAGGCCAGCGGGCGCCCCATTATAGAAGTTCTTGTCTCCAGTTCAAACATACCAAGGGTGAGAGAAGATAGCACAGCCAGGACAATGAGGCTGGCCAGGGTCACTACTGCCACAGACACCGGGAGCTCCCACTCGTGAGCTATGGGAGCCAACACGCGGGTATCGATCACGAGGGCGTCCCACACCTACCCACGTGGACGTACTAAAGCAGGTGTGGGCAACTTTGATGATGGAGAGGGCCACTATATTTCCACACCAACTACAGAGGGCCACATTGCATATACTGTCTCTCCATATTTCAACTTTTTTTTCGCCATTCTATGTCACTAGATCTGCTATTTTTGCTACTTTTGAATTGGAATACAGATTTTTTTTTCTATTTTTGAATTTGAATCCTGAAAAGTAACATTTTTATTTAAATTTCAAATGCATTTAGTTATAACTAACCAAAAAAAGACAATAGAATTGTCTAAGCTACTAATATAGACTGAAGTAATTAAATCAATCATGTTTGGAATTGTAATATATAATATATCAGTATTCTGATATTAACCTGTGGGCCGCATTAAGTGAAGGTGGGGGCCGCATGTGGCCCCCGGGCCGCCAGTTGCCCATGTATGTACTAAAGAGACGTACTAAAGACAGACACATGGGGAGGGAAGTACCGGAGAGCTGGTCAGACGTATGGAGATGGAGACGCTGCTAGAGGGCTCGTCTTGAGGACGACAGAGAGGGAGAGCTCAAATACTGTATGTGCAGATTGTTGTATTTGACACTTTTAGCATTCACGTTGGTTTACAATTACAACTACTATTCTACACAGTAGTACACCACAGATTCAGATAACCACTGGATACTGGATTTGCGTTAATTAACGCCCGACAGAGATGATGTAATCGCTGTCGGGCAGAAACCTTGTATGTCCAAAACCGTTACTTTTCAGGAAATGGGAAAATGTAGAGTTACAAGGTTTCTGCCCGACAGCAATGACATGGAAGGCATTTAAACTATCAATGCTCATAGAAAACACGCTATAGAGAACATATCAACTATCAATGCTCATAGAAAACACGCTATAGAGAACATATAAACTATAAATGCTCATAGAAAACACGCTATAGAGAACATATAAACTATAAATGCTCATAGAAAACACAGTATAGAGAACATAAACTATAAATGCTCATAGAAAACACGCTATAGAGAACATATAAACTATCAATGCTCATAGAAAACACGCTATAGAGAACATATAAACTATCAATGCTCATAGAAAACACGCTATAGAGAACATATAAACTATCAATGCTCATAGAAAACACGCTATAGAGAACATATAAACTGTAAATGCTCATAGAAAACACGCTACAGAGAACATATAAACTGTAAATGTTCATAGAACAGAGAACAGTGATGAAGATAGTGAAGGCTTAACAAGTTCCAGTGCCGTGCATTAACATAAATTATCTGGTGTAGTTCCCGTTTCCCGCCACAAGGGGCCAGTGTCCTCACATTTTTTCCATAACCACAGCGAGATTACAATAAATTACCTTCTCCGTTTTCAGACCATGATTGAATTGAGCAGCATCGATCCCCCCTCTACTTCTCTCTCTCCATCTCTCTCCCTCCCTCCCTCGCTCTCTGTGTCTCTCTCCATCTCTCTGTCTGGAGATTATAGTTAACGCCGTCGCACCGTAGATCGATTTGGCCCCGATCTAATAAAGCGGGTCGCCTACGAGACCAAGACGGCCACACACACACACACACACACACACACACACACACACACACACACACACACACACACACACACACACACACACACACACACACACACACACACACACACACACACACACACACACACACACAGAGCTGCATCTACAATTACCGTCTCAACCCCTCATCTCCGCTCCATCTAACCGCCGGCCCCTAGTTGTTAGGGCGCACTTGATTTGTTATTAATAGCACCAATAAAAGGAGCGATATAAAGAGGCCTTCATAGTAATTACAATATATAAGATATAATATGATGGCGTGTTCGGAATAGAGGGACAAAAACAGACCGTGGACTCTGGAATTATGCTATATGTAGGTCTGGTTCTCACATCATCTAAATGCTATATTTAATAATTACGGTTGTTATGGTTTTCATTGTTTTGATGTTCCAGTATCTATTACAGACGCACAGAGAGGTCCTAATATAATGGTCAGATTACAGTCCAGGGTAGGGTGACCGTATTCTCAAAAACCTAAACCAGGACCCATAATGACTTTGAAAAACAATCTACAAGCTCACAACGTGTCGAGTTGTGAGCTTGTAGATCGGCTATGTTCGCTACTCTTAACCATTTACATTTCATGTTCATTATTTCAGCACATAGCACAGCACACCCTAGGCCAGGACTGCACCTTTCAACAGAACATGAGAGCTAAACATGAACCTAAGCACTCAGAACAAGTGTTATTATATTCATTGTGGTGAAAGCCAGGACATTATAGTTGCTTCAGACTCAGGACACACACAGCTTGAACCCGGGACGTCTGGTCACCGTAGTCCAGGGGTCATGTGGGTAACGCTGGATTCGAGAGCTGCTAGATCAGTGTTTCTCAAACTTTTTCAGGTCAAGGACCCTGTGCCAGGGACCCCCAGAGAGAAGATGTGTTATTATTTAAAAAAATAACGTTAACTACTATTAACTACTTTGGCTGGGGACCCCCTGGAAACCCCCAGTCCTCGGACCCCACTTAGAGGACCAATGTGATAGATAAACCCATGCATGTTTCCTATGTCTTATATGACATGACGCAAAGCTCAGCCAATCAAACAAACTGAAATTGAGCTGTTCCCCTTATATACTCTACAGACTCCAACCTTTAATTTCTAATCAACCAACCAACCACCAACCAACCACCAACCAACCAGTACAATAGCAATCCACCCAAGATGCTCCTCATGTTCTAATCTGGTGGTTTTCAACCTTTTTCGTATCAAGGTCCATTATTTATTGGGCATTTGAGCCACGGACCACCGTTTGATGAGATTTAGCCTCTCAGACCCCAAAACATAGAATACTTTGTTGTCGTTGGATAAGATTTTGTCCACAATTCCATGCTGTGTTGATGTTGGTACCAGTAGGAGAGATAACAGGCAAACGTTGATCAAAATAACAATTCTTTAATGAAGTAATACAGATGTTTAACAATAATCTAACTCTTGAGAGCGTAAAATGAAACCAAATGGACCCGTAAGGGTCCATTTGGTTTCATCTTACACTCTCAAGAGTTAAAGATCTATCAGGATCCATTTGGTTACCAACTCTCCATCATTTACCTGGGGACCACCTGGAACCCCCTCAAGGACCACTGTTTGAGAACCACTGTTCTAATCAATCAGCTAACAGGAATAACAGGCACCTCCTCAATCAGATCTTCAGCACCAATCACCCAACTACACAGCTATAGGCCACTCCCCCGACAGCATCTTCCTGTGCAGGTAGACAAAAATATCGTCTCTGTTGGGTGGAAACCTCATATGTGCAAAACTGTTACTTTTCAGGATTCAAATTTAAAAAAATAGCGAAAGTTGCAGATTTACAACCTCGAGCTTGTACATCTGCGACTCTTGATGCTTTTGAGAAGAGATTCCAGGCACAATAGAATGTGCACCTTCTGTGTAACTGGGAATGTAAAAGGTAAGAAAAGCATAACATGCATTTCTATATGAATGTGTACAGCATGAACATGTGTCTGTAAGAGGCTGCTCTGTGACACACTGTAGAACCGCTCTACATAATGACTATTACAAAACAACCAACATCATAGACTGGAGGAACCAAATCCACGTGTGCTCCGAGAGGATCAAATAACACGCCCAGCTTTAAGAATCACATTAAGAGTCTCTCTCTCTGGCTCTGGTTAGATGGACTTTATTGGCATGTAAGTTGAGAACTATGTTGTCAAAGCATCCAGATAAAAGATCAATATATTCTTCACACTGAATGCCTTTTTATCCTGCGTGCGTGTGTGTGTGTGTGTGTGTGTGTGTGTGTGTGTGTGTGTGTGTGTGTGTGTGTGTGTGTGTGTGTGTGTGTGTGTGTGTGTACGTGTGTGTGTGTGTGTGTGTGTGTGTGTGTGTGTGTGTGTGTGTGTGTGTGTGTGTGTGTGTGTGTGTGTGTGTGTGTGTGTGTGTGTGTGTGTGTGTGTACTGGTATTGCTATACTTGTGATCGTCAAATATCTCCACGCGTGTCATTTGAGAAGTAGACATTGTGTGAGCAAGAGAAAACATATAGTTTTATAGTTAAGCTTACAACTAGGGAAAGATTCAAGTTGTGGTTGGGGAGAACATTAAACATTTAGAGGTTAGGTTCAGGGGTTGAGGATAGAGTTATGTCTGATTTATACGTATTTGAACGCCTGTACCGTGCACCGAAAACGCGTGTGAGCTTGTAGATCGGCAAATTATTTTTTGGCATTCATAAAATCGTTCACATGTTGATGTCCCTACAAGTATAGTAATAGAAACGTGTGTGTGTGTGTGTGTGTGTGTGTGTGTGTGTGTGTGTGTGTGTGGGGGGTCTGGCGTGCTGCACCACACAGTAACAGTCTATCAGGCCTCTGGAAACGTTGTCAACAGCAGGGCACACGAGGCGGAGCACAGTGATCAATAATATTCATTTCATCCTGGACACATCGTGGAACATGAGCGGGTATTTTCTCTAAATGCTCTTACAATATCTCTAAACTATGCTATAAGGTGGAAAGTGGGCCGGGGGAAAAAGCTATACCTATCAAAGCATCTGTATAGAGTTTTAATAGGGATCCACGGACCACGATATTGAAAGTTTGGCCGATATCCGATAACCGATTAATTGCATGGTCAAGTCTATCGATATCGATACTGATACTGATATTACCAGTAAGACTCCCTAATCGGGAGATAAGCGACCGTAGGTCACATGTATACAGAAGAGGGCTGTAACGGCGATTGGTTCCTAGTTGTGTGGGCAATGTATAGTTTTGTTTGGTGGTCTAAGAAATGTGGTGGCAGGCATGTTGATGACATGAGTGTACACATACTGTGTAGTGTGTAGCAATTTGCGTGTTTTTAGGGGCAAAACTGTAGGAGTAGTGGGCAAAAATGTGTTGTGAAAAGCGGCCTGAAGGTGGCGCTAGAAGAGGGCCATGTGAGAAATTAGGGGTGGGGTGTCCGCGTTGCCTTGGCGGACGAATAGGTACCGGCCGCGGCTCTCCCGGACGCTCCTAGCCCGAGTTACGGCATTTTATGTGAGCTGCAGTGGCAGGGGGTCCTCCACTGGGGGCGCCACCACTTTTGCATCCGTTCTGGAGCACCAGGAGTGGGTGGTCCCCGGGAATGCCCCGTGAGCAGCCCCGTTGGGGTGGTCATTTGGTAATTTGTCCACATGTGCTCATTTTTTACACTTGGGGGTCCCCGAGGCAGCCGGGGGTCCCTGGAGGTCCGGGGGTCCTTGGAGGGTGTAGTTTGGCAGGTAAGGAGTGTGTGTGCAAAATCTGGCATGGATCGGGGCAACGGGTGCGGAGATATGAGCAGGGCAAAAGTGTGACGGGACGTGTGTGACGGAGGCAAAAGTGTGACGGGACGTGTGTGACGGAGGGACGGACGGACACCTGGAGCAGGTTTCTATAGTAAATGCGACCTACGGTCGCAATAATACAAGTTTCCAGTAGGGTTTACCTTACACCTGTTACATAGTAGACTGAAAGAGCGAGCCCAATCGATGGTCTTGAAGGGCGGAGCCAACCCAGGCGCTGGATTCCAGCGCCTGGGTTTGGAGCACTCTGATTGGTTAGGAGATAACAAGGTCCTAAGACCAGCGTTCCTGCAAGGCTCTCCCAGGCTTTTTTTCTTTTGAAACAAAAAAAAAGGCATGGGTTTCCGAGGCTAGTTACATAGTAACTGTGATTCTGGGTCCAGAATCCAGATGCAGACTTATAAAAACTCTGCATTCTTATTACCTGATTTATTAGGCCTGTTGATGCACAAACAACCTAAATGTAGTAAATATTAGGGGTGCAACGATTCAGGGGGTTAAGTGTCTCACTCAGGGACACATCATCCCTATTTTTTACCTATTATGATACACTCAGTTTTAATTGAATCACTTAAGCCCTATATACTTCAGTATAACAGTGAAAATAGTATAAAAACAAAATGATTGAAAAAAAAACAACAACCTATTATCAGGTTCAAAGTGGTTGAGTATGGGAGTTAAAAACAAAACAAACAGACACTTAGGGCTGCCATTGTCCTTCAAGGGTCCAGTTTTATTCGAATATTTCGTTTTGTTGTTTTTACTGTGCAGTTAACATGCAGAAATGTCCGTTTTAAACGGACATTTCTAATAGAACAACATCACATCACTGGAGTCCTATACGCAAACACGACTTCACACGCTGCCGAGTGAAGTAACAAAGGAAAAAAAAAAAGATTTCTAACTGCAGCCAGAAGAAGACTCGCCTCGCATCGGCGAACGTGATCGTTTTTCCACCAAAAGGAGAAGACGAGCTCCGCTCCGCTCCCTAATCCAATCCCGGGGCCGGTCCCCGCCGTGTAAAACGAGACGTGAAGCAGCATGAGACAGCAATTCAGCCCCGGTTGTCCTCGCGGGGGACGCTTTAGCGCCGAGGATGAATAGACGCTCAGATGTCAGAAATCATCAGGAGAGAAGAGAGACCTTTTGAGTTCTATGCAAATTACCAGCTCCCATCTGCATGTAAAGGCAACCAGGCAGAACCGGGGAAATGGGATGTTCGCTATCAAAGTGTCACACATTAATAGTGGATGAAAGTGAGCGAGGGAAGAGAGAGAGAGAGAGAGAGAGAGAGAGAAGGGGGGTGTTTGGGGTGTGACTGAGTGAGGTGTGGAAGAACTCTCTGCTTTTCACATCAAGGCAGTCTCTTATCATCGGTGTCGGGCAAAAAGCTTGTATCTCCGTAATTTCAACATGCTGTGTTTTTCTCGTAGACGAATGCCCCACTTTGACTACTTTAAAAAAAAAAGGGAAAGTAGTTACTTATGTCTATGGGTTTTTATACATATTGAACCCAAAGTATTACGATATTGTGACTAAATAACTACCCTCAATCCATTGGAAAACAGGTTATTTTTCCCACCCCTCCCGTTTCCGGAAAAGTAACGTTTTTTTGGGGGACATACGAGCTTTTTCCCGCCTCGACGGCAGCAACGACATAATCCCGGGGTTTGTCACAGTGCTCTGCCGCTCAGAAACACAAAACCTTCCAGACCACCTGCTCATGTGTGAACGCTCCGGGGCGGGGGGGGGGCGGGGGGGTGGGTTCACAGAGATGCTTTCACACACAGCTGGCTGCCTTTTATTGTTGAAGGACCCGCGGGGCGGCGGAGTCTAACTCGTTTATACCGGGAAAGAATCATTTGTGTCGTTTTTAGATTTATTTGGGCTATTCAAAAATAGCAGATCTACAAGCTCATAGCGCGGCACCGAGTGCCGCGCTATGAGCTTGTAGATCTGCTATTTTTTTGGGGGAAAAATCGTGAAAGTTTGTGCAAGTGTTTGAGTATATATGTTTTAAAGGAAGCATTTGTAACTCAAATCTTTGCTTCTGGGGAATTCTACAAACGTATATTTCTATCAGTAGTTCTCAAACTTTTTCATGTCAAGGACCCCCAAAATTCTATGTATTCGGACCCCTCATCTCACAATACTTTGTAATAGGGACCCCCCAGAAGCAAAGATTTGAGTAAAAAAAATTCCTTTAAAAACAATTTCACAATAAAAAAATAGCAGATCTACAAGCTCATAGCGCGGCACTCGGTGCCGCGCTATGAGCTTGTAGATCTGCTATTTTTGAATAGCCCAAATAAATGTAAAAATGACACGCAGACGCGTCCCCAGGTCTTAAAGTGCTAAAGCACCGTGCCACAAACTAATGATACATTTCACCTCGGCGGGAGTTCATTTGTAACCCCTCGGCAGCCCACGTTGAGTCTGTATTTATCCTGACAGAGCTTGAGCAACATCTAACGGCACTCGCACGCATGAGTGCGCACGCGCACACACACACACACACACACACACACACACACACACACACACACACACACACACACACACACACACACAAACACACGTTTGTATTACTATACTTGTAAGGATATATCAACATTGTAGGACAGCGTTGAAAATTGCAGACAACAGCTGAGAAATTGCTGAATAAATTGTAGATATATGAACTCACAATGTGTCACAGATTGGCTACTTTCCGCAGCACCAGCGTGCAACTAAGTATAACTCTAACCCTGACTCCTGAACGTAACCTCTAAATGTCTAATCACACACACACACACACACACACACACACACACACACACACACACACACACACACACACACACACACACACACACACACACACACACACACACACACACACACACACACACACACACACACACACACACAGGCGTGTGATTCGGCAAAGAGATTTGGTGTGGAGGGAAAACTGAAGGGGACCAAATATAGACCCCTGGGGGACCCCAGTCAACTTTGGTATAATAGGGTTTAAGTGTACTGTACTTTGTTGTACCATGAATTGGCAGTTCTTTTTTTAATGCCCATTGGGCTGCCGTTTTAGGTGGTCAGATGGCAGTGATGGAAAAAGTACTCACATGTTTTGGCCCTGCAAGGCCCAGTGTGATCGCACGATCACATGTATGTTTTATAAAGAAATGAGTTTAAATCATTTTTCTTTTCTGTTATTTTTTATTTTTTTCACCTCTAAATCCTCATTGGGTCCTATTGTTTAGTCTTACAATGCCATTGGCCAGGATATTTGCATATAAATACCCCCCACAGAGCCAGGAATCATCACAACTTGAAAATAATCTGGGCCTTGCAGGGTTAAGTAATTTCGGTGGAACGAACTGCTGATTGGCTGAAGGGGTTGTCAGTCAACGGTACTATTCCCTTCCAGCTCCCGCCCACAGCCCAATGCCACAGCACAGCCAAAAAGCCAAACAGGCCCTCTATCATGCCAGACTCCTTCCTGAAATAAAAGGCACATTTCCGGAAGGGGGGTAAACAAGAAGGGTGGTGGTCTACCAGGCTAAACAAGAAGGGGGGTGGTCTACCAGGCTAATCAAGAAGGGGGATGGTCTACCAGGCTAAACAAGAAGGGGGGTGGTCTACCAGGCTAAACAAGAAGGGGGATGGTCTACCAGGCTAAACAAGAAGGGGGGTGGTCTACCAGGCTAAACAAGAAGGGGGATGGTCTACCAGGCTAAACAAGAAGGGGGATGGTCTACCAGGCTAAACAAGAACTGCTTTACAAGCTATCAGCAAGGACAATGCAAGAACTAATGCAGGCCTACAACCAAACAATAACAACAGATCTGCAAGCTAACAAGAACACATTGTTGGTGTCAGCTGGAAAAGTGCTATTGTCACTACTTTTGTGCGACTCGTGTATGACAAAATAGTGCATTAATTCACACAAATAAATACATTGAGTTGAAATATGGAGATATAAGGTTTCTGCAGAACAGCAACGATATCTAGCATCGAGACACATTGATAGCTTATAGGTATGTTCTGGATGTTGACAACGCATTTCTACTGGGTTTACAGGAACCCAGTAGAAAGTGAATCCACTCAAAATGGCTTCCCAGGTTGAACTCCTGTGTTGTCCGTGCTATTTCCACTGACATGAAACCCTTAAACCGCTATCAATACACCTCTTTCTCCTTTAACCCTTTCAAAGCGGGAATGCATCTCTGTCATTTTTTTGATTTCTTTGGGCTATTCAAAAATAGCAGATATACAAGCTCATAGCGCGGAGCTTGTAGATCTGCTAGTTTTTGGAAAAATCATATGGGACTTTGAATATAACATATATTTTAAAGCGAACATTTGTAACTTTGCTTCTGGGGATTCTACAACTAACTAATGTTCCTATAATATCAGTGGTTCTCAAAAATGATATGTATTTGGCTGTGGAACCCCCATCTCAAAATATTTTGTTCCAGGGACCTCCCAGAAGCAAAAAAATGTAGTTACAAATGTTCGCTTTAAAAATATATACATTCAAAAATTTGCACACATTTTCACGATTTTTCAAAAAATAGCAGATCTACAAGCTCGTAGCGCGGCACTCGGTGCCGCGCTACGAGCTTGTAGATCCGCTATTTTTGAATAGCCAACAAAATAAAATTAAAATGACAGAGATGTGTTCCCGGATTGAATGGGTTAAAAAATCACAGAACAAAATAAAGCAGTCAGAGGGTGTTTACATCCTCCTCGCGGGCAGAGCGGGGCCCAGAGAGGCGACACGGGGTTAATCTGCACGCTGAAAGACCAAAGGACGGCCGCAGTAACATGTCATCACCACAGATCACACACCATGAAATAAGAACATTATCTGTGCCCTGCGCCAGGAAATTGCCTGCATGCAGCGGAGCTGGGATTGTACTTTAGGGAGAGGCTACTTATACTTTACCTGATTATGTCAGGGTTTTTTCTGTGCTTTATATCCACCTTATTCCTATAGCCTTCTACAGGGCGCCACCATTGTCTCTTACAGGGGTTGTCTCTTACAGGGGGCGCCATTGAGTTTTTCTCTGTGTGCATGCTGCTTCATTCGATATCTGTTCACGTCCTAGTAGGGTGATGCAGGTGTGATGCAGGTAATCGGTGCGTTGCCAGATTTTCGCAAGAGAAACAAGCGGCCTGGTCTATGAAAACAAGCCCAAAACAGGCATCAAGCTCACTGTCACATGACGACACGTTGTGAGCTTGTAGATCTGCTATTTTTGAGCGGTGCAGCCGCTCCTATAAGTGGGTTTGGGACCGTCGTGAAAATTTGTCTTTCGCTGTACTGTGATTGGCTGACTCTATTCACACCCTTTGCTCAGTACTGTGATTGGCTTTTTTTAACATGACACCCAACATGACACCCAACTTAATGTTTTGAGGGCAAAAATAACCGCAAATAACCACCCAAAACTCGGATATATCCAACAGAAACCGCAAAAAAATCGCGCGCGCGGGTACTCCACGCACTGCTCGCCAACTCCGCACCGGGCCCCGCATTTCTCCCAGTCGGCTCTGCCGAGACGCATGATGAAATTAATAACCTATAAATATCAATACGCACTTCAGATGGGGGTCTGCGACTCTGCGGAAAAATACATATTAATCTGGGGGTGCTTGACATGACAAAATGTGGGAATCACTGGTTTAAAAAACATTAGAAAGCAAACCCAATTAAGCAACTACAACTTAAAAAAGCCCCAAATTGCTCATTATATGCAGACATGGCAACGCTGGTATACAGGAAACTCAATGATATGGGACTCTCCACTTCCCTACTCCCCTACCTGGCCATGCCCACATTGGGCATGGCCACGCCCACAGTGGGCATGGCCAGCCCCACTGTGGGTGTAACCAGGAATAAGGTGAATACTTCTATTCTACTCATAGACTGTAAACAATATGGACGAAGGGATCGCTGACGTCACCTATTGGTTTCTACAGACATCGTTTGAAGACACTTTTTCCAGTGAATTCAAATCCACCGTCTTGGAATTTCCCGGTCCCGACAAGCAACTGGATATTGCAACTGCTATTGGCTGGAAGGGCAGCGAGGGCGGGTCTACGCTCAGTAGAGACAGTCAAATCTTGAAGGAAGACTAGCGACTGAAATCATAAAGTATTTATGCCGATGATTATTAAGGTAAGAAAATCAAGTGTAAAGTTTGGTCAAATCTCCATTGTAATCAATAGTGTGGTAATTGTTCTGCAGGCAGCAGGGTGGGAAATAGCGACACCCTCCAGGCCATAAATGAGAACTGCAGCCCTGAAAAGCACTTCCTTAATCCATTAAGACCGGGAACGTATCTGTGTTACCACTCTAACCATTATTGTATACTTAAGCTATTCAAAAATAGCAGATCTACAAGCTCATTGCGCGGCACTATGAGCTTGCAGATTTGTTATTTTGTTCGTAAAAAATCGTGATTTTTTTGCAAATCTTTGAATATATATATTTTTAAGATATTTTTTGGGGCTTTTCTGCCTTTATTTGAGAGGAAAGTAGGCTGGCAGGAAATGGGGAGAGAGATGGGGGGGGTGACACACAGCAAAGTTCGCTGGGAATGGGAGTCGAACCCGCGACACGCTGTAAAACTGACATGTGGTATGCGCCTGGACCACTAGGCCAGATTAGATTAGATTAGATTATTACAAAAAAACGATTTCATACTTTGTGTAGTTGTGAGCTTGTAGATCAGCTATGTACGATACAGTTTGACCAATTTATGCTTTTACGTTGGCACTGTAAGTACATTTAGAACACTTTTGTTTTACTCAAGTAAAAGTAGTATTTTGAACACAGACCTTTGGACATACAAGGTTTCCACCCCACAGAGACGATGTGTACTTTGTTACTGTCCACCCATACGTTACAGCCTACATACATGGAAACATATTGACAGTTGTGTCTTTAATGGGCCTGTTTTGAAGTGTTTTACAGTAATGTGTGTGTGTGTGTGTGTGTGTGTGTGTGTGTGTGTGTGTGTGTGTGTGTGTGTGTGTGTGTGTGTGTGTGTGTTGTAATGATACGTCAGGGACGTGGTGTCGTGGTCCAGTCTTATCTTATCAGATCAGAGGGTTCGTTGGGAGATAAAAAGTCAGTTCAATATATCCCTCCAGAGGGGGTCTCGGGTTACAATGGCCTCGGAAACCGCAAGGTCATCGCGCCACGTCCCTCAAGTCTTTATCAAGTCACTCCTGAGGATTACACTCCATATCTGCAGATATTAAAGACGTGTGTGTGTGTGTGTGTGTGTGTGTGTGTGTGTGTGTGCGTGTGTGTGTGTGTGTGTGTGTGTGTGTGTGTGTGTGTGTGTGCGTTTCCTTTATTTCCACCAGGTCTGCTGTGAGAACTGTCTTTTAAAAGGTAGGGTAAGTGATTTTCTTTTGTTAAAGTAAGTGTTAATAGTACTCAATTGGAAGTGATGACACAAAATAAATGAACAGAAAACAACATTTGGAACTGGAACACTATACAATTTAAGATGATAAATTGGTACTCTCTCCTTTTTCTGTTTATTAAAGAGCTGGAGAGCCCACTCTGTGTGGAGTTTGCATGTTCTCCCCGTGTCTCCTAGGGTAGTTTAATACCCTCACAAAAACATGTAGTAATCCTGGTCACTATACCGCCTCCCCCAAGACAGCCGGGGCGCCTGATGGAGGGGAAGGGAACTGGTTGGAATAACGTGTTCCTTCCACGAGCTACGCCCTACCAGGGAAACTCCCTCCTGTCAGGTGACAAGAAGTTCAGTTGGCTCTCATGCATTGAAGGAGGCATGAGCTCGGCCCTGGCCTCCCTAGGCTGGCAGGGGGAGTGTAGCGCCCAGGATCACGTCTTAGATCATTGGCACCGGGTGAAAAAGGGTTACAAAATCGTGAGATAAATTTTAAAAATTAATTAATTAATAAAGAGCTGGAGAAGACAGGGAGACCCCCCTGTTACTGAACAAACACTCTATAGTCTAACAATGACTACCATCAGAATATAGAGCTTTAAAGGACAACTTTGGTTTTTTACAACCAATGTTTATGTTTTAGATTGTAATTAAAGTAAATAAAAGATGAGTGTTAAATTATTTTTTTTACTGCTTTCTATAGTTTTAGCAATTTTCACAATCTTTTTTACAGTGTTTTCACAGTGGGCGGGGGCATTCTGTCCGGTGGCTAAATATGTATTTTTTTAACACAATAACCCGGCGTTTTCTTTATTATTATTTACAGTAGCTCTTCTAGCCCCCAATAACTCACATCTGGCCATCTCAGACAGCCGGACCTTTTTTATTGTGTAAAAAAGGCATATTTAGCCACCGGACAGAATGCCCCCGCCCACTGTAAAAAATATCGCAAAAAATGCTAAAACTATAGAAAGCAGTAAATGAAAAAAAAATTACACTCATCATTTATTTACTTTAATTACAAGCTAAAATATAAACCTTGGTTGTAAAAAACCAAAGTTGTCCTTTAACCTTTTACCACAAAAATGTTGTGGTAAAAGGTTGTTTGGATTAACAAAACATTCAATGTTTTGTTTATCCAAACACATATCACTTACCCTACCTTTAAACTCTCTAGCCTTAGTTAAACGGACCTGAGTTGCAACTTTACTTGGTACGCTCTTTTCTCCCTCTACACCACATCTCTTTGCCAAAACAACAAGCTCACAACGTAGGACACGTTGTGAGCTTGTAGATCTGCTATGTTTGGCGAATGTTCTGCCCATGAACAGGGATTCTGAGGTTCAAGTGGTTATCGATATGTTTAACCCATTAAGACCGGGAACGCATCTGTGTGTCATTTTTAGATTTCTTTGGCTATTCAAAAATAGCAGATCTACCAGCTACGAGCTTGTAGATCTGCTATTTTTTTTTTTAAACGTGAAAATGTGTGCAAATCTTTGAATATATATGTTTTTCAAAGCGAACATTTTTAACTCAAATCTTTGCTTCTGGGGATTCTAGACATGTCTTCTAAATCGTAACAGTTTTTTTTTTTTTAAGTATGTTATATATATCAGTGGTTCTCAAACTTTTTCATGTCAAGGACCCCCAAAATGATATGTATTTGGCCGCGGACCCCCATCTCAAAATATGTTGTTCCAGGGACCCCCATGAATCAAAGATTTTAGTTACAAATGTTCCCTTTAAAAATATATATTCAAATATTCGCACAAATTGACACGATTAAAAAAAAAAAAAGCAGATCTACAAGCTCATAGCGCGGCACTCGGTGCCGCTCTATGAGCTTGTAGATCTGCTATTTTTTAAATAGCCAAATAAATCTTAAAATGACACACAGATGCGTCCCCGGTTTTAAAGGGTTAAAAATAAATACATAAACATAAAGTTGTTTGACAAATGAAAGCCAGGGGGGGGGGGGGTCTTTATTTCTGTTGCAATGGTCTTGTTTATTTAGCCGTTGCCTTGCATATGGTCGTAATAAAGGCTCAGATTGCAGTTATAGGCTCTTCACAGAAGATGCTGCTACACTGTAAAAAAGAAGAAAAAAACCCCTCAGTGTTCATTCAATCCAGAGTTATAATTGGATAAATGAAAACAGTGAGGGATTTTTTTATTTTATTTTACGGTGTATACTTCACTAAAATGTGAAAACAAAAGCAGAGAGAATTGAACAGTTTAAAATAAAAATAAAACAAATGAAAACAAAACACATCCCTCATGGAAGTGGACTGTTAACAGTGTACACACAGTCGGGCGTCCATATGCACGGAACTATCTTCAGTATTAATTTAACACACTGGGTTGAACCATTTTGTTGGGGTCACAGAGACCATTTTTATGGGTCGCTACTCCCTCTATTTTTTGTATCCTGTTTTTTTTGGTAACTATTATTTGAAAAGATTTTCAAAAATGTCAACATCAAAGAAGATTCACAATTTTCCATAAAAAAAACATTACTTTTTAAAAATAATTTAATTAGTTAATTTAAAAAAAAAAAAAAGTAGTGAAAATAGCAGATCTACAAGCTCGCAACGCGTTGTTGAGCTTGAGCTTGGCTATTTTCACTATAGATTGGGGCCCAGGGACTTTGGGGACCACAGGGTTAAAGTAACACTGAGGTGTTTGCTGTGTGAGATTATTGAATACTTTATCATCTCTATAAATGACCAGTTTAGAAATACTTTATCATCTCTATAAATGACCTGGTTATCAATACTTTATCATCTCTATAAATGACCAGGTTATCAATACTTTGTCCTTTATAAAATAAAAACCATTCACATCTACATTATGAGTGCTGGCCTTAGCGTAATACATGGGAGAAATGAAACATAATGATATATTTATGGGAAATCAGTATGAATGAATTTAGAGAACACACCAAGTTATTCTGGGGAGGTAGTTATTCAATGGCATAAATATATCAAATATGACTTTGCATTTAGTGAAATCCATAAAAAAAAATAAAGGAAAATAAGTGGACACATCCAAAAAATTAAGTTGATTTGAATTTGTAAAATTATAATTAAATTAAACGTTTTCCAGTATTGTTCTGTTTTTTTGTTTTTACAAACTGATGAAATAGTCATTTGCAGCATATCCTCGCTGTTGGGAAGAAACCTCTTATCTCCATATTTTAACTTTTAGTGTTTTGTTTTGTAAATGAACGCCCCACAAAAGTACCAAAAGTAGCAGATCTACAAGCTGGTGGATTTGCTACTTTTGCCGTTTTTGAATTTGAATCCTGAACAATAACAGTTTTGAACATTTGAGGTTTCCACCCTGACAGAGACGATTATGTTTTCCCCTGAAAAAATAATACATACAGTAAATCCTCAATAAAAATAATCAGGGTTCGATTTGCAAAAAAATTAATCTTGGGGGGAAGGGGGGGGGGGCATTTTGTTAACCACTATAAACGTCCTTGTATGACAAATTATCACAAAATGACCAAACAAACTCACAACGTATGGCGATGTTGTGAGCTTGTAGACTTTGCTAGTTTATTCCTTATTCTAATCAATTCTTTTTTTTTTTTTTTTTTACAGGTTGATACATTTGCCCAAAACAGGGATTAAACAGGGTTAATGTGGTGAACATACATTTTACATTAAATTGTAAGAATTGTGATATTATCAAAAATAACTATCAAACATATCAGACCCCAGAGGGAAAATACATGTATTTCATTCAGTCTGTCCAGAAGCAGAGATAAAACGTATCCCCACCAGACATTAAAACTCATTCATTGAATGACCAGGGGGGGGGGGGGGGATATCAAAAGCACCCCTCCCCCCACACCAAATGGAAGGCAGACTATAATCAAAATCATTTAAACTTGTTAGTTACACGTGAAACACGTCATTAAGTAAAAAAAAAAAACATCCAAATGCAAATATACAAAACCTGGTTCTTGATGCCAAACGGAATGTATTTACCTATAAAATAAATCATCAACGTGAAAACTAAAACATAAAATATATAAACTATATAAAACCAAAAACAGAGAACTCTGTGTTTACAATAAAAAATAATAAAATAAAATAACCTGACACCCCTCGTCTCAAAGAGGGGTTTCCATGGTTATGGAAAAAAAGGACGTCCGTCCCCCATTGGTCCAAGCGTTCAAGCAGACGTCCTTAAAAAAAAAAAAAAAAAAACATCCGCCGCACCCGATTGGTCGGCGGCACGGGGGCAGAAGCCCGACGAGCCAATGGGGCGCGGCCGCGCGGCGCCCGCTCAGAGGAGCGAGACGAATCCCGCCGACTAGCTATAGAGCCCCGCCGTCTGATCCCACAACCCACACAGCCTCGTTTATTATACTTCCCGTCTGGCGTAGCCCCCGAACGCAGCAGATCTACAAGCCTGCGGCGCGTCGCGGAAGCGACGCGCCGCAGGCTTGTAGATCTGCTGCGTTCGGGGGCCGCGAGGCACCGTCGTACGATAAAGTATAAATGGAGCTTAAGCTCCTCTCTTTCTCTCACCTGCTCTCTCTGTGAGGGGAAAGTTTTTTTTTTTAGTTTTTTTATATAAAGGCTTACTGTCTTCTCTGCTCCACTTTAATCCTGTTTCTGGACAGCCATACCGCCCCCCCCACCCTCCCCACCTCCCCTCCCCCCCACCCCAGCCAGGGTCCAGGAAGACTGTAGATTCTGGTCCAAACCAGTCCGGTTCAAACCAGTACAACCAGTATGAGCCCAGTAGAGGGCGTCACAACGCTGTCGGTTCAGGAACCGTTCGTTCCCACAAAGGTTCCTTTTTTCCCTTTTATTTTCACCAGGAGATTATTTCCAGTTAAATCCTCATATTTCTTTAATGATTTTTTTTTTTTTTTTGGTCCCACTTTGGATTTAAATGGAAATAAAGACAAGAAAATGAAATGGAATTAAAAAAGGTCTCTGTGGTGTGTGGATTGAAACAGAAGTTCCTATGTGAGTCCACTTGTGTCTTTATATCCACTGCTCGCTTACAGGAAAGGTGCTCGAAGAGTGTGTGTGTGTGTGTGTGTGTGTGTGTGTGTGTGTGTGTGTGTGTGTGTGTGTGTGTGTGTGTGTGTGTGTGTGCGTGCGCGCGCCTGCGTGAATACGTGTGTTTTGGCGAGTGAGTCTGGATGAATATCAACAGAGTTTTTTTTGCCTTCCGGGACACAAGGCCACAGAGCGACTCACAACATCCTCTTGACTCGTATTCTAGTGTTTCCTCTCTCTCTCTCTCTCTCTCTCTCTCTCTCTCTCTCTCTCTCTCTCTCCCTCTCTCTCAACCTCTCTCTCCCTCTCTCTCTCTCAAAGTTTCAAGGACCCCCAGTTTGACATGCGTTAGGCCACGGACCCCCATTTCATAAACAAATCTGTGTTAATTCAACTCTGAGAGTCCATTTTGTACACTCTCAGAGTTACAGCCTCATAAGGGTCCATTTGGTTCCTCACTATCTATCATTTAACTGGGGACCCCCAGGAACCCCCTCAAGGACCCCTGGGGGGGAGGGAGGGGGGTCCACACGGAACCGCACCACGTTGAGAAGCAGTGCTCTGAAGCGCTCAGCGTCTTGAAGGAGTCATCTTCAGGAGAGGGTTTGTAGATCTAAAAGGATCAGGTGGGGTCACCGGGAAGACGAGGACAGCGAGGAAACCCAATCCACCGGATTCCTGAGGAATGACGACACACAGGGATATCTGATTCACAACACACACACACACACACACACACACACACACACACACACACACATTCCACAAGTATACACATGTACACACACGCACACAAACGGCACGGCTCTCTCGTGTACTTTGATGTACTTACTGTATTGTCATCATGTACTATTAACTCATTCAGACCAGGAACGCAATCTGTGTCATTTTTAGATGTCTTTGGCTATTTTTTTCTTGACATGAAAAAGTTTGAGAAGCACTGATATATATATAGCAACATAAGTAAGAAAAAAAAAAACTGTTAGGATTTAGAAGACATTTGTAGAATCCCCCAGAAGCAATAAGATTTGAGTAAAAAAAAAATCGCTTTAAAAAAAAATATATATATATTCAAAGATTTGCACAAATTTTCACAATTTTTCAAAAAATAGCAGATCTACAAGCTCATAGCGCGGCACTCGGTGCCGCGCTATGAGCTTGTCGATCTGCTATTTCTGAATAGCCCAAACGAATTTTAAAATACAGACACAGACGCGTTCCCGATCTTAATGGATTAATATCAATGCTTGAGACGGTAGCTGTTGAGTGAGGTTTAGCGCACAATGACTTTTCACACAATGAATCAAGAGTCAATACTTTTCCAAGACTTGGATGAGTCTGTGATGTGAATAGCATCATTGTCAGTGTAAAGTAACCCATGTGAAGAGCTGCACCAGATACTCCTCTAGCCTTAGGTCTAGGAGACGATTGGATTAAAAGCCTGTATTTATAACGGTTCCAAATGGCCCGTCTAACATGTTCGTTTTGGACAGTTTTTAAAAACAATGTATGGTCCTTGTTGTATGTAATTGTATGTTTTTCTATGGACCATGAGTCTGCAATAAAGACATTAATTCATTGACCCCGGTTTCATAGTTTGATTATTAAAAATAGTTGATCTGCAAGCTTGTAGATCTGCTATTTTTGGAAAAACAAATTGACACATTTGGACACATTTTGAATGCTTTTAGATTATTTTTTTCTTGTATGAGGAACCCTGTTACACAATATTTTGTGGGGGTCCTTGACGCGAAAACGTTGCACTGTTGTAATTGCATATTGTAGTTTTATTGTAGTTATGGTACGTTGCAGTGTGTAGTGTATGTACTGTACAGTGCGAGATGTTTGACAGTGCGTTTGTTGATCCACACCAGTGTTGATTTCGTCGACTAAAACTGTGACGAAAACTGTTGGTCGACTACCTTTTTTCACTGACAAAAACTAAATAAAAACTAAATAAAAACTAAATAAAAACTAAATAAAAACTAAATAAAAACTAAATAAAAACTAGATAAAAACTAAATAAAAACTAAATAAAAACTAAATAAAAACTAAGCTACGATGACTAGAACTAAGACTAAATATATTGACAATTTCATCAACAAATAAAAACTAGACTAAAATGTTAGTGAGGGCCTATAGTGGAGAAGAGATCCAGTAGAACTAAAAAGACGAGTCATTTTATGTTCGGTTGCGCTCGTGTGTTGCGCTCTGAAAATAGCAGATCTACAAGCTCTCAACGCGTTGTGAGCTTGTAGATCTGCTATTTTCAGACGCAATGACTTAAATATGTTCATGTCTTTGAGATGACTAAAATATGACTAAAACAAACATGTCTGTCAAAATGAACCACTGATCCACACACACAACAGACCTGAGCTCAGGGGTCAGGGCGCAATGTTAGACCACCGCCACGAGTAGGAGGAGGAAGAGCGGTGGGAGGAAGGTGAGACGTGACCTCAACGAACCCACACTGCTCCTAGAGGCTGGAGTCACTGAGGGAGAGAGAGAGAGAGACACACACACGCACGCACGCACGCACACACACACACACACACACACACACACACACACACACACACACACACACACACACACACACACACACACACACACACACACACACACACACACACACACACACACACACACACACACACACACACACACACACACACACAGACAGACAGACAGACAGACAGACAGACAGACAGACAGACAGACACACAGGCACACACAGGCAGACAGACAGACAGACAGGTTGGTTGATAATCTGGAGTGGTTTGGAACAATGTGGTGAATAAGAAGTTAAAGCCTCCTCACCTTGTGTCTGTTTGAATTCCTCTGATGCTGTGAAGCCAGACGAGAGAGAGAGAGAGAGAGAGAGAGAGAGAGAGAGAGAGAGAGAGAGAGAGAGAGAGAGAGAGAGAGAGAGAGAGAGAGAGAGAGACAGAGAGAGAGAGAGAGAGAGAGAGAGAGAGAGAGAGAGAGAGAGAGAGAAACAGGGACAGAAAGAAAGTTAAAGAAAGAAAGAAAGGGCGAGAGAAAGTGAGAGAAAGAGAGGAATGGGACAAAAGTTGAGAGGAGAAGAAACAAGTTGCTGATTAGTCATTTTTGTGCTTTACTTTCCTCAAACAAATACAGCGTGCGCTCGTGCACACACACACACACACACACACACACACACACACACACACACACACACACACACACACACACACACACACACACACACACACACACACACACACACACACACACACACACACACACACACACACACACACACACACACACACACACACACACACACACACACGTGCACAATGAGAGAAACAGACAAACGAGCGGGGGAAGGTATTTACCGTTACTCACGGCACAGACAACATGACAAATCGCTGCCTGAGCGCAACCCCGAAATATGTCCCCCTATGCAAATTCATCCTAAAGGTCGGACAGAAAAAAAAGAAAAGTAGGAAAGAGAGACGGAGAGAGATAGTGTTATGCAAATGAGGAGGAGGAGGAATGATAGAGATTAGAGGAGGAGAAAGGAAAAGAAAAGGAGGGGGATATAAAAAAATAAAAAAAATAAAGGAGGCGCAAAGTGGAGACGACAGGGTGAGACGAGGGAGTGGACAGAAGATGAAAGAGAGAGAGAGTTAGGGAGGAAGGAGAGAAAAAAGGAGGCCAAAGAGAGATTGAAAGAAGGTCAGAGAGAGAGAGAGAGGGAGGGGGGGGGTTGTGTCTGGGTGTCACTTTCTCAGTGGGTGGGGGGGCAGACTTAACCCATTAAGATCTGAGGCCGATTCTACAAATCAGTAGTTCTCACACTTTGTGTCGAAAAAAAATGTTTTTTTCAGGAAATGGGAAATAAAGAAGCTGTTCCAGTGGATCTAATGTAGTTATTATTAATAACAAGCTCTTGTTAATACTTTTCATTGATTCAATATTTTAAAAATCCCACACTTTCACTTCATAGATACTTAAAAGAGCTGATCTACAAGCTCACAACGCGCCGGTGAGCTTGCGGACCGGCAATTTCTCTGTACTTCTGCGTGACACTGCAGTATGACGAAGCAGAGCATTCATTTACAGGAAAGAAACAAACATAAAAAGTTGAAATACCGAGATACAAGGTTTCTGCCTGACAGCAACAACATGATGGACAGAATGGGAGGGGTTAAAACCAGGATGAACGACAACAAGAGTCAGACAGAGAGAGAGAGAGAGAGAGAGAGAGAGAGAGAGAGAGAGAGAGAGAGAGAGAGAGAGAGAGAGAGAGAGAGAGAGAGAGAGAGAGGAAAGAAATATAGAGAGACGCTGAAGATGTGAAAAAAGACAGAAAAGGAGGAGTGGAGACTGGAGAGGGTCAATGAAAAGGTGAGGACTAAAAAAACAGAAAGAAGGGTAGAGAGACAGAATGAGGGAGATAGACAGACAGACAGACAGACAGACAGACAGACAGACAGACAGAATGAGGGAGATAAACAGACAGAGAATGAGAGAGCAGATGCTCAGACTTCAGTCTGCTTTACTGCTCACGTACCAGAGTGTGTGTGTGTGTGTGTGTGTGTGTGTGTGTGTGTGTGTGTGTGTGTGTGTGTGTGTGTGTGTGTGTGTGTGTGTGTCTCTGTAATTGCATGCAAGAGGACTGGATCTACAGCCTCAAAGCACTATTACACTTTGGTTAGAGTTTGATTGACTGATTGATTAAATACTTCATTCGTCAAAACATTTAAACAGCATGAGGTCCAGTAAAACAACGTGAACAAGAAAGTAACACAAAAGTCCTGGGGATGTGTTTCCATTGTGGTCCTATGTATTCAATTCACCAACAGAGCATGGCACATTAACACATTAATACATGTCATCTACACATACTGTACAAACAGCTATATTTACAGAGGAGAAAAAGGAAAATTGGCGACACCCTGTCAAGGGGATTTAATATCTATCTCCAATTCAGATGCTTTTGCAGGCCCGTTTTGAAAGAAGCCAGTGATACACATCCTTTAGACCAGGGGTCTTCAACGTTTTCAGTCCAAGGACCCCCTATAGCTGAGAGAGAGATGAAGCATAAAATGTTGTTTCATATACAATCTTTTTTCCCTCTACACCTATACACCTCTTTGCCAAAAATAGCCGATCTACAAGCTCACAACGCCTCGCAGTGCGAGGTGTTGTGAGCTTGTAGATCTGCTGTTTTTGGCAAAGTTCTCCTTAGAAAAGGGATGCTAGGGCTCAAGTGGTTAACGTGAAAACAATTAAATCATATCACACAAAGATTTGACGGACCCCCTGTAGTAACTCTGAGGACCCCCTGTTGAAGACCCCTGCTTTAGTGGATGGTGTCAGGGCATTCCACATTAGGATGGGCAGAGTAGCAGAATACATATATGGCCACGTTTGTGCTAAATTGGGGTGATACCAGATCGTAGGCAGTGGGTGTCACTATCTTTGGAGAAGTAGTTAGACAGGTATGAGCCCTGATCCTACTGAGTATCTTATAAACAAATCCTATTGATATTTGCTCAACCCTGTCTTCATCACGTCTACATCGTGACAAGCTAAACCTCTACCAACGTTTAATGATGCTTTAAGCTCTTTTCTCACACACACACACACACACACACACACACACACACACACACACACACACACACACACACACACACACACACACACACACACACACACACACACACACACACACACACACACACACACACACACACACACACCTGATTTACATAACGTTTTAATTGACTGAGCTGCTGTGGAGAGAAATAAGGCCACGTCTGTCTGTCCGTTTGTCTGTCTGTCATTCTCTGTGTTGTGTGTGTGTGTGTGTGTGTGTGTGTGTGTGTGTGTGTGTGTGTGTGTGTGTGTGTGTGTGTGTGTGTGTGTGTGTGTGTGTGTGTGTGCATGTGTGTTGTTTCTGTGTGTGTGTGTGTGTGTGTGTGTGTGTGTGTGTGTGTGTGTGTGTGTGTGTGTGTGTGTGTGAGAGTTAGTGAGAGACTTTAGTTGTCTGCCTGCAAGTAACAAGTAAGTAATTAAGTACGTGCACATGTGTGCGTGTGTTTGCGTGTGTGTTGACTGTGTGTCTGTCCTTCAGTCTGTCATTCTGTATGTGCGTGTGTGTCAGTCATTAAGTCATTCCGTTCGTCAGTCATTCCGTCCGTCCGTCCGTCCGTCCGTCCGTCCGTCCGTCCGTCCGTCCGTCCGTCCGTCCGTCCGTCCGTCCGTCAGTCAGTCCGTCAGTCAGTAGTGTGAGTGTGTGGGCGTTCAGACACAGTGATGCATATGACATCAATAACTAACTGCCGCTCATGTTCCCTTACGGCTAACAGCCGTCTCCCTGCTAACCAACCGGCAAATTGCATGCTAGGCTGCAGCCTGCGCGCGTGTGTGTGTGTGTGTGTGTGTGTGTGTGTGTGTGTGTATGTGTGTGCGTGTGTGTGTGCGTGCGCACGTCTAGGCGTATGAAAAATCGCTGCCAACATGACATAATTACACTTGACACACACACACACACACACACACACACACACACACACACACACACACACACACACACACACACACACACACACACACACACACACACACACACACACACACACACACACACGCTCCAGTGTTAATGAGTTGAGGTGAAACATTGTATTAATTTAATTCAACCTGTAAAATGTTCTGCTATGGAAACGTGTTAAAATGAATATCGTTGACGTCAGGCATATAACCTTGTATCTCCATAGTTCAACTTTTTACGTTGTTCTTTTTCCTACATTAATGCCCCAATTCATCATACAAGAGTGACGCACACAAGTAGTGAAAATAGCCGATCTACAAGCTCACAACGTGTCGCAATGCGACACGTTGTGAGCTTGTAGATCGGCTATTTTCACTATAGTTACATTCTTTTTTTTTAATAGTAATGGAAAAGTAACGGTTTTGCACATGCAAGTTTTTCCCCAGACGGCGGTGATTATGAAAATGTATTCATCAAAGTAATTCTGCTTTCATGTCATAATTGAGTGGATAAAACAACATTTCTTTGTTTTATATATTTAAAATATGACGCTATTTTACAATCAAAATAAAACAATAACCTCAATATGTGAAATTAAATGTTATCCTCACTAAACCAACTTGGATCATCTTTTTTTATTTATTATCGTTTTATAATTCTAGATTTCAGTTTTTTTTATGATTACATTAAAATGCATTATTTTTTAATGTCATTATTATGTATTAAACATTTTATAAAACAACTATCCACATAAAGTCCTATACGACAAATTGTATTTTTTTGTATTAATAATATCAATAGTACAACAAATTGTATTTTTTTTGTAGTAATAATATCAATAGTACAACAAATAGTAATTTTAGCAATTTGTGAAAATGTTCTTGTTTGAATAAATAAACAAACAAAAGAACTCTTTGAAAAAAAAATGTATTACATTTTTTTCAGAATGTATAACTTTGTTTTGGAGGGGGGGGGGAGGATGTTGCTCGGACATAGAGATGTCAGAGTTACATTACATTACATTACAGTCATTTAGCAGACGCTTTAATGCAATGAATTAACCCATTAAGACCTGGAACGCATCTGTGTCACTTTAGATTTCTTTGGCTATTCAAAAATAGCAGATATACAAGCTCACAGTGCCGCGCTATGCAATTGTAGATCTGCTATTTTTGAAAATTCTTGAAAATATTTTCAAAAAACATTTTTTAAGAATCACCTCAGGTCTTAATGAATTAAGACGCTGATGATTCAGTGTGCAGTTAAAATACTGTGGACCATACACACTACCTCTGTTGTCCAATGAACAGAGAGTCTCGCGTATATAGCCAGACAACTATTCCACAATCTGGAACTACACCTCCTCACATCCGAGAGAGGAAACTGGCACTATACCGTTCACGAAAATATATTAAAAAAAAATATATTTACATTTTATTTTTTAATTTCCATCTCTGCTAAGCAGCAAGCTAAATACACTCAAATGATTTATATTTATATTAGGATAATTTTGCGCGACTGTAAAGACGAAACGGAAGTGGGGAGGAGGCTTCATATCCACTTTATATTCTAATCATGATCAGAGCTTCTGAGTCCCAGACTGTATGACCGCCAGTGTTGCCAGATTCTGTGAGAAAAACAAGCAACCAGGTCTAGGAAAACCAGCCCAAAAGAAGCGACTATGGGCCACACGAGCACTTCAACATATACGTCAGCTATTTGAAAATAGCAGATCTACAAGCTCACAACGCGTCGCGATGCGACGCGTTGTGAGCTTGTAGATCGGCTATTTTCAAAATAAAATCTAGCGGGGAAATTATAATAAGCAGATCTGGCAACCCTGATGACCGCAAACATTTGAAAATTGTGGGAGGCAACAGTCTGACCACAAGAGACTAATGAACAGACAGACAGACAGACAGACAGACAGACAGACTCTCTTTAATCTCAAAAACAACCAATAACCGAAAATAGCTGATCTACAAGCTCTCAATGCGTCTGCGACGCATTGAGAGCTTGTAGATCGGCTATTTTGGCTGCGCAACATGCCT
>NC_139940.1:4499748-4502248 GCF_963454915.1 Gymnoscopelus microlampas
TTTGAAAGCAACGATATGTTTATTATCAATAAAGAGGTCAAAGTCAGAGTACAAGGTTTATGCCCAACAGCAATGATATGTACTGTAGGCTACTGTATGTCTAGTGATATTATTACTAGACCAACTGGAAAACTGGGAGGGACATTCTGTCACAGTACTTAACTGGTTTGAATCATACTGTAAAGGACAGGGACTACTTTATGTTTATAGGTAATTATATCTCTGAACAGATATAAATGACATGAAGAGTTCCCCAAGGCTCCATGCTGGGGCCTCTTCTGTTCAACATCTATACGGTATTCTTCCACTGGCTCAGATTACAGAAAACAACACGACTTGCTACTATAAGTGTCAACTATTATTTTCTTAGTGATGATTCTACACATTTTTTTCTATATCATCAAATGAATGTGGAAAAACAAGAACACATTTTTTTTATAATTGAATAAATTGATAAACTGCTTAAGCCCTATTTCAAACATTGTCATTCAACGGTTCTGTAGATAAATAAAAGAAATTGCCAATCTACAAGCTCACAACGTGTCACATTGTGAGGTGTGTAGATCTGCATTTTTTTCATATTTTTTAAAACGTAAAATATGTATAAATCGATTATTAAAATAGATAGATACAAACAGCTATTAAATTGATTAGTGTTATTAAAGGTACAGTAGGGTAAGTGATATTTTGGGGTTAAAACTAAAAGTGTTTTGTCAAGCTCTATTCTGATAGTAATCATTGCTACAGAGTGTTTGTTCAGTAACAGGAGTCTCTCCGTCTCTTTAATAAACAGAAGATACATTGTCAGGTGGGTTGCCAATTTTCAGCCAATCAGGAAAGAGTAGAGTACCCATTTATCCACTTCAATATATAGTGTATACGATAGCGTTCCAGTTCTTTGTGTCATCACTTCCAATTTCACTTTGTTTAATCTGTTCAACCAGTGTGACTTCTCTCTCCTTATTGGACAAAATTGGTATCCTGACCTGAACATTTATTTTGTTTAATAAAGAGCTGGAGAGACATGGAGACTCCTGTTACTGAAAAAACACTCTATAGCAGTAAGTACCATCAGAATATAGAGATATTTAACACTTATGCAAACCAAAAAATATCACTTTCCACACCTTTAACTGTTTTTCCGTTAGAGCAGTGTTGATTTTGTATTTTTTAAAAACTTTTATTCTTGATTTTACACTTGGTTGCATGTTGAAAATAGCAGATCTACAAGCTCACAACGCGTCGCGCTGCGACGCGTTGTGAGCTTGTAGATCTGCTATTTTCAGAGCACAACACCCGAGCGCAACCAAACATAAAATAACTTGTCTTTTAGTTCTACTGGATCTCTTCTCCACTAGATCCCTCTCTAACATTTTAGTCTAGTTTTTATTTGTTGAGGAAGTTGTCAATATATTTAGTCATAGTTTTAGTCATCATAGCTTAGTTTTTATTTAGCTTTTACTTAGTTTTCGTCAGTGAAAAAAGGTAGTCGACCAACATTTTTCGTCATAGTTTTAGTCGACGAAATCAACACTGCGTTAGTGTTGCATGTCAGCCGTCTACCAAACAATCCCCCATGAGGTGGGCCTGGTGGGCCCCATGAGGTGGGCCTTGTGGGCCTGGTGGGCCCCATGACGTGGGCCTGCAGTGCAGTCTAATAAAAGTACATTTCAAAAGACATCGCCCGCATTAATCCATTAAGACCGGGAACACGTCTGTGTCATTTTAAGATTTCTTTGGCTATTCAAAAAATAGTAGATCTACAAGCTCATGAGCTTGAGCTTGTAGATCTGCTATTTTTGAAAGAAAATGTGCAAATCTATTGAAAACATTTTTCCAGGGGGTCCCTGCCTGGAACGACATATTTTGAGATGGGGGTCCGCGGCCAAATACATATAATCGTGGGGGTCCTTGACATGGAGTAAGTTGGAGCACCACTGATACAGCAAACTAAATAAATGATACTATGTATTTGGCCGCAGACCCCCATCTCCAAATGTTTAGTTCCATGGACCCCCAAGAAGCAAAGATTTGAGTTTGAAATGTTCTCTTTAAAATAATATTTATTCAAATATTTGCAAAAATGTTCAGGATTTGTCAAAAATAGCAGATCTACAAGCTCATAGCGCGGCACTCGGTGCCGCGCTATGAGCTTGTAGATCTGCTATTTTTGAATAGCCTTCCCGGATTTAATGGGATAACTTTCAAAAACTCTTTACTCCCACGGTCAACAGAAGCAGGACATTAGCAGAGAGAGAGAGAGAGAGAGAGAGAGACATAGGCAGGACATTAGCAGAGAGAGAGAGAGAGAGACGTGAGGACCTGTAAGGGTCCCCGCTAGGGACAAACACTCGCAGGACGTCATTTATAGGACACATGTCCCGGCATGGTGTCACGTGAATATGTGTCCTACCTGCTGTTTTAATTTGGGGACATAAACGCTGTGACACACACAGGAGAGGAAAATGAAAACACAACACGGGTTCAAACTGACCTTGGA
>NC_139940.1:4504748-4512135 GCF_963454915.1 Gymnoscopelus microlampas
CAAACCCAAACCCCAGGTTAAGAGCTGGAAATATAATACTCCTCTTTTATCTGATATGGAGTTACGCTCATATATTACCCCCCCCCCCCCCCCCAAAAAAAACAAAACATATTTCTGATTTCTATAAAGGAAATAAGAACATGCAGGTGACCGGAGCCGACCTTAACACAGAACCAGCAGGCAGGCTCTGTTAGCTCAATGGGCCTTGGGGGCTATTAGGAAATAGCAGATATACAAGCTCATAGTGCGGCACTCGGTGAGCTTTGTAGAACTGCTATTTAAAGGAGACACACCATGAATTTCACTTTTTTTTATTTTTTTTTTATTTTTTTGGCTCCCCAGTGTCTCTTGTACCCCAAAAAATCCCCCAAAATGGGTCCCATTTTGGGGGTCCTTCACATGTTTGAGAACCACTGATATATAGCAACATAAGTTAAAAAGAATAAAACTGTTAGGATTTAGAAGACATTTGTAGAATCCCCCAGAAGCAACGATTTGAGTTAAAAACGTTCGCTTTGAAAAATATCTATATTCAAAGATTTGCACACATTTTCACGATTTTTCAAAAAACAAACTGCAGATATACAAGCTCGTAGCGCAGCACCGAGTGCCGCGCTGCGAGCTTGTAGATCTGCCTATTTTTGAATAGCCAAAGACATCTAAAAATTACACACAGACGCGTTACCGGTCTTAATGGGTTACAGTGGAAACCTTGTAAGAACAAAAATCGTTAAACTTTTATGATATTTTTTTTTTTGTATATTTCAATTGTGAAAATAGCCGATCTACAAGCCCCATGCAAGGCGGTATGAGCTTGTAGGTCTACTTTTGTGTGACACTCTGGAACAACTGCGATGACAAAACTTTTGATATACAAGGTTTCTGCTGGACAGCAACAATATATAACATCACACAACATTTCAAGAAGTGTGGGCTGCAGTCCCCTGGGGCGCCACCGGGGGGAGTCAGGGAGGTCAGTTGGAAAGGCAAATGGGGAGGGGGAGGGGGGGGGGGTGGGGGATTTAAATGATAGTGAAAGAGGCAGATCTACCAGGAGCTTGTTGATCAACTTTCCTGACACACACACAAAAAAACACTGCCTTTAATAATTAAAGAGAATTATTATTATTATCTAATTTTTCTTTCACAAATCTCAGCAAGTAATCAAAACTATCAGGATCTGCAAGATCTGCAATTAACACAAACAACATTAACCCATTAAGACCAGGGAAGCATCTGTCATTTTAGATTTTAACCACTTTAACCGTTATTGTATACTTTGGCTGTATATATAAAAAAATAGCAGATCTACAAGCTCATAGTTCGGCACCGAGTAACACGCTATGAGCTCGTAGATCTGATAGTTTTGAAAAATCGTGAGAATTTGTGCAAATCTTTGAATATATATATATATATTTTTACAGGGACTTCCAGAAGCTAAGATTTGAGTTAAAAATGTTGTTTAAAAAAAATATATGTATTCAAAGATTTGCGCATGTTCAAGATTTTTTCAAAAATAGCAGATCTACAAGCTTGTTTTTGTATCTGCTATTTTTGAATAGTGCAAAGTATAAATGAATGGTTATAGCTAATATCTAAAATGACACAGATGCGTTCCTGGTCTTAAAGGGTTAACATAATTAAGACCGCGAGAAGCATCTGTGTCATTTTTTGATTTGAGCAAAAAAGCATTATTTTATACTTTGGCTATTCAAAAATAGCAGATCTACAAGCTCATAGCGCTATGAGCTTGTAGATCTGCTATTTTGAAAATCGTGAAAATTTGTGCAAATCTTTGAATATATATATTTTTTAAGCGAACATTTCTAACTCAAATCTTTTCTTCTGGGGAGGGGGGGGGGGTCCCTGGAACAACATATTTGAGATGGGGGTCCATGGCCAAATACATATACATTTTGGGGGTTCTTGACATGAACAAGATTGAGAACCACTGACATAGCAACATACGTTTTTTTTGTTTTCAAAAAACAGGTAAGATTTAGAAGACATTTTGTAGAATCGGCCTCAGGGCTTTAAAGGGTTAAGTGACAACAAGTAAAGAAAAAAAACAACAACACAAGACAAAAAAAGAAACAATCTTAAATGAAAGGGAATTATTGTCATATCGAGAGAGAACAAACTGAACGTCAGATGAAGGCAATTAGGACCAAACTCTCATGTGGTCTTGGTGTGATTACTGACACATTTTCTTTCTGTCTCTCCATCCATTGAAAACAGTGAGGCGTCTGTACACCCTGCTAAGCTACACAAAGCCTCTTTAGTTGATCCAAGCGCTTAGCGCGTCCCCTTACTGTTTAGTTTAATAACAAGAAAGAAAAGTGATGATTAATTAAGAGTGACTGAAGATTCATGCAGAAAGATTCATTTGAACAACCCCCCCCCCCACACACACACACACACACACACACACACACACAGACAGACAGACAGACAGACAGACACACACACACACTCACACAGACGCAAATACACAACCGATGGGAACTGGGACATATCTCTCTCCTGCTTTAGCACGCACACACGCATGTGCCCGCGCACACGCGCACACACACACACACACACACACACACACACATTCCCACAGTGACTGGGCTGTATTCCTAAAAAGAACAGGCAAGTCAGTGAAGCGAAAGACTAACATTACTGTCCATTACACCAGGAGAGAGAGAGAGGGGGGGGGGGGCGAGAAGCGAGATATAGGGGGGAGAGAGAGAGAGAGAGAGAAGCAAGCGAGATATAGGGAGAGAGAGAGATACCAGCTGGTCCTGAGGCTCACACACACACACACACACACACACACACAGCCCGGACAGTTTTGTCAACGGGGGGGGGGGGGGGGGGGGGGGGTTCAGCACGGTGCCCACCGGACAGTTGTGTCAACGGGGGGGGGGGGCGAGAATTTTCGCCTTTTTTTTTTCTCACGCTGTTAGATAAAGCCCCCAAGGTTGGTGCCCTGTGCTGCTGCGCTGATTTTATCCGCCAGATTGGGACGTTCACGGCATATTTTGCACCATTACGGTGCGTTCATCATCGGTGACGAGTGCCTCTAACAGCCGCTGCTGGCTGCGTACACGCAGCGAGGCAATGCGATGCGAGGCGACGCGAGTCATATCTCTACCCCTGTGCCTAATGGCTGTACATGGAGCCGACGGGTGCTTTAGAGTGAATGGGTGAGTGTGGCTTCAGGAAGTAAATTCCTAGCCTCGATCTCCAGGCTTTTATTTTTTAGTTTTGCTAAAAAATAAAAGCTTGGAAATTCCTGTCCCAGCTGTTGGTGCGCAAAAGCGCCTCACGTCGCCTGATGTGGTGCGCATTTTTTATTTTGGGTGCGCATGCGCACCTGCGCACCAGTTATGTGCACCCCTGAGTTATTACTATTAATAATAGTACTGCCTGGAAGGGCAGCGAGGGCGTGTCTTCACTCAGTAGAGCCAGTAGAAGCCCTTATAGGGGCGTACCCTACTTTATCATCAATGTAAAACATGTATGGGACCATTATTTACTAAAACAAATATCATGGTGATTGAAAGAAGACTTTGAATTTGCGACTGAAAGCATTTATGACAATCTTCCCTTTTTTTCTATAACAAAACCCTTTTTCACCCGGTGCCAATTATCTAAGTGATCTTGGGCGCTACACTCCCCCCGCCAGCCTAGGGAGTACACACGCACGCACGCACGCACCCACCCACACACACACACACACACACACACACACACACACACACACACACACACACACACACACACACACACACACACACACACACACACACACACACACACACACACACACACACACACACACACACACACACACGCGATATCTTTCTCTTGGCTAACTTTCGTCTTTCTCTTAAGGACGTTTTATCCTTTGTTGCGCACTGTTCCATGGCCCGTTGTGAGCTTGTAAATCTGCTATTTTTGGCACACGGCCAAGTATTTCACGCTGTTTCACAAATCGTACAGATTGGGACCTGGCCTGATAGAAAAAAAGACAAGTTTTCCAGGTTTTTATTCTTTAATCCCAGTGAGGGTTTTACACTGCACTGAGAAAGAGCAGGCTGTGTTCACTTTGGCATCAGGGAGTCTCACTTCTTTCTGCACCGTTAGAAATATCTGGATTGGAGAGGTTTTTTTCTTTGAGAAGAAATAAATCATGTCTACGCCGACTTTATCCATGTCCCTGATCCTCACAAACGGTGTGGAGAAATGTCAATGTACAGTATTACACTACTTTATATTAAAGGTTAAAGCTCTATACTGCAGTATATTCTCATAGTAATCACATGTGTTTGTTCAGCAACATGGGGTCTCTTCATCTCTGTAGTTAACAGAAGATACATTTTAACTTTAGGTCAGGATACCAATCCCACATCTATAATCAGAGGTGTGTGTGTGTGTGTGTGTGTGTGTGTGTGTGTGTGTTTGCACACGTGTGTAAGTATGTGAGGCAATGTGTGCGTGTGTGTGTATTCATGTTTGGACTGCAGACTGGTATTCCAATTGCCTCCAAACTCACCACAATTATTGCGGAAGGATTCTGACCTTTGCAACCGCTACTTTCCCCACTTTTTTTTTCTCTTTTCCACCCCTTTTTCACCTCAATTCACTTTTCCCACTTTCACTATGCGAACGCAAGTGAAACGCTCTACAGAGGGAGGTTAACCAGGACCAGTGACGGAAAAGGAACTCAAATTCTTTACTTAAGTAAAAGTACCAATACTGCAATATAAATTTAAAACACTCTGTTACAAGTAAAAGTCTAGAATTAAACATTTACTTGAGTGAAAGCACGAAAGTATTGGCATCAAAATGTACTTAAAGTACCAAAAGTAAAAGTACTAAATATTTGAAAATAGCCGATCTACAAGCTCACAACGCGTCGCGATGCGACGCGTTGTGAGCTTGTAGATCTGCTATTTTCAAATAGCCTAGGTTTAAAATAGGTTTAAAGTGGTTAATGTATGTTTCATTATATCATAATTTATATCTGTAAAGTAACTAGTAGCTAAAGTTTTCAAATAAATGTAGTGGAGGAAAAGTACAATATGTGCCTCTGAGATGTAGTGGAGTAGAAGTAAAAGTATTGGAAATTTGAAATACTCAAGTAAAGTACAAATACCTCAAAATTGTACTTAAGTATAGTACTTGAGTAAATGTACCTAGTTACTTTCCACCACTGACCAGGACTGAGCTGCTGCCAGTCTGGGACCTTTACTCACTCAGACAGAGTAGTACCCCCCCCCCCCCCCCCCCCCCCCCTCCTTTGTGTGTGACTATTGGTGAGCGATGCACTACAGTTGATTGACTATTGTTCAAGTTGGGTGGGTGGGTGGGTGGGTATAGATCAGGGGCTTTCAACGTTTTTTCAGGCCAAGGACCCCCTAGCTGAGAGAGAGAGATGAAGCAGGGACCCCCTCTCTATATTGTATACAATTTTACTTGGTCTTCTCTTTTTTTCCTTGTACACCACACCTCTTTGCCAAAAATAGCAGATCTACAAGCTCACAACGCCTCGCACTGTGAGGCGTTGTGAGCTTGTAGATCGCATCCCTATTCTGAGGGGAACATTAGCCGAAAATAGCAAATCTACAAGCCAATACTGCATATAAAAATACTCTGTTACAAGTAAAAGTCTAGAATTAAACATTTACTTGAGTAAAGGCACAAATTAAATGTTTAATTCTAGACTTTTACTTGCTTGTAGATCGCATCCCATATTCTGTGGGGAACATTAGCCGAAAATAGCAAATCTACAAGCTCACAACGCCTCGCACTGCGAGGCGTTGTGAGCTTGTAGATCTGCTATTTTTGGCAAAGAGGTATAGGTGTAGATTCTCTTGGCCAAAAATAGCAGATTCAATTACAGTGTAGATTTCCCTCCACACTGTAGAGGGAAAAAAAGAGGAAAAATATGAAACACAATTTTATACAATATAGACGGGGGTCCCTGCTTCATTTCTCTCTCATCTAGGGGGTCCTTGGGCTGAAAACGTTGAAGACCCCTGACCTATAGGGGAAGCTGGATGGTGCGCTGATGGCCATGCTATGAATGAATGAATGATAACTCAGCTTTTTGAAGAAAATAACTTTACAAATGAGGACATTCAGTGAAAGACTTTACATTCTCCAGACAAGATGTTTTTATAGCATTTCAGTCGAGTCGAGTTTTGACGTCAACGTGTTCAAAATAAGAGCATGACAGCAAATAAGTATGGCTTTATACGCACGTAGAGATTTTGTGCAATTTATTGTAAGATGAGTTGAATCCAGCGTAATTTTATTTGATATCGTTTTATCGTATTTGATGTTTGTGTTTGCGATATCGCTAATTATTTGTACTAATCTCTGTAGCGTGTCTTCTGCTCTGCTTTGGCAATACATGTTTCTCCTCTGTCATGCCAATGAAGCTTTGAACTTGAGAGTTACAGAGAGAGAGAGAGAGAGAGAGAGAGAGAGAGAGAGAGAGAGAGAGAGAGAGAGAGAGGATGAGAGAGAGAGAGAGGGCGAGAAAGGAAGGGAAAAGAGAGAGAGCAAAAGAGAGCGAGAGTGAAGGTGAGAGAGAGAGAGAGAGAGAGAGAGAGAGAGAGAGAGAGAGAGAGCCTTAATGCTTCAGAACTCTTCAATCCAATTAGTTTGTAAATCCAGCGAACAGCAAGGACTGTGTGTGTAAAAGGCTCCATAAAGTGAGTCAGTATAATAGCTCAGTTATCAGCAGGAAACATGTGTATATCCTTAGCAATAAAAAAAAAAACAATTATACTATCTAGGGACAGTGGTTCCCAACATGTGGGTCGGGGGCCCATTGGTGGGCTGTGAGGATATTTTCCATATAATTGGAAAGAACACTCTATTCTTAACTATTTACACCAGGGGTCCTCAGAGTTACTACAGGGGGTCCGCCAAGTCTTTGTGTGATAAGATTTTTTTAACCACTTGAACCCTAGTATTCCTTTTTCTGAGGAGAACTTTAGCCAAAAATAGCCGATCTACAAGCGCTGCGAGGCGTTGTGAGCTTGTAGATCGGCTATTTTTGGAGTTATAGGTGTGTAGAGGGAAAAAAGAGCAGCAAAAGTTTATCTGAAACACAACTTATACAATATACAATATAGAGTAGGGGGTCCCTGCTTCATCTCTCTCTCAGCTAGGGGGTCCTTGGCCTGAAAACGTTGAAGACCCCTGATTTACACTATATCACAACTATTTACAACTATTTATATATACAGCGTCACACACAATCATCAAAAGAGGAGAGACAGTGTAGGAGAGACAGACAGTAGGACAGCTGAGAGACAGACAGTGTAGGAGAGACAGACGGTAGGACAGCTGAGAGACGGACAGTGTAGGAGAGACAGACAGTAGG